>NW_006921843.1:4407390-4436034 GCF_000298275.1 Orycteropus afer afer | reverse complement strand
TAAGCTTCACTGGTTTTAATTCTCTAGAGAACCCAGCCTAAGACATCTTGCCAGGGCTGTTACTGGGTTTGCTTTGACCTAGCACCTGGCTCCTGGACCTAGGTCTTTGTATTGTTACTTGTGGTAGAACCTCCCTTTCTCCCCAATTCTGGTTCCAGGACCTCCTCTGATACTCTGCACTTGATTTCTACCTGTGCTTTTGCAGAAAAGAGCACCCCAGGACAGTAGCTGTCTGCCCACCAGCACTATTGCCTTGATTGAGAGAGACTGTTTTATTGCTGGGCCCTGCCTGAGGTCTGAGGTGCCCCTTGCTGGCTATTTGTCAACCTCCCAAACAGTGCCCACTCCAGAGCTTCCTTCTACATGCCTACTATGATGCTTCCCCTCATCCCATTCCAGAAGACGAATACGTTCATATGAACATCCGATCTACTACCCACATTCACTTGCAGAAAGTTCACTTTCTAGATGCTTTGCTGAAATACATCCATTCTGTGCAATGGGAGGGACACTGTATGACTTACATACCACCATGCCATCTGTTGAATTGCTACCTTGAACTCCAACTTAAAATCTGTTATTCTTTTTAACTTATCACGAGCTTGTGTTTCCATCCCAGCTAGGTTGGAAAGTCCTCAAGAGCAGAGTCTACATCTCTATTCATATCCTCTCTTGTGCCTAGCATGAGGTCCTCAACTCACATTTGTCAGCTGTTTTTTTTTTTAATTAACTTAACAATGTGTATCTTACAGCAAAGAACATTTCCTGTAAGAAACCACCTGCATAGGAAAGACCAGATGAATCTCTAAGAACCATGCCTAAGGCCTAGCCTTGTGTCCAAGCATAGCCAAGATTCCCTTGGTCACTCATAGTGTTAGTACTAACCATTTTTCCGATCATCATCACGTAAGGCCCCAGGTACTTGTTGACACCAAAGATATCCAGGACACGGATGTACCAGAAGATTATGTCCACACAGTAGATCACTCGGCCATAGCCCATGTATGGCTGATTCTGTAGGCGAAGGATGACTCCAATCATGAACACAGAGATAGCCACAAGGTCAGTGATGTTCCAGTACTCCTGAAGCCAAACTTTTATCTTCTGGCTGAGTTTGCCTGGCTCTGACATGAGGATCTGAAATGCCAAAGTACACATAAACTAACAGTGTTGTGCGACAACCTCGTCTTCTTAGACTTGTGGACAGGTAAAAATGGTGGAACATTCCAGGACATCTGGTCCCATTTCCTGCTTAAGACCGCTAAACACCAGTCTTCTCAGGCAGAGAATGATATTTATATAGGAGAATTCCATGGAAATCTCTGTATTCCTAGAGTCAGTGTTTCATAAACATCACCATCAGGAAATGCCTTCTAAATTATATCCTTCTGGTGTACTTAAAGCAGCTTTCTTTTGTAAGTATCTAGACATGTGCCTGCTAGCTTACGTTCCAGTGTTAGTAGAGAATAAAGACTCCAGAGCAGAGATGACCCCTGCATGGTTCCACAGGGGATGACTCACCCCAGGGAAGATGGCAGAATTGGGCTCAGAGCTGTTTATTTGCCAAATTCCTTTACAACTCAGATGTGAGACATCAGGAGAAAGTTTAACCTGGTTTTCCTGCACTTGAGACATAAGCTTTGGAAAATTACCACTGATTAAAGGGATACTTTCTCAGAGTAAAATTGGAAATACTTAACAAGCAACATGGTTTTAGCACTGTAAAAATGGTGTGGTGGGGTCATCTGACCTCCTCGTACTTCATGAGGGAGAAGAATCACTATTAGCAGCTTTAGCCCAAGGCTGGTTCCTATGAGGCAGAGGATATACCTGTGTCCTCTCGCCAACCTTTTTTTTTTCAACCAATTCTGACACCAACTGTCCTTCCTGGTTACTCTCTACTGGGTTTGATAATTTGTTGTCATTGGTACACAGAACTCACAGACAATACTCATAATTATAGAGTTTATTAATTAGAGAACTAACAAGGTTACAGTTCAGGATCAGAAACGACTCATGAGACAGTTCTTTGATCAGGACAGCTTCTCAGTCATGCCTGTAGGAAGGACTCTCTCTGGCCCCTGGGCCCCTGGGCCTCTTGGGGCAGCCAGTCCTCTGCCCTGCAAAGACAATTGTTACAAAATTCTTTATCACAGCCAATAAATGCCTGGAGGCATGACAAAGGCCCTCAGCTCTGTCACTATGTGGGCCAGGAAGTGCACCACATCATCTCCTGCCAATCTCTTTTCTTTTAAAAATTGATGTCTTTATTTCTGCTTGCTTTTCTCTCCTTTTATCTCAAGTAAGGATGTGACTTGAACAGGAGTGGTAAGGGTGGTGACTGGGTAAGTTTTGTGACTTGAGTCATATCCTCTGGTAAGGCTCTAGTAGTGACTCAAGATACATTTCACCCTAATGTTGCCTCATTAACATAACAGACAACTTACTCCCAAATGAGACCATAACTATAAACATAGAGTCTAGGATTACAACACACACAGTGAAAGATAATTACATCAGATAACAAAACAGAGGACAACCACACAATACAGGGAATCATGGCCTGAAGAAATTGACACATAACCTCAGCCATCACAGGTTCCAGACACCTTATTTGTATGGTCCCACTCAATCTTTGTGTGGGAGTGACAAAGACAATGGCTAGAAGGGCCATACTAAGAAATTCATTGCACTAGCCATGTGCAGACTGATCCCAGTGGACTCAGCTGTAGTGCTGGAGCACGCTGGGGAACTGTAGTGCCAGGAGATATTCCAGAAGGTAGGTCTCAGGGACTCCAGTGGTGAGATGAGTCATGGCTATTTACCAGCCAACACAGAAGGGAATAAGGAGCTCTGGTGGTATAGTGCCTAAGGCATTTGACTGCTAACCAGAAAGTTGGTGGTTCAAACCCATCAGCTGCTCCATGGAAGGAAGATGGGGCAATTTACTTCCATAAAGATTTACTGCCTTGGAAACCCAATGGGGGTTGCTATAAGTCAGAATCTACTCAATGGCAGTGAGTGCAGAAGGGATTCAATATTTTAATAATCAGTGCACACTGGTTAATGGCTGCCTCTTCTTTCCTATAACTGGGGCTGAGCTCCTGGAGCAAAGAAGAGTGTCTTACTGAAGGGCTGACTTTTAGTAGTATCATGAAGCATCACTAAAATAGGCAAGGAAGCCATTTGGGAAATCATAGCTGTAACATGTGCAGACTTTGAATACAACCCACTAGAGAAGAAAGAATAGTAGTAGACAAGATGGCTTGTAAATCATTGCAATTGCAGTTAAGTGAACTCTGACTCACAGAGACCTCATATGTTTCAGAGTAGAATTGTGCTCCATAGGGTTTTCTTGGCTGTAATCTTACAGAAGCAGATCACCAGGCCTTTCTTCCATGGCACCAATGGGTAGATTTGAACCTCCAGCTTCAGGTAGTAGCTGAGCACAAACCATTTGCACCACCCAGAAATTTTCAGGATCTCATTAAACACTCATTGCCATTAGACACCACTCACATCAAACTCACTCTACCTGGAAGAGATTTTCAGTCATATTTTTCAGTTCAGTGAAAGATTCAATAATAAGTCCAAAATTATGGTAATGGTTCTATGTGAGTGGGAGAAATAATTTGAAATATGTCTATGAATTTTCAACAAAATTTTTTTCTTGGATAAAAGTTTTCTCTTTGTAAGATAATCTAGTGAAGTAAAACTTGTGAATTATATTAGAAAGAAAGCTACCTGGCCCAAATTTCTTCTGCCACCTCCAGAGATTGGTTTACATTTTAATTTTAAACCCTCTGTAATGTAAGGATCATGTATTTAATGGCGTCTGTTCCTTTAGTTGAAAATATTGTTTGCTCTGTTATCAGCAGATGTTTTGGTGCCCTGCACATATCCCCTAGAGTTCTTTCACCAGGTGTGTGCGCCCATTCCCATATGTTGCAGTGCTACAGTTATGCTCACACCTGCCACCTCAGGAGGCTTGGATAGTTGGAGCTGCCTCTCCAATCGATGCCAATAACTGATGGAGGTTGGATGCAAAACTCCACTCCCTTGGCTCAAGGTGGAACAGAGTCTATGGTGTCCAATACACTCAGAGCCACTTGCAGAATTAGATAGGGGACAGATTCCTCCTGAGACCACCCTTCCCATAGCCCTCCTTCACATGGCTCTCCTGAGAACCCTCCTTAATAAATCACTTGCACATGACTCCCCATCACAGGTTGAGGGATCTTGACCTGGGACAGTTGGTTCAGAATGACAAGTTACAGGAAACATTTCATCTCCTGCATCTCTGTGTTTCTAGTTTTTTCTTAATTGGTACATCTCAAGTTCCTGGCAGTGTTTATCCAGACCTGTTTTATCACTAACCATCATTTACTTTGCCTTGTGTCATGATTTGCTAGTTCTTTCAAATTCAGTTGGAAGCAGAGACATAGAAATTTTAAGCAAGTGAATGTAATAAACTGGGGATTGTGACACTGCTAAAGAAAAGTCTCATGGTGCAGATAATGTTTATGAAATATTTTTGCAATAAAAAACCATATCTAATTTGAAGTCAGTGGTTCATGGGGCTGGGCTAGGCCTTTGGAGTCCTTACCTCTCGAATTTTCTCTAGGGCTAGGGTCACAATGTAGGAGATGACAACCCACTCCTGGAGGGAGGGCCAGCGGTCCATCCGCACCAGGATGACGTAATTAAACAGTAGGAGATAGCCTAAGTATGATATCTGAAAGAAAGAACAGCTATTAGCAGTGTTTGGTAATGTGCTAAAATAAAGTTTTGAAAACCTATTTTCAAGTTGACACATCTTCTAAAACAAAGTTTTGTTTCCAATGTGACTGACTCATTTAGAAGAAGGCTTCTGTTCAAATCATCAGTATAGTAGAGAAGTTTGAAGCAAGTTGGGAGCCATTTTATCATTATGTGAACCCTGATATTTCATTTTCTACATGGAGATGTGGGTGTTGGTACTATAATCCTCATGGCGAAATTATGAAGTTGCACAAAATTAGATAAATAGTGAAAATTTTAATAATTTAATGGTGTGTAACCTGTTGTTGTTATGTGCCGTGGAGTTGGACCCAACTCATTAGCAACCCCTCCTTGGGTTTCCAAGGTGGTATCACTACGGAAGTAGATTGCCCCACCTTCCTTCTGAGGAGTGGCTGGTGGGTTTGAACCACCAGCCGTCTGGTTAGCAGTCAAGTGCCTTAGGCACTACACTACCAGAGAAACTGGAAAATGTTACTTCCTCCTTGCTGCCTTGAAAATTTCCCTCTTGAACCTTTTACTACTGATGAGAGGTTGGGAGAAGGGAGGCCATATTGATGAGTTGTCTGACCAGGCACACAGAGCTGTCCCATAAATTCCCTCTGTTAGCACTCACATGTCTAATGATGTCCTGTGGCCACACTAGGGTCCCTGTGTTTGTGGCAAAAAAAGATGGAGTTGGGGTGGGGGATGGGTGAGTTGTATGAGGCTGAGGTATGGGGTGGGAGAGGTTGTGTGGGGTTAATTTACTGTGAATCCGACAAAGTTTCAGCTTTAGGACCTCACTGGCACAGTCCCCTTCCCAAGTCTTGGGGAGGCCCTAGCAATTGTGTATTTATGATTCTGTAGCCTTTTCTTTTTCTTTGTAGATTCCCACTCCCCTGTCCACCAAACTGTATGTTTCAGGTCCAACAAAACCTGGATCCACTGTTGAGATTGACAGTAAAATTCCCTGTATCCACCACCTATTACTTGCAAGAGGATTAGAGCCAGAGTTCTCAAACTTTGGGGTTCATCAGAATCCTCAGGGAAGCTGTACAATGTACAGATGTCCTCTTCAATGCCCAGAGACAGTGTTCAGAGGGTCTGGGTGAGGCCAAGATTGAGAAACCCAAGACAGTGTCTGCTGGCCCCCTGGCCTACTCTCTTCAGCAGCACCAGTAGCTAAGCTCTGCTACAGGTTGGGCCCAGTACAGGAGCTCAGCCAGCTCTGAGTGGAAGAGGGTGGGTGACAGTGGCTTTGTCTGCATCATTAGATGTGGTGGCCAAAAGGTTCTGTTTCTGGTACCTGCCAGGCCCAAGGTTATCCTGGATCCCTGAATAGCCCTGAGGTGCCGTTTCCAGAGATTTGCCTCTCTCTAACCTTGCTCATCCTCACCCATTGCCTAGTCCATAGTCTGGGCATTCCATCATCTCCCAGTCAGTCAAATGCAACCCTAGGGCCAAGGCCTGCCTGGTATGGGCTATGGCTTGTTGCTTTAGGATTTCCCAGGAGGAATCTGGCCTGTCGGACTACCCTCCGTTTGGCCACCACTTGGGCTGCTCTTGTGGGCACTCCATTCCATCTTAACTGGAGAGAGCGGAGGATGACATGACTGCCTAGCTTGATGTGCCTGTTAGAGTAGAGAAGCCATGATTTTCTCCCCTTCTCTGGTGGTGTAGTGCCTAAGGCATTTGACTGCTAACCAAAAGGCTGGAGGTTCAAACCCACCAGCCATTCCTCGGAAGGAAGACTGGGCAATCTACTTCCGTAGAGATACCACCTTGGAATTGAATCGACGGCAGTGAGTTGGGTTTTGAGTTAATTCCACAAGTTTACAATCTGGGTTCAGCCATGCCCTTTGAGCAGCTCCACTAGTTTCCTGAAAATGGAATCTGAGTTTACTCATTAAAATACTGGTCATCTTTGTTGATTTTAAAACACAACTATATTTTCCAAAGTTTGTATTTCTGAAAACATTAAAAAAAATATTTCAACTTTAGCATGTAAAATGTAACTATTTTGCTTTATGAAATTATGTATTTGGGGGTAGGTTGGACATATTCCTATATACACCCCCCAAACAAACAAACAAACAAACAAACAAAACCACTGTCATCAAGTCAATTCTGACTCATAGTGACCACGTAGGACAGAAGTAGAACTACCCTATAGGATTTCTTAGGCTGTAATCTTCAGAGATGCAGACTAACACATCTTTGTCCAGCAGAGTGGCTGGTGGGTTTGAACTGCTGACCTTTTCATTAGCAGTCGAGTACTTAACCACTGTGACATCAGGGTCCCTATGCCTACATAACAAATAAATGTATGATAAGATAGCTGATCCAATTTTGGGTAAAGTTATCCATTAGTCCCATAAATAATTTTAAGTCAATTAATTTTTAAAGACTTTTTTATGCTCTTGACATTTTTTCTTGATTTCGACATATCTAAGTGCTAAAAAACAAAACCATGCTAAATGTCAAATGCTAATAAGCAGCCATTACTGTGTAAAACCAGAACTTGACAATGGGTGCATTATAGAATTCACAGATCTTTGTTCCAATGGGAATACTTCTTTGCTTTTTGTGCTCATTCTCCTCGTCTCCCTTCCTTGAACAAGCATCTGCATTTGCACCCTGGAAAATAGAACACAGCACAATGGAACAGGTTGCTAAGTGGGAAATGCCATGTACCTCAGCACAATATTTAATAGACAGGCATTTTTAAAGTAAAGACTCATATTATTCCTCAGTTAGTGAGATGTCTAAATTCACGGTAAGAGAAACCATAATTTTGAAAATGGGTGTAAGGTGCTGCTCTTATGACCAAGGGTAACACTGACCATATTCTCCTCTTCCTTTTCTTTGCCATCTTCATTTTCCTTTGATGTTTGATAGGAGAAGTCATCATAGGTGCGAAATTCCAAAAACAAGATGGTGGGAGGAAGAAGAATCCCTATTATAACCTAAGTAAAATGAGAAATAAATATGTTTGTAAACTATGCCAATTTGACAAAATTTTCCCAGTAGAGTTAATTTTTAAAATCATTATTATAAACTTCAACATTAGTCAATGACCTAGAAAACTGCAAGATGTTTAGCTTTGCTCTGATATTCTGCAGCTTATTTTCATAAATGTGTAGAATTGCAGATGGTGAAAATTTTAGGAATATCCATCATATTTTTTAGATGAATGATGAGCAGCATAATGTAATTCCTACTTAAAAAGCAAAAATCTTACACTGAATTTCAAAACAGGAATTTTTTTTTTGGTAGTGGAGAAAAGTCTTTATTTTAAATTATGAAACTGGGGGTAAATTCCTTAAGGGTGGATAGATAAGGATAAGGTTCAGATTATGGGAGAGGCCACACTCTATAAAAACACACACACACACACACACACACAGACCATGTAAATTTTAATTAGAGAACAAAAAGACAGATGAAGGATGGAAGTCTTAAAAAATGTGCCTTCTCTTAGCAGGTGTCCACCTACTAAGAGCACCAGAAACAGGACTAAGAAGAGTTTGTAAGAATCCTCTCTTTGGTCATCTGATAAGTCTTTTTGAATATAAGATTTTTCCTACTTTGAAGACTTATTGCTCCTTTGATATCTCATACTTTCCCAGCTCAACCACTTACTAGATGTGTGATGTTGAAATCTGGAGTAAGTCACAGCATTTTTCTGTCTCTATTTTGTTATTATTATTATTTTTTAACAAAATGAGGATAATGATAGCATCTATTATTGCTGTTGGGTGTTGTCTAGTTGATTTTTTTCCCTTAAGTTATTCTATTTTTTGTTTATTTTTGATTTTTATTGTTATTTGGGTGAAAGTATACACAGAAAATTCATTTTCCATACAGCAGTTCATACACATTTTGTTTCATGAAATTGACTGCTATTCCACACAATGTAATAGCTCTCTCCCCACTTCCTCCCTGTCTTTCCTTCCTTTGCACTCTAGCCCCCTGAGCTATTTCCCTGTACAAACACTGCCTTTCTATTCTCCCATGATTGATCGCTGTAAGGAGTATATCTACCTGATGTAAATGTTCACCCCACATACCTGCCTAATGTTTGGCTGGTTGCCACAGGAGTGAGTTCTGTTCCAGACCTGAAGGATAAGTAGGGGCCGTCACATCAGGGTCTCACCAGGCTCTATCAGCAAATCTGGTCTTTTTTTTTAATTATTTTTTTTTAAGATTCTGAGTTTTGTTCCACATTGTTCTCCCACTCTATCCAGGATCTCCTTGGTATTATGCCAATTAAGCTTGATGTTCCCTGTGACCATGGTCCTGAGCCCACAGGTCTAACTACTTGCTCCCTCTGGGTAGCTGGCTGTGGCCAAGAAGCCACTACAAACTTATCCCTTGTCAGCTCCACTATACACCTGGATATTTTTACAGAACATACAAATACACTTGTAGAAACATTATCTGCTGACCCTATACATGGTCATAGACATACTCCCCCCTACCTAGACATACCTGATCATTCAGCCTATCTACCCATCTGTCCACCTGTAGATCAATGCTTGCCATTACTGACAAGGTAGTACTATACATACAAAAGAGTTCATCTTTGTTGTCTGTACCTCCTATGTACCCCTCTATGTCTTCCCCTTCCTCAATGCCACCATGTTGATCACTCACTTTGGTACATTATCTTTCCTGTCACCCAAATCAATACTTGTCCTATCTAGCAGTGTTCCTTCCCCTCTCCTCCCATCCCTGGTAACCAACAAAGAAAATTTCCTTCCATATTGTGATAGTTGGAGGTATGTGTCAACTTGGCTGGACCACAATTCTGTGTGGTTTAAGCAATTGTGATGTGGGTTGTTCCAATGATGGGATCAGATGTATATGGTTTGAGCAGCCAATCCATTGAAAGGGAGTTTCCCTAGGATTGTGGCCTGCTTCAAGGATATTTATGGACATCCTGGGAAAAGAGACACTCTTCTGTGGATTGGGATTCTGCCCACAACTCTCCATGAGCAAACACCCACCATTTGGGGTGGAGATCTTGGATTTGTCATTCATTGGACTCAACAACCAGTATACTTCCTGCCAACCTTGAGCTCGTCAGCCCCTGTAGCTGTGTGAGTCAGGAAAAGCCTTCAGCTTTATGTTTGATCCAAGAACTTGGGACTTGCCAGCTTCTATAAGTGTGTGAGCCATTTTCCTAAGATAAATTTCTCTTTCTTTCTTTCTCTATCTCTGTAAGCTTTACTGGTTTTGTTTCTCTAGAGAACCCAGTCTAACACACATATATAAACCTTTCCTTGACTATTTACGATAGTAAACTAGTACAATATTTGCCCTTCTGTGATTGACTTATTTCACTCAGCATAATGTCCTCCATGTTCATCCAAGTTATGTGGTATTTTGCAGATTCTACATTATTCTTTAGTGTTGCATAGTATTCCATTGTGTGCATGTGCCATAGTGTGGAGATCCATTCTTCTGTTGATGGACACTTAGGTTGTTTCCATCTCTTTGCTATTGTAAATAGTGCTGCAATGAACATAGGTGTGCATGTATCTGTTCTTGTTCTAGTTCTCACTTCTTTAGGATAAAAAACCCAACAAAACTAAACTCACTGCCTTTGAGTCAATTCAACTCATAGCTACTCCTCCTTGGGTTTACAAGGTGGTATCACTATGGAAGTAGATCACCCAATCTTCCTTCTGAGGAGTGGCTGGTGAGTTTGAATACCAGCCTTCTGGTTAGCAGTCAAATGCCTTAGGCACTACCTAGTAATGGGATTGCTGGATCAAATGGTAGTTCTAATTCCAACTTTTTAAGGAATCACCATAGTGCTTTCCACAGTGGTTGTATCATTTGATTGTCCCACCAGCAGTGTATGAGAGTCCCAATCTCTCCACATCCTCACCAGCATTTGTTACTTTCTGTCTTGTTGAACTTTGCTATTAGTGCTGGAGCAAGATGGTATCTCATTGTTGTTTTGATAGCATAGTGGCTAAGACACTTGCCTGCTAACCAGACGGCTGGCGGTTCAAACCCACCAGCCACTCCTCGGAAGGAAGGTTGGGCAATTCTACTTCCGTAGTGATAACTGCCTCGGAAACCCAAGGAGGGGTCGCTATGAGTCGGGGCCGACTCGACGGCACATAACAACAACAACAACAATGGCTAATGAAGAGCTCTGATAATATAGTGTCTAAAGCATTGGGAGCTCTGGTAGCGTAGTGGCTAAGGCACTTGACTGCTAACCAGAAGGCTGATGGTTCAAACCCACCAGCCACTCCTCGGAAGGAAGGTTGGGCAATCCTAATTCCGTAGTGATACTGCCTCGGAAACCCAAGGAGGGGTCACTATGAGTCGGGGCTGACTCGACAGCACATAACAACAACAACAACAAAGCATTTGACTGCTAACCAGAAGGCTGGTGGTTCAAACCTATCAGCCACTCCACAGAAGAAAGGTTTGGCAATTTACTTCTGTAGTGATACTGCCTCAGAAACCCAAGGAGGGGTCGCTATGAGTCGAATACTATTCTACGGCAGTGGGTTTGGTTTGGTTTAATGGCTAATGATCATAAATATTGCTTCATGTGTTTGTTGGCTGCCTGAATATCTTCTTCAGTGAAGTGTCTATTCATGTCTTCTGCTCATTTTTCAACTGGATTGTTTGCCTTTTTGTTGTTGAGGTGTTGGAGTTTTCTATAGATTTTAGAGATAAGTCTCTTGTGAGGTATGTTGTTGCTGAATATTTTTTTCCCAATCTATAGGTTCTCTTTTTACTCATTTGGAGAAGTCTTTTGAAGCACATGAAAATTTTATTTTTAGTAGGTCCCATTCATCTACTTTATCTTCTTTCTGCTGCTTGTGCATTTCGAATTATACTTGAGAGTCTATTTATGCCATAAATTAGGACCCCTAAATTTGCCCCATTTTTTCCTTGAGGACTTTAGAGTTTTAGATTTCACATTTAAGTCTTTGATCCATCTGGAGTTTGCAAAACAGAGAAACCTTTAAATTATAATACAGATAAGAAAAAAGATGGACTGCTTAATAATAAAGGCGCTCTGGTGGCACTCTGGGTAAGGCATTTGGCTGCTAACCAGAAGGTTGGCAGTTCAAACTCACCAACTTAATAAATGGTGCCTGGAAATTGGGTGGCCATTTGGAAAATAATTAATTTGGATCCATAGCTCAGACATACATGAGAATGAATTCTAATTAGGTTAAAAATTTTGTGGAAAAAAAAGAGAGAGAGAGAAAAAAAGAGCCTAAAAGATCTAAAAGTCATCACAGAATTGTTTTATAAGTGTGTGGGGAAGGCCTTTCTAATTATGTCTCAACATCCAGACACAATCAAAAAAAGGTCAATATAATTTATACTTAAAAATCAGAAACTTCTAACCTCAACCTACCCTGAGACCAGAACTAGATGGTGCTTGGCTACCTCTGTCAACCATTCAGAAAGAGATCAAAATAGGAGATTCTGGGTAGAGTGGGAGAAAATTATGTAACAAAATTCACAATCATAAAAATGATCAGGCTTACTGGTCTGGTAGAGACTGGTGCATACTCTGAGACTATGACCCCTTGTCACCCTTTGGGCCTGGCTTCCAGCCAAACAATAGACAGGCATATAAGGAGAACATTTAAACCAGGTAGGCACACTCCTTAGAACAATCAACCATGGGAGATCAGAAGGGCAATATATGCACAGGGAATAGCTCAGAGGACAGGAATGCAAAGGAAAGAAGGACACAGGGAAAAAGTAACCCCAGGGAGGAAGTGGGAAGAGTGTTGTTATATTATGGGGATTGAAATTAATGTCATGAAACAAAATGTGTATCAACTGTTGTATGGAAAA
Source organism: Orycteropus afer afer (assembly GCF_000298275.1). NCBI lineage: Eukaryota > Metazoa > Chordata > Mammalia > Tubulidentata > Orycteropodidae > Orycteropus > Orycteropus afer. The sequence continues at coordinate 4,423,425 of NW_006921843.1, read as the reverse complement.
TGAATTTGCTTTGTAAACTTTCACCCAAATTACAATAAAAAATAAAAAAACCCACACTTCTGCACGGTTAAAAAAAATAAAAGCCATAATTACCAAGTCAAAAATAGCTCATGCAAAAGTATATTTACAACTCATGTCACAGAAAAAAGGCTAATCTTTCTAATACTAAAGGACCTCCCAGAAATCGATAAATATTCCAACAACCCAACATAATACTGGAGAAAGGTTCTGAACCAAGAGACACTCATACTTACATGAAAATATTCTTACCTTCACTTGTGTTAAGGTAAATGCAAGGTAACTGCATAGAGATGTCACATTTACTATTAGATTAGAAAATCCAGAGGTTTGATTACCCCCTCTGTTGGTGAGAGAGTGGAGAAACAGATGCTCCTCTGCATCGCTGGTGGGAGTATAAATTGGTGTAACTTCTGCCAAGGATATTTGGTAAAGCTATTAAAATCTCAAGTGAACGTACTCTTTTAGCCACAACTCTACTTCTGGCTTTTGGATATTTCTCAACATATACATGAGACACGATTTGTGTCCAAAAGTATTCACTGTATTAGTGAATGCAGCACCACAAGATGGGAGGGCCCTCCGTGGACTCAGCAGTGACTAGCTAAATAGATGTTCATCCATGTGCATAATGAAATACAATCCAGCTGGGAAATGGTGAGGTAATGCGTATGTAATAATATGGAAAGATCTCCTAGATACAGGTGCAAAGCAGTGATAAATCCTTGTGATAAAGAGAAAATAATAAGACTATTCATCTTAGGTTTATATATGGAAGAAAGCACAAGAAACAAATATCAGTGACTGCCACTGGGCAGTATTGCTGGGCAGATGGGGGAAGGGAGTGGGAGGGAGACTGGTCACTTACACTTTTAAATACTTTTTTGTTTTTTGAACCATGTGCATTTAACAAGCCCTGGTAGCATAGTGCCTAAGGCACTTGACTGCTAACCAGAAGGTTGGCAGTTCAAACCTACCAGCCACTCCTCGGAAGGAAGATGGGGCAATCTACTTCCATAGTGATACTGCCTCAGAAACCCAAGGAGAGGTCGCTATGAGTCGGGTCTGACTCGATGACACATAACAACAACAACAACAACATCCCAAAATTGGAGTCCTTATGTGGTGCAAACGATTAACACACTTTTAGCAACTTAAAAGTCAGAAGTTAGGTTTTGAGATCTGGGAATGTGAGGATTCCCACATTATTTTTCTTCTTCAGTCGTGCTTTGCTTAGCCAAAGTCTCTTTCCTTTCCACATGAAATTAGTAATTGTTTTTCCATATCCTCAAAAAATGTTGATGGTATCTGGATGAGGATTGCATTAAATGTGTAGATTGCTTTGGATAGTATTGACATTTTCATAATATTCAGTCTTCCTATCCATGAACAAGGCAGGTTCTTTTATTTATGTAGATCACTTGTAGTTTCTTGTAGTAATGTTTTATAGTTTTCTTTGTATAGGTCTTTTGTGTCTCTGGTAAGACTTATTCCTAGATATGTTATCTTTTTGTTAACTATTGTAGATGGTATTGTTTTCCTTATTTCTTTTTCAGAGGCCTCTTTGTGGATGTAGAGGAATCCAACTTATTTTTGTAAGTTGACCTTGTATCTTGTTGAACTTCTCTATTAGTTTCAGTAGTTTTATTTTTCTGAGTCTCTTGGGTTTTCTATGTATAGGATCATGCCATCCACAAATGGAGATAGCTTTGCTTCCTCTTTGCCAATTTGGATGCCTTTTATTTCTCTTTCTTGCCTTATTGTCCTGGCTAGGACTTCTAATACAATGTTAAACAGAAGTGGTGATAGAGGGCATCCTTGTCTGATTCCTGATCATAAGGGGAATGCTTTTGGTGTTTCTCCATTAATAGTAATGTTGGCCATTGGCTTTGTGTATATGCCCTTTATTATGTTGAGGAATTTCCCTTCTATATCTATTTTGCTGAGGGTTCTGAACAGAAACAGGTGTTGGATTTTATCAAATGCCTTTTCTACATCGATTGATATGATCATATGGTTCTTTTGTTTTGTTTTGTTTATGTGGTGGATTACATTGATTACTTTTTTGATGTTGAACCATCCTTGTATGAATCCCACTTGGTCAGAATGTATTATTTTTTTGATATGTTGTTGGATTTTGTTGGCTAGGATTTTATTGAAGATTTTTGCATCTATATTCATGAGGGACATTGGTCTGTCAGCCAAAGTAGTTAAAACATTATGGTATTGGTATAATGATAGACAGATAGACCAAGGGAACAGAATAAAAACCCAGAAATAGACCCATCCATCTATGGACAGCTGATCTTTGACAAAGGACCAAAACCCATTAAATGGGGGAAGAGATAGCCTCTTTAACAAATGGTGCTGGTAAAATTGGATGCCCACTTGCAGAAAAATGAAACAAGACCCATATCTCACCCCATTCACACAAACAAACTCAAGTTGGATCAAAGACTTAAATATAAAGCCCAAAACTATAAAGATCATCAAAGATAAAGTAGGGACAAATCTAGGGCCCCTAATCTATGGCATAAATAGACTATCAAGCATAACCCAGAATGCACAGGAGGTAGAAGAGAAGTTACATGACTGGGACCTTTTAAAAATTAAATTCTTATGTGCATTGAAAGACTTTTTACCAAAGGGTAAAAAGAGAACCTACAGATTAGGAGAAAGTATTTACCTATGACATATCTGACAAAGGACATATCTCCAAAATTTATAGAAAACTTCAACACCTCACTGCCAGAAAGACAAACAATCCAATTCAAAAATGGGCAAGGGATGTGAACAGACACTTCACTAAAGATGATATGCTGGCAGCCAACAAACACAAGGAATTACTCACCATCATTAACTATTAGAGAGATGCAAATCAAAACAACAATGAGATGTCATCTTACCCCAGCAATAATAGCAATGTTCAGCAAGACAAAAAATAACAAATGCTGGTGAGGTTGCAGAGAGATTGGAACTCTCATACATTGTTGGTGGGACTGCAAAATGGTACAACCATTGTGGAAAATGGTATGGCATTTCCTTAAAAAATTGAAAATAGAACTACCATTCGAACCACCAATTCCATTACTAGGAATATATCCTAAAGAGGAGAGACAGGACATGAACAGACATATGCACACCCATGTTCATTGCAGCACAGTTCACTATAGCAAAGAGATTGAAACAACCTAGATGCCCATCAACAGATGAATGGATAACCAAATTATGGTACATTCACACAATGGAATATTATGCTACACTAATGAACAATAAAGAATATGCAAATCATATCACAACATGCATGAATCTGGAGGACATTATGCTGAGTGAAATAAGTCAATCACAGAAGGACAAATATTATATGAGCCCATTACTGTAAAAAGTCAAGGAAGGGTTTGCTTAGGGAAGGGAACTCACTTTGTAGGTTACTGGGGATGGGAGGGAAATATAGGGGAAATTTTCAGACTAGTTGGGGGCCATATGCTGAGTTGGGTAAGGAGAAGGATGGTATGGAAAGAGTCTGTGACCAGTATGATAACGTTCGTGAAAGGGAGGACACTGAATTGTGCAGATAAGATATAGATGACAGAGGCTAATACTAGTATATGCACAATACTGCATTACCACTAACACCAAATACCAGGCAACAGATAAATGCATAAACAATTGAGAAGATCAGATGGGGGTCAGCGAACAGGAATATACTCTAGACCAATGATAGATTTAGCTAAGGAAAATCTTGCACAGACACTAGTGATACAAAATAACCATAATCATTACAGAAGCAACAGAAGACAGACTTGGAGTAATCCCTCAGAGAGAGCCAAACACCTTGGGAGAGAGAACCACTGGGTCTGCTGACTCAGGACCATAGTACTGGGGGATATCAGGTTCAATTGGCACAACATAATACATGAAAATCTTGTTCTACAACCTAGTTTGGTGAGTAGTGACCAGGGTCTTAAAAGTTTGTGAATGGCCATCTAAGATGAAGCTAATGGTTTTCTCTTTTCTGAAGCAAAGAAGAGTGAAGAAAACCAAAGGCATTGGGAAACAACTAGATGGGGCCTGGCTACCAATGCTAACCAGTCAGAAAGGGAGCAGAACTGGAGATCTTGGATAGAGTGGGAGGAAAAACATGGAATAAAATTCAAAACCACAATAACAACCAGAATTACTGGTCAGATGTAGTCTGGTGGGACCCCCAAGACTATGGCCTTGGGATACACTTAGAGCCTGGGATAGGACTCGCTCCCAAGGATTGGCTCACAGCCCAACAGTAGAAAGACTTAAATGCAGAACACCCAACCCAGGGCGATGCACCCACCTACTCTACAGAGACATACTCCTTGGAACAGTTGGCTATGGCGCACCAGAGGAGCAACATTCACATGGAGGGAAAGCCGGACAGAAAGGAGTGCATAAGTAAGAAGGGCACAGGGGTGGGGGTTTGTCACAAGGATGGGAGAAGAGTAGAGTGGGTTAAGGTTGGGGATGGTAATTGGGGAGTGAAACCAAATGCTCCCAAACTGTTGAATGTAGAACAAATTCTGCTCCATAAATTTGCACTCAAGGCACAATTAAAAAAAAAAAGTTGGAAGTTAAAGATTATCCAGAGGTATCTCAGAAGAAAGATTTGGTGATGTATTTCTGAAAACTCAGCAACTTAAAACACAGATGAGTCACTGTAAGTCAGAATTGACTCCAGGTCACTGGGTTTTATCTAAAATATTAAAAAATATCCAAACAATCTATTTTAAATAATTATATTTTTACCTTGCAAATATACAAGTGATTCAAAAGAAATCTGATGCTTAAAAACATCTCTATCTTTTGGTATATATAGTTTTCTCTTTTAAATAAAAGATGCATTGAATAAAAAAGATAGAAATGATAACTTGGGCTTCTTGTCTTAATTTTATATATTAATATTTAAAAGGAACAATCTCCTGCCTCATCCCTCTATGTCCCCAAATCTGCTCTCCAGAGACACCTTTTTAAAAAACCTTCTTGTTATAAAATAAAGCACATATATCAAAAAAAAAAAAACAACACACAAAACAAAGGCATAGATTAATGAATTATTGTAATGTAAACATCATTGTAATTCCATCTGGTTCACAAAATTGAGCATTGTCAGCCATCCTGGAAGTCCCTCTGTGTGCCCTGACCCCATCACAATCCCATCCTCCAAAGGGAACCACTACATTGATTTTTAAATAATCAATTCCTTCCATTCTTTTATAGTTTTATCACCCGAGTGTGTATCCCTAGATCTGTACTGAGTTTCTCATTGTTGGTTCCATGAGGCACATGTTGGTATTGACCACTTGAAATTTGACTAGTCCAACTTGAGATGTGTCATCAGTGTAAAATACCCACTGGATTTCTAAGACTTTGCATGTAAAAAAGAATATAAAATACTTTGCTAATATAGATCACATCTTTGAAGTGATAATATCCCCCATGTTATTGTTGTTAGTTGCCATTGAGTGAGCTCAGAACATCCTGGAAAATAAAAGACATCCTGGAAACAAAAAGACACAACATAACAAAACATTGCCTGGTTCCACATCATCCTCACAAACTTTGGTATGTTTGGTATCGTATGAAAAATTAGCCCACTATTGTAGTCACCGGGAGCTCTGGTAGCATAGTGCCTAAGCCACTTGACTGCTAACCAGAAGGCTGGCGGTTCAAACCCACCAGCCACTCCTCAGAAGGAAGATGGGGCAATCTACTTCCATAGTGATACTGCCTTGGAAACCCAAGGAGGGGTCGCTATGAGTCGGGTCTGACTCGATGGCACATAACAACAACAACATTGTTCACCATATCAATTCATCTCATGGAAGGTTTCACTCATTTTTGCTGACCCTCTCCATTATTAAACATGATGTCCTTTTCTAGCAATTGGTTTTTCCTGATAATGTGTCCAAAAAGAGAAAAACCAAGTCTTGTCATCCTTGATTTTAAGGAGCATTCTGGCTGTACTTCCTCCAAGAGTTATTTATTTGTTCTTCTGGTAGTCCATGGTTTATATTCAAAACTTTGTGCCAATACCACAACTCAAATGTGTCAGTTCTTTTTCAACCTGCCTTTTTCAGTGTTAGCTTTCACATGCAAATGAGGCATTTGAAAACACTGTGGCTTAGGTCAAGTGCATCTTAGTGACATTTTTGCTTTTTTAAACTTTAAAGAGGTCTTTTGCAGATTTGCTCAATGCTATATGTTGTTTAGGACCTCTGGTGGTGTAGTGCCTAAGGCATTGGACTGCTAACCAGAAAGCTGGAGGTTCAAACCCATCAGCCACTCCTCAGAAAGAAGGTTGGGCAATCTACTTCTGTAGTGATACTGCCTCGGAAATCAAAGGAGGGGTCGCTATGAGTCAGATCTGACTCAACAGCAGTGGGATTTGTATGTTGTTTGATTTCTTGACTGCTACTTCCATGGGAATTGATAGTTGATCCTAGTAGATGGCAATCTTTAACAACTTCAATTTATTTGCCATTTATCATGATGTTGCTTATTGGTCCAGTTGTGAGTATTTTTGCTTTCTTTATGATAACTTGTAATGCATATTGAAATCTTCGACCATCACCAGTAAGTGTTTCAAGTCATCTTCACTTTCAGTGAGCAAGGTTGTGTCATCTGAATATTGCAGGTTGTTAATGAATCTTCCTCTAATCCTGATGCAATGTTCTTCATCACATAGTCCAGCTTCTTGGATTATTTGCTCACCATACAGATTAAGTAAGGTAAAAGGATACAACCTGCTGCACATCTTTCCTGATTTTAAACCATGCAATATCCCCTTGTTCTGTTTGAATAACTCTCTCTTGATCCCTATGCAAATTGTGCATGAGCATAATTAAGTGTCATGGAATTTCCTTTCTTCATAATTTGTTATGATTCACACAATCAAATGCCTTTGTATCATCAATAAAACACAAGTAAACACATTTCTGATATTCTGTGCACTCAGCCAAGATCCATCTGACATCAGCAATGATATCCCTTGTTTCAAGTTGTTCTGGTTACCTAGTGTTGCTCTGACAAGAATGTACCACAAATGGGATGGCCTTAAAAACAGGAGTTTATTCTCTCACAGTTTGGAGGCTTTAAGTCCAAGTTCAAAGTGCCAGGCTCTAGGGCTGCATGGAAGCCCCTCGACCTTGGGCTTCAGCTCTGCCTCTTGCTCCCGGCCCACTGAAGCTAGAGGCATCTCTTCACTCAGGCAGCTACTGGCTGCTGAGGCTTACAAGCCCAAGGTCAACAAATAAAATGGCACAGTCCCGATGTTACCAAGCCACATGGCAGGCCATTAACTCAAGCCCGTTGTAAGTCCCAAGGTTGGCAGAGCATGGCAGGCTGCTGAACAATGACATGGTTACATGCAGGATCCAAGCATGCCATAAGCTAGAGACTATCCCCAAGGTTTCTCCTTATATACAGGAAGCAGACCACATCCCAAAGGCAGCTACTCAGCTGCTTGTGGTAGATCCCACCATGGAGTTGTTTGCCAGTCTCATCATGGGGAATAACTACCACCAGCTGCCCGGCCACGCAACCAGGCCAAGCCAAGTTGACATACAAATTTAACTACCACAATTCTACCCCTTGTCAACTTGGTACCTGTACAGATCTCTCTCACTAGGTGGCTCCAGTCCCCTAGTTCCTCTAAATAGTGACCTCACGCCCTTGGCCTCGTGGCCCCGTTCCTCTCCCTCTTGGACATGGCAGCTCTGACCCCTAACTCTTGGGCAGCAGCTATGGCTCCGTCCCACTAGCTCACATGAATGAGCAGCCCCACACTCTGGAACTGAGTGGGTGAAGGTCTAACTCTTTGAAACCTAGGGGTCTATGGTGGTTCCACCCCTAAAGGCCACGGTCCTACCCTTTCAGGCTGAGGCAGCTCTGTTTCCCATTTCCGTAGTCTCTCCACTTCTGCTGATTAATGCTGAAGGCAACCCACTCTGCTGGAAAACTTCCTGCCAAAAAACACTTGGCTTTCTTGCTCTGAGGGTTGGCCAATCTGCTATTCCATTTCATGCTGGTCTCTTCTACCAATTAATGCCTGAAGGCAACCTACTCTGCCAGGAAGCCGCCTACCCAATGGCACCTGGCTTTCTCCTCCATGGGCTGGTAAGTCTGTTGCTGTTTAATGCCAGTCTCTGGGCTCTGCTACTCCCATCTGTCATGCTGATCTCTTGGCTCTGCTCCTGCTGTCTCTTGTGCTGGTCTCTTGACTCTGCTCCTGCTGTGTCTTATGCCATATGCCAGGGTCTCTCTGCCAGGGTCTCTCTGCCAGGGTCTTGGGTCAAGGACACACTCCACTCCTGTTTCCACATTTTAGGTATCTTTCAGAGCAGCACCCTACTCCCAGTACCAAATTCTGTTCTGGTTACCTAGTGCTGTTCTGAGAATATTCCACAAACTGGATGGCCTTAACAAACAGGAGTTTATTCTCTCACATTTTGGAGGCTTTAAGTCCAAGTTCAAAGTGCCAGGCTCTAAGGCTGCATGGAAGCCCCTCGACCTTGGGCTTCAGCTCTGCTTCCTGCTTCTGGTCCACTGAAGCTAGAGGCATCTCTTCACTCAGGCAGCTACTGGCTGCTGAGGCTTACAAGCCCAAGGTCGACAAATAAAATGGCACAGTCCCAATGTTACCAAACTGCACTGCAGGCCATTAACTCAAGTCCATTTTAATTCCCAAGGTTGGCAGAGCATGGCAGCCTGCTGAACAATGACATGCAGGACCCAAGCATGCCATAAGCTAGAGACTATCCCCAAGGCTTCTCCTTACATACAGGAAACAGACCACATCCCAAAGGCAGCTACTCAGCTGCTTGTGGTAGATCCACCATGGAGTTGATTGTCAGTCTCATCATGGGGAATAACTACCACCAGCTGCTCAGTCACTCAACCAGGCTGAGCCTAGTTGACATACAAATTTAACTACCACAGAAGTCCTTTTCTGAATCCAACTTGAACTTCTGACAGTGTCCTGTCAATGTATGGCTGCAGCCGGTTTTAAATTATGTTTATCAAAATTTTGCTAGAATATGATATTAATGATATTGTTCAATAATTTCTATATTTGATCATCTTTCTTTGGAATGGGCATGGATATGGATCCCTTCCTATTGATTGGCCAGGTAGTTATTTTTTTACAAAGATTTTTAATTTTTTTACAAAGATGAATAAGTGCTTCCAGCATTGCATCTCAGCTGCTATTATGTGTTCCTTGGAACCTTGTTTTTTGGTAATGCCTTTAGTGCAGTGAAGTATCAGTTGTACTTGATCATATGCTACCTCCTCCTGAAATGGTTAAATGTTAACAAATTCTTTTTGGTACAGTGACTCTGTGTATTCTTTCTATCTTCCATTGATTCTTCTTGCATCTTTCAATGTTTTGCCCATAGAATCCTTCAATATTGCAACTCAAGGCTTGAATTTTTCTTCAGTTTTTTTTCAGCTTGAGAAATACTTGTCCAACTCCAGGTCTTTGCACATTTTATTATAATACTTTCCTTTTCTTCTCAAAAGGAACTCTGGTGGTGCAGTGCCTAAGGCATTTGGCTGCTAACCTGAAGGTTGGCGGTTCAAACCCACCAGCCACTCTGTGGAAGGGAGATTGGACAATATAGTTCTACAAAGATTTGCTGCCTCAGAAACCCAATGAGGGTGGCTATGAGCTGGAATTGACTTGATGGCAGTGGGTTTGGATTTGTGTTCTCAAGCCACCCTTTGAAATCTGTTGAGTTCTTTTATTTCATCATTTATCTCATCCACTTTAGCTTCTCTGGACTTAAAAGCAAATTTGAATTTCTTCTGATAGTTATGTTAGTTTTTCCCTTCTTTCCTGTCTTTTTAACAACCTTTTAATTTCTTCATGTATGACGGCCTTGATGTCATCCCACAATTTTTCTGGTCTTTGGCTATTCAAGTTCAGTGTGTCAAATCTATTCTTGAGATGGTCTGTAAATCCAGGCAGGATGTATTCAAGGTTGTACTCTGGTTCTTGTGACTTTTCTTCAGCTTCAACTTAAACTTGCACATGGACAATTGATGGTGTGTTTCACAATCAGCCCCTTGCTTTGTCTTGACTGATAATGTTGAGCTTCTCCATCATCTTTTTCCACATGTAGTCTACCTGATTCTTGTGTAATCTATTTGGTGAGGTCCACAAATGTAGTCATTGTTTTGTTGAAAAAAATATTTCTGAAGAATGAGTCATTGGTCTTGCAGATTCTATCATTTGATCTATGACATTGTTCTTATCACCAAGGCCATATTTTCTAACTACTGCTCCTTCTTTTCCAGCTTTTATATTCAGATCACCAGTAATTATTAGTGCATCTTGACTGCACGTTTGATCAATACCAAACTGCAGTTGTTCATAAAAATCTTCAATTTCTTCATCTTTGACATTTGATGTTGATTCATAAATTTCAATAATAGTTATATTAACTGGTCTTTCTTGTAGGCATTTGGATATTAACCTACACTGAAAGTGTTGTACTTCAGAACAAATCTTGAAATATTCTTTTTGATGATTACTACAATGATCTTCCTCTTCAATTTGTCATTCCCAACAGTTGGATTCAAAATGTCCAATACCGTCCATTTCAACTAACTTATGCCTAGGATATTGATCTTTAAGCATTACATTTCATTTTTGACAACTTCTGACTTTCCTTGATTCATGCTTCATGCATCTGATTACCAATGGATGTTTGCAGCTGTTACTTTTAATTTTGAGTCATGCTGCATCAGCATGACATGAAACACTAGTTGGAAAAGTCCAGAGGCTTTTACTCTATCTATATCATTAAGGTTCATTTTACTTTGAAGAAGGAGCTCTGGTAGTGTAGTGCCTAAGGCATTTGACTGGTAACCAGAAGGCTGGTGGTTCAAACCCACCAGCCACTCCTCGGAAGGATGATTAGGCAATCTACTTCCATAGTGATACCGCCTCAGAAATCCCAGGAGGGGTCGCTATGAGTCTGATCCAACTTGATGGCAGTGTGTCACTTTGAAGAGGCAGTATTTTGAGTTTGTTTCAGAAGTGCTCATCTTCTAGCACTACATTGGATAATGTTCTATTGCTATCTATAAGGTACTGACTAGCTATCTTTTGAAGGTAGATCTCCAGACCATCTTTCCTAGTCTTAGTTTGGAAGCTCTACTGAAATCTGGCCACCATGGGTAACCTGATGGTATTGGCATTTGAAATACTGGTGGCATAGTTTCCAGCATCATGGCTATATGCAAGCTACTAGAGTAGCATATAGTTCTTCTGGTCTCATAGTCATATAGGCTGAGGACTGAATGGTGTACCAGTCCCTTGGACTAATTGTTTCCATGAATTTCTGGTTTTCTTCATTCTTCTTTGCTCTAGACGAGGAGAGACTCATTGTTGCATCTAGATGGCTGCTTGCAAGCTTTTGATCCCAGTAGCTACTCCCCAAAATAGGAGGTGGACAATGTTTTGTGTAGTATGTTATGCCAATTGAGCTTGATGTCCCCTGTGACTATGGTGCTGAGCCCACGGGTGCAACTACTTGCTCCCTCTGGGTAGCTGGCTGTAGCTATGAAGTGACCACAAACTTGTCCCTTGTCAGCTCTACTATACACCTGGAAATTCTTACAGAACATACAAATACACTTGTAGAACCATTGTCTGCTAACCTTATACATGGTCTTGGGTACACACCCCCCTGCACAGATATTCCTAATAGTTCAGCCTGTCCACCCATCTATCCACCCATATATCAATGTTTGCCATCACTGACAACGCAGTACTGTATATGCAAAAGGGTTTATCTTTGTTGTCTGTACCTCCCATGCACCTCTCTCTGTCCTCCTCTTCCTTAGTGCCACTGTGTTGATCACTCACATTTGGTACATTGCCCTTCCCTTCACCCAAATCAATACTTGTCTCTACCTATCTAACAGTGTTCCCTCTGCTTTCCTCCCACCCTTGGTAACCAACAAAGAAAATTTCCTTCCATATATAAACCTTTCCTTGCCTTTTTCATTAATGGACTAATATAATATTTGTCCTTCTGTGACTGACTAATTCCTCTCAGCACAATGTCCTCCAAGTTCAGCTAGGTTATGTGGTGTTTTGCAGATTCTATGTTATTCATTAGGGTTGAATAGTATTCCATTGTGTGTATGTACCACAGTTTGGTTATCCATTCTTCTGTTGATGGGCACCTAGGTTGTTTCCATCTTTTTGCTATTGTAAATACTGCTGCAATGAACATGGGTGTGCATATATCTGTTCTTGTCCTGGCTATCATTTCTTTAGGATGTATACCTAGTAATGGGATTGCTGGGTCAAATGGTATTTCTAATTCTGTCTGTTTAAGGAATCTCCATACTGTTTTCCACAATGGTTGTATCATTTTACAGTCCCACCAGCAGTGTATGAGAGTCACAATCTTTCCACATCCTTGCCAGCATTTGTTATTTTCTGTCTTGTTGAACTTTGCCATTAGTGCTGGGGTTAGATGGTATCTCATTATAGTTTTGATTTACATCTCTCTGATGGCTAATGATCATGAACATTTCTTCAAGTATTTGCTGCCTACCTGAATATCCTCTTTGGTGAAATGTCTATACATGTCTTCTGCCCATTTTTAAATTGGATTGTTAATCTTTTTGTTGTTGAGGTGGTGGGGTTTTCTATAAATTTTAGAGATGAGTTCCTTGTCAGATATGTAATTATCAACAAGTATGAATCTGTTGCTGTCTTTTGTCATGGGCTTTTTTGTGGTGTTGATTTTTTGTTCCATATAATTTTCTGTGCTGAGCTGGTAATCATGTTATCACTTCCTTCATTGCTACTGTTTTAGTATTTGCTAAATATTTGTGCTGGTCCTCTTTTTGATTTTGGTGTGAAGTTTTATCATTTTCCTTTGAGGTTATCCTGTGATTTATAGTTTTCTTCCCAAGTTTAGGACAGTCTGTTCTATCTTGTAGTTGTCTTGACTTCCCTACCATTTAGAAGTTCTATAACTACACAATTTTTTCCCTTTTTTTGGTTTGTAGTCATCCTCATTTGTCAATTATGCCTCTGGTTCCCTGTTTACAATATTGTAGGCTTATTTAGTTTGGATACTTCTATAAGTAGGGTTGGTTTCTGGGTTATTTCATCATATGTGTTAATAGTCAGTTATTGTTTGCTGTTGTTGGTTCTCTGTCCAGAGGAATCTCTTTAGCATCTCTTGCAAGGCTGGTCTGGTTTTAACAAATTCCCTTAATTTCTGCTTACTGGAATCATTCTAATTTCACCATGATATTTGAGGGACAGTGCCTAAGGCATTTGACTACTAACCAGAACGATGGAGGTTCAAACCCACCTTGGAAGGAAGATTCGACAGTCTACTTCTGTAGTGATACTGCCTCAGAAACCCAAGAAGGGGTCACTATGAGTTGGATCCAACTCAATGGCAGTGAGTTTGGTTCATAATTCTTGGTTGGAAATTTTTATCTTTCAGAGTTTTATATATACCATCCCATCATCTTTTTGGCTACATGGTTTCTGCCAAGAAATCTGAGTTAGTCTTATTGGTTGCCCCTTGTAGGTAACTTTTGTTTTTCCCATGCTGCTTTTAGGATTCATTGTCTTTGGTTTTGGTGAGCTTGATGATGATATGTCTTGGTGATTTTCTTTTGGGGTGATGCTGGTTGGGGTTTGTTGGAATTCTTGAATGGATATACTCTCATCTTTCATCATACTAGGAAAATTCTCTTCCAACAAATCTTTGACAATTTTTTTCTGTGGTTTTATTTGTCTCTTCCTGTTCTGGAATTCTGATTACATGTAGGTTATTCCTTTTGATATTATCCCACTTGAACCTTAGGCTTTTTTCATTTTGTTTTGATCGTTTTTCTGATTGATCCCTTTCCAAAGATGTATTGAGGTATTTGCCTTCACTTTCACTAATTCTGTCTTCCATTGATTCAGTTCTACTCCTTTGCCCATTCAACATGTTATTTATTTCTGAAAATTTAGTATTCATCTTCTGGATTTCTGTCTCTCCATTTTGTATCACTTCTAATTTTTCATTTATTTTGTCATTTTTTTCTTGTATTGTCTTTTGAAATTGTTCAGGATTTTCTTTGTATTTTCCTCAATTTTTTCAGTGTTTTCCTTGATCTGTCCCTCAGTTTGTTGAAGGTACCTAAATATAATTCTTTTGAATACCTTTTCATGGATTTACAATGCTGTGTCTTCCTCAGGGATGTGTTTTAGGTCTGTGTCCTGCTCCTTTGTTTCTCCTGCTTTATCTTGCTTCTTTGTGTGAACTGTGATGCTCTGTTGTTTCCTTGGCATTGTGATGTTTTTGTGTTTATGTTTAATTGGCCATTGTATGTTGGAGTGACTCATCCACAATTTTTGTTTTCTTTGTATGTTATCTATGTAAGCAGGGTACTGTCCTGTGCTCCTCTATTATCTAGTTGGCAGCACTTATACACTCACCACCTGTCTCCTTTCCCATTGTCAGTCTCCCATAGGTCCCTGCTGTCCTTGGCAAACAGAGCCTATTCTTAGGTCCCTGGAATCCGAATGAGAATACTGTCACTTTAAAATTCAAAATGGTTGCCACTTGTAAACATTCAAAATGGCTGCATCCTTGCTCACTGTAAATATCCAAAATGGCCACCACTTGTAAACAATCAAAATGGCTGCACCCTCCAGACAGCCAGAAGTCCACAGCTCAGGTTGTCTCCCTGTTTCCCTTCCTAGTCACAGGCCACCAACCCAGTTGTCCCTGCAACACTTGGTGACCAAGGTGGATCTTTAGGTCAATTCTCAAGTGTCAACACCACTTGGAAATACTCTGGCTGTTGGTTCTGTCAGAGTAGCTGACAGTCCACTGCTCTGACCGTCTTTGTACTCACTGTTTTTGTTCAGGTTTTTCCACTAGTTTTGCCTAATCCACTTCTGTATACTTCCTTTCAATGCCCAGGGCTCCAGGATTATCTTCTGTGTCTCTGTCAATTGGTTTCTCTTTTCTTTGTTGAACACGGTCTGTGTAGCTTGTCTGCTATTCCACCATCTTACCAGAAGTCCTGTGCATTTCTTGTTGAACTTTGCTACTACTGCTGGGACAAGATGGCATCTCATTGTTGTTTTGATTTGCATCTCTCTAACGACTAATGATTGTGAACATTTCTTCATGTGTTTTTGGGCACCTGAATATCCTCTTTGTTGAAGTGTCTCTTCATGTCTTCTGCCCATTTTTAATCAGATTATTTGTCTTTTTGTTGTTGAGGTGTTGGAGTTTTCTATAAATTTTAGAGATAAGTCCCTTGTCTGATATATCACTGCCAAATATATTTTCCCAATCTGTAGATTTTCTTTTGACTCTTCTGGAGAAGTCTTTGGAAGCACACAAAAATTTAATTTTTTGAAGGTTCCATTCATGTAGTTTATCTTCTGCTGTTTGTGCATTTTGGGTTATGCTTGACAGTCTATGCCATATATTAGCACCCTTAAATTTACCCCTAGTTTTTCCTTGAGGAACTTTGTAGTTTTAGGTTTCACACTTAAATCTTTGATCCATCTGGAGTTAGTTTTTGTGTATGGTGTGAGTTACAGATCCTGTTTCATTTTTCTGCAGATGGATATCCAGTTTTGCCAGCACCATTTGTTAAACAGACAATCTCTTCCCCATTTAATGGATTTCAGCCCTTTGTCAAAGATCAGTTGGCCATACATTGATGGATCTATATCTGAGTTCTCAATTCTATTTCATTGTTCTATGTGTCTTTTGTTGTACCAATACCAGTTTTGACTACTGTTGCTGTGTAGTAGGTTTTGAGATCTAGGGATGTGAGACCTCCTACTTTGTGCTTCTTCTTCAACAGTGTTTTGATTATTCAAGGTCTCTTTTTTTCCTACATAGTTAATGATTGTTTTTTCCATATCCTTAAAGAATGTTGATGGGATCTGGATTGGGATTACATTGAATGTATAGATTGCTTTGGGTAGAA
>NW_006921843.1:4394521-4406378 GCF_000298275.1 Orycteropus afer afer | reverse complement strand
TTGGTAGTATTCTCCAGTGAAACTGTCTGAGCCAGGACTTTACTTTTGTTGATATTTTTTGATGAGCTGTTCAATTTCTTCTTTTGTTATGGGTCTGTTCAACTTTTTCACCTCAGTCTGTGTTAGTTTAGGTAAGTAATGTGTTCCTAGAAATCTGTCCATTTTGTCTAAATTTTCAAATTTGTTGGAATACAGTTCCTCATAGTATCCTGATGGTATCCTTTTTTTTCAGTTGGTTCTGTTGTAATGTTGTCCATTTTGTTTCTTATTTGTGTTATTTGTATTCTGTCCCTCTTTTCCTTTGTTAAATTTGCCAGTGGTATGTCAATTTTATTAATCTTTTCAAAAATTAACTTCTAATCTTGTTGATTTTTTTCTATTGTCTTTCTATTTTCTGTTTCATTTATTTCTACTTGAATATTATTTTCTTTCTTCTGTTTACTGTAGACTTTTCTTGCTATTGTTTTTCTAATTGTTAGAGATGTTAGCTTAAAATGTTGATTTTGGTTCTTTCTTCTTTTTGTTGTGTGCATTTATTGTTACAAATTAGCCTCTGATCACTGCTTTTGCTGTGTTCCTAAGATTTTGGTATGGTTTGTTTTCATTCTCATTTGATTCAAGGAATTTTTTAATTTCATTTTTTATTTCTTCTATTACCCAGTAATTCTTAAGGAGGGTATTGTTCGGTTTCCACGTGTTTGCTCTTTTTCTGTCGATCTTCCTATTGTTGATTTCTAATTTTATAGCATTGTGATTTGAGAAGATGCTTTGCAGTATTTTGATGTCTTAAAATGTATTAAAACTTGCTTTATTTCCTAACTTATGGTCTATCCTGGAGAATGTTCCATGTACACTGGAAAAGAATGTATATTGAGCTGTTGTTGGGTGAAGTGCTCTGTAGATATCTATAAGGTCATGTTGGTGGATTGTATTGTTTAGTTCTTCTGAGTCTTTGTTGAGTTTCTTTCCAGTTGTTCTATCTTTGATTGAGTGTGGTGTATTAAAGTCTCCTACGATGACTGTGGAGTCATCTATTTGTGTTTTAAATTCTGTTAAATTCTGCCTTATGTATTTTGTGCCTCTTTCATTGAGTCCATAGATATTTATTATGGTTATATCTTGTTCAATTGATCCTTTAATCATTATATAATATCCTTCCTTGTCTCTTATGGTAGTTTTTGTCTTAAAGTGATTTTTTTTTTTCAGAAATGAATATTGCCATTCTTGCTCTTTTTTAGTTGCCATTGGCTTGAAACATCTTTCTACCCTTTGATTTTTAGTCTACTTTTGTCTTTGTCTCTAAAGTGTGTCTCTTTTAGACATCATGTTGGTGGGTTATGTTTTCTTATCCATTCTGCAACTGTCCATCTCTTGAGTGATGCATTTAATCCATTGACATTCAGTTTAATTATCAACAAGTATGAATTTGTTGCTGTCATTTTGTTACATATTTTTTAATGGTGTTCCTGGTTTTTTGTTCCATATAATTTTCTGTGATGAGCTCATTTTGTTTATGAATCATGTTATCATTTCCTTCATTGCTGTTGTTTTAGTATTTGCTAAATATGTGCGCTTGTCCTCTTTTTTTAATTGTGATATGAAGGTTTATCTTTTTCTTTGAGGTTACTCACAATTTATAATTTTCTTCCCAAGTTTAGAACAGTCTATTCTATCTTGCAACACTCTTGACTTCCTCACCATTTAGACACTTTGTAACTATTTGGTTTGTAGTTGTCTTCATTTGCCAATTGATGTTTCTGGTTCCCTGTTTATAGTCTTGTAAGCTTAATTTACTTTGGATACTTCCATAACTGGGTTGTTTCTGGGTCATGTCATCATATGTATTAATGATCGGTTGTTGTTTGTTATTATTTGTTCTCTATCCAAAGGACTCCCTTTAGTGTCTCTTGTAAGATTGATCATGTTTTAACAAATTTCCTTAATTTTTGTTTATCTGGAAATATCTTAATTTCACCATCATATTTGAGGGACAGTTTTGCTGGGTATATAATTTTTGGTTGGAAATTTTTCTCTTTCAAGGTTTTATATATACCATCCCACTGCCTTCTCACCTCATGGTTTCTGCTGAGAAATCAAAGCATGTCTATTGCCCTTTGTAGGTAAATTTTTGGTTTTCCCATTTGCTTTCAGGATTCTTTATTTGTCTTTTGTTTTGGTGAGTTTGATGATAATATGTCTTGGTGGTTTTCTTTTGGGTTCTATCCTATTTGAGGTTCATTGGACTTCCTGAATGGGTATATTCTCATCTGTCATCATATCAGGGAATTCTCTTCCAACAAATCTTGGACAATTTTCTCAGTGGTTTTCTTTTTCTCTTCCTTTTCTGGAATTCCAATTACACATAGGTTATTCCTTATGATGGTATCCCACATGAACCGTAGGCTTACTTCATTTTGTTTTGATCTTTTTTCTGAATGATCCCTTTCCAAAGATATATTCAGGTATTTGTCTTCAATCTCATGAATTCTGTCTCTCATTGATTCAATTCTACTCCTTAGCCCTTTCAATGTTTTATCTATTTCTGAAAATTTAGTATTAATCTTCTGGATTTCTATCTGTAGATTTTGTATCATTTCCAATTTTTCATTTCTTTTGTTATTTTGTTCTTTTATTTTCTTCCAAATTTGTTGTATGGTTTTTCTGTGTTTTCCTTAATTTTGTCAGTGTTTTCCTTGATTTGTCTCTCAATTTGTTTAGGTACCCTAAATATAATTCTTTTGAATTCCATATCAGAGAGTTCCAATTGTTCTTCCTCCTCAGGGATGTGTTCTGGGTCTGTTTCCTGGTCCCTTGTTTTTCCTGCTTTATTTTGCTTCTTTGTGTGGACTGTGATAGTCTGTTGTCTCTGAGACATTGTGACTTTGTTGTATTTATATTTAATTGGTGATTGTATGTTGGAGTGATTCACCCAAGATTTTTGTTTTCTTTGGATGTATCTGAGTAAGCAGGGTACTGTGCTCCTCTATTCTCTAGTTGGCAGCACTTATTTACTCACATCTGTCTCCTAGTGGGTGTGATAGAGAATGAGAGTGGCTGTACAGGTCTCTGTTAACTGTTTGTGAAGAGCAGTTAAGGGTGAGGCAGGCTCTTACTGGTGGTCATGTATCATTGGCCAGTTGGTGCAGAAGGAAGTGGTGGCTCTCATTCAGCAAGTGAAGCTGCATGAGGTGTGGGTGTAGTTAGGTCATATGGGCAAGGTTGCCATCTCCCACTCACTTACACAAAAACAACAATTGAAAAACCATAAAAAAGTAAAAGTAAGAGGATAAAAAACACACACTGCATAAACACACAGGAACAGTCACCAAAAAAGAGAAAAAAGAAAAGAAAAAAATAAGAAAGTTTATAATTGAGAGAAAATATTTTAAGAAATATTTAAAAAATCCAAAAGAAAGATGAATAGAAAAAGGGAGGAAAAATCCCTGCAATATCTTGGGAGGGGGAAATAAAAAAAAGAGGTAGAGTAGGACAATAATGAAAAAAAAAAATGGGAAAAATGCAAAAAGATAAATAAGGAATGGGAAGAACCACAAGAAAGAAAAATGGGAACCAGGAACAGGGAAAATAGAAAAAGCTGATAACTAGATCCTGGGAAGGAAAGAAGAAAGAATACTAATAAAAAAAGATGATAGAAAAAGAGAAAAAAAAAAATTTAAACAGACAAACAAACTAAAGGAAAACAAGGGGGGGCGGAAATAAGGCAGGGTGGGACAGAGCACCCAGACTCCATCAGAGCACACTGACTGGGATGGAATTCCTGCCATCCCAGAAGGTGGATGAGAGCGAGGGGTGGCTGCATCTCCATTCACCAAGAGGGTTTGGGGTATAAGAATAACAGGGGAATATCACACCTCTCCCACGCTTCATGTCTGGTATGTCCTTGTGGGCCCCAGCAATTGGAGCCTGTTCTTAGATCCCCAGAATCTGAGAGAATGCTGTTGATTATCCAAAATGGTTGAACTGCTTTAAACATTCACAATTGCTGTGCCCTCCAGACAGCCAAAAGTCCACAGCTCAGCCCATCTCCCTCTTTGCTGTTTCCCCTTTTATTCAGCAGCCACCACTGCAGTCCTCTGTGAAGATGCTGGCTTGCAGGGCCGATGTTTAGGTTAATTCTTAAGTCCTTACACCATTTGGCAATATCCAAGCTGTCTGTGCCATCAGGATTGCTGACAGACCGCAGCTCCATATGTCTCCCTTTTCGGTGTTTTCCTGCAGGTTCTTCTACTAGTTTGAGTTTAGTCCACTTCTGTATCTTTCCTTTCAATGCTCAGGGCTCCGGGATTATCTTCTGTATCTGTGTTAATTGATTCCTCTTTTCTTTGTTGAAGAGGGTCTGTGTAGTTTGTCTGCCTGTTCTGCCATCTTACTGGAATGCCAGATGAGAATTTATTTTACTTCATCCTTGTTAACGCTTTCCCCTTGTTAATAGCCACATCAGTATTTTCAGCTTTTATAAAGTTCTCTTTGTAATTTTACATAATAAATTGAAGTCTCTATCTTTGTTTCAACAACATTTGATAATCTCTTGATCCCTACTTTGTGATATATGAGTATTATCCTTTTTACTGGAGTCCCTGAGTAGTGCAAATGGTTAATGCATTCAGCTGCTAACAAGAGTTGGTTTGACTCCATCTAAGTGCACCTCAAAAGAAAGGACAAGCAATCTACTTCCAAAAAATCAGCCATTGAAATTACCATGGAGCATGGTTCTACTTTGACACACACAGTCACTAGGAGTTGGGGTCACTATTAGTTGGAGTCAATTCAACAGCAATTTTTCACTACCCCTTTCTATACCCATTTTTTTTTGTTGTTGTACCATTGCATTTATACTTTTATACTTGATAACATTGTATTCTATTCAGAAACCATATTTAAGTCTTCAATAGTTTGTTTATGGGATTGTTCTAAAAGCCAGAAGCCAATAAAATACATTTACCTTTATTGTTGTTGTTATGTGCCGTCGAGTCAGACCTGACTCATAACGACCCCTCCTTGGGTTTCTGAGGCAGTATCACTACGGAAGTAGATTGTCCCATCTTCCTTCCAAAGAGTGGTTTTATTACTACATAAATATTTCTTACTGCACTGCAACATGGTGTGTTATAAGTCTAATATAGAATCCCAGTGTCACTAAAGGAATATGCTCCTGGTGTCAAAGATCAAATGGTCCTTTTTAAAAAACATTCTACTAATTACAAAAAATCATTCCAAATTTTAATTTGAATCATAACTGAACCTTAACTTTTGTGTGCAGTCCCACCCCCCAGGGTTTTTGCTTCCCCTTCTACTTTATTCTTAAGGATTATAAACTATTTTTGTTTCCCCAAACCATATCTCAGACATGCTGTAGCTTCTCAGTCATTCTACCTATTTATTGGAATTATTTCTATTCCTCTTCAGTACTTTCTTTTTGTATCTTGCTGACTTCTTGTCCTCATTTGGTCTGATTCTCTTTTCATCCTGCTGGACAGGTTTCATACAGGGATTTATAATACTTGGCACTTGTTTCTTACATTTTCCATCATTTTTTTTTCTTGTAATTTTCACCTTTATTTTCCTAGAATACCTCCTGAAGGGATTTTTCTGAATATGTATGTATGACATGCATGGTTTGAGTCTTTGTCTTAAATAGATATTCTATTCTATGTTTTTAAATAGCTGACTTAGGCAGAGAAAAAAAAAATCAATGTTTCAATTTTTTTTCATTTCCTCAGAACTATGAAGACTTTGTTCCACTGTCTTCTAAGTTTCAGTATTACTGATGAAAAGTCTGATGTCAATGTGGTGTTCCTTCTTTCATAATGACATGTCTTATTTTCTTTAAAAGCTTTAGGATTTTCCCTTTATTCTTCATGCTCAGAAAACTATTTATTTAGTAATATGCAAAGATATTTATAATATCAGCATAGTTCATTATATAGAATTGGATAGTTAGAAATTATGTCCATATTTATGAAACTGAGTGGCTTCTAGTTGCCAGACACCATGCCAGACACAATATAACTTATGTTGCCTTTTCTTTATCCTTATAACAAACTCATTGTTGTTATGTGCTGGCAAGTCAGACCCAACTCATAGCGACCCCTCCTTGGGTTTCCAAGGCAATATCACTACGGAAGTAGATTGCCCCATCTTCCTTCCAAGGAGTGGCTGGTGGGTTTGAACCGCCAGCCTTCTGGTTAGTATTAGGCTTAGCCACTACACTACCAGAGCTCCTAACAAACTCATTAGATAGATATAATACTGCCACAAATAGCTGGATTATCTGAAGATTAGAATCTCTTCTGAAGATAACCTAGGATTTAATAGTAGTAAATATCAGAGCAAGGATTTGATCTCAATACTATTTTCTCTCCACTGCAGCATTTTAAAACTCTTTCATAGCTTCATAGTCTCTTGTAAATCTCATGTAATAAACACATCTCCAATTAAAGTAATATATCAACATTCAAACCCACCAGCCACTCCTCGGAAGGAAGGTTGGGCAATCCTACTTCCGTAGTGATACTGCCTCAGAAACCCAAGGAGGGGTCGCTATGAGTCGGGGCCGACTCGACGGCACATAACAACAACAACAACATCAACATTTTAGAGTTGTAAAAAAAACCCCAAAACAACCAAACTCACTGCTGTTGAGTTGATTCAACACATACTGACCCCTCCTTGGATTTCTGAGGTGTTATCTCTATGGAAATAGATTGCACAATCTTCCTTCTGATTGCCCAATCTTCCTTCTGAGTAGTGGCTGATGGGTTTGACCACCAGCCTTCTGGTTAGTAGTCAAATGCCTTAAGCACTATGCCACCAGAGCTCCTGGTGTTGTAAAGGGTCTATAAATAATAGTTAAATTCCTTGCTTGAATGGCAGGTATGTGACCTGTCCAAGGATGCATGATTAGTTACAGTGGACTCCATTTTAAGCACATTCACTGTGTTCAGAAATTGTATGACTAGAGAGCTCTGTAAGCCAAGCATGGTGGTTAGATCAGGTTCTTGCATTAGACTACCTGGATTCAAGTCCTGGACCCTCATCTTTTATCAAGTAAGGCCTTAGGTAAATTAAGCAATTTCAAAGCTTCAGGTTCTTCATCTGTAAAGCATGGATGATTACAGAATCTTCCTCATAGCCTTTTCGAGAGTAATGAATAAAATAACCTACAGAAAATGGTTGGCTTAATGTGTCCCAGAGTAGGTACTCAACATGTGTCAATTTTCATTGTCATTCCTGTTAATCTAACATCCATGACATACATACTTTCAGACCAGGGTTTTTCCTCATCCGCAGTCTTCCCATCCACATGTCAGTCAACAACATCTGGCTGCAGGTGTGGGCTATGAAGTCTCGGTGTTTGGCTGCGACAGCCAGCTTCAGGCAAGTTGAATTGCTCCAGTTTTTTAGCTCATAAGTCAGAAGTTTCATAGCGATCTGCTCGTCATGCTTATAGGACTGGTCTAACAATTCCACAGCAAGCTGGCCAAAGTCTCTGGAAAAAGAAATAGATTAGGCACTGAAGGCAGAGTGGCCACAGCTCTTTTTTTATAGAGATGTGTCTATAGGGACATTATGGAGTCACAAGACGGAGAGTCCTTGTTTGGAAGGGGCTGTGATGTCCTCTGCAAAGCAAGAAGCTTGTAGGGTATGTTCCTGGCCAATGGCATTCTGATTAGGTGTGAGGGCTGTGGGATCAGCCAGATTGGGGCTGACTCCAGTGTGAAATAACTCTTACTGCAAATAGAACTTGAGGTTGACCTCAAGATCTGTCCCTCAGGCCTCTGGGGCACACAGAGGAGGAGATGAAGTTACTTCCCCCAAGGAGTTCACAGAACAGGGACACAGAAAAGCAACAAAGGAAACTTCAAAATCAGCCCGTTTTTGAGGTTGGAGGTCAAAATGGTGCTAGTGCCTAAGTCATTTGACTAATAACCCACCATCCACTCCTAGGAAGGAAGATTGGGCAATCTACTGCCGTAGAGATACCACCTTGGAAACCCAAGGAGGGGTCGCTATGAGTCGAAACGACTTGATGGAAATATTTTTATTTTTCATTTTGGTAAGAAGAGGTGTGGGGATTTGCAAGAGACATGTGCAATGCTCAGAGTGTGGGGTTCTTTTTCTGGGTTAAGTATATGTATGTTGGGTCGTATAGGTATATGTATGTTGGGTCTGGGGGAAGTCATCACCCTTGTTTAGGACATGTCCTTTCCAGGTGTGTGTTACTCATCGGTAACATTCACTTTAAGAGGAACATTCACTTTAAGAGGAACATTCTCAGTTCCAGGACAGAGACAGGGCATAGTTGTTACAGGAGCCCAGATGAGGGAGAAAGGACTATTGCTGGGATGGTGATGATGAGGGTGGCTTATGAAGAAGGTGATATAAAAGGAGCTTTGAACATAAAATCTAATCCTTTTTTTGCATGACCCTGATTTAAATATTTGATATTAGCCATAAATATTCTCAGTCTAAACTCCCTGCCCCCACTCCAAGGAATGTGTTTAAGATATCTCCCCATACTGATCATTCTTCTCTGTTCTTGCTCTTTCATTTTATAGAAGATTTTACTCAGCTTATGAGCTGAAGGATGAAGAAAGATGAGATTATGTAGGGGAATTTTTTCTCTGTTCTCAGAAGAGAAGTGCTTCTCTGCAGTACCTGCTGGGCTTGCATCATGCTGGCCTCAGTTGACCCATCTTTGTGAGTCCTCTAGGAAGTGGAGGACAGCATCTATGCAATCTGCTGAAGTAGGTGAACACATTCTTGTCTTTAGACAGCATTCAATTCCTCGTGTCTAGAAATCAGCTAGTAATTTTGGGAAGTATTCAGTCAAAAATAAAAGCAACATGCTTCAGAAAACAAAGATGTTAGATGTTGGCAGAGTTGCCTGTATATTACTCAAGTTCAGGTGTCTATAAAGTTGTACCCCTCTTTAGTGTTTGCTTCCTTATGGAAATTCATTTCCTTATCTTTGCACTAAAATTGTGTTTTAACAGTCTGCATGAACATACAGTACTGCATTGTCAGTGAAGTCAAACATGGGTATACAGGTGGACAGATGGGTGGACAAACTGAACTATTAGGTATGTCTATGAAGTGGGGAGTATAATCAAGAACATGTATAGGGTTGGCAGACAATGGTCCTATAAGTTTATGTGAATGATCAGAATTCCCAGGTGTATAGTAGAGCTGACAAGGGGCAAGCTTGTAGTCACTGCTTGGTCACAGCCAGCTACCCAGAGGGACCAAGTAGTGGAACCTGTGGGCTCAGGACCATAATCACAGGGGACATCAAGCTCAATTGGCATAACATACTATACAAAACATTGTTCCACCTCCTACTTTGGTGAGTAGCGACTGGAATTTTAAAAGCTAGCAAGCTGCCACCTAGATGCAACGATGGGGCTCTCCTTGTCCAGAGCAAAGATGAATGAAGAAAACCAAAAATTCATGGAAAGAATTAGTCCTAGTGACTGGTAACCATCCGATCTGCAGCCTATACAACTATGAGACCAGAAGAACTAGATGGTGCCCAGCTACCACTGTCATCCACTTGGAAGGGGATCTATGTAGGAGATCTTTGGTAGAGAGGGAGAACAATGTGGAACAAAACTCAAAATCATTTGGAGAAAAAAAAGGGGGAAGGGGACCAGCTTTGCTGGTCTGACAGAGCCTGGTGGAACCACTGAGACTATGGCCCCTAGATGTCCTTCAGGTCTGGAATTGAACCCACACTTGTGGCTTCCAGCCAAACAAAAGACAGGCATATGAGTCAAACATTTACCTGAGATAGATACTCTCCTTGGAGAAAACAATCATGGGAGAAAGAAGGGCTACTTATGCACAGGGAAACAGCTCAGGGGGCAGGAGTACATGGAGGGTGGACACAGGGAAGAGGTAACTATTGGGAGGAAGTGGGAGGGGAGCTGTTGTATTGTGGTAAATTGTGCTCAATGTCATGAGACAAAGTATATGTGAACTGCTGTATGGAAAGTGAATTTGCTCTGTAAGTTTTCACCCAAATCACATTAAAAAAATAAAAAAAAAGTTTGCATGAGAAGACAGTAAATGAAAACAAGGACCATTTAGACACTTAGGACTAAACAACTTAGAGAACCATCAGGAAAAATATTTACATGATGGACAAACTGATTTATGAACAAGTATGAGACATAATTGTACTTAAGTCAAAAGTACATTTTACAACCCCTTTCCCAATAGGACAACTACTCAGGACAGTAGTCTCTCTTGATCAGTAAGTTTCCTCTAGACACTAACTTTGAATTGTTGTCCAAGTCCTGGGAGATATCATCCACCAGCTCACTTTCGGAGGACTCGTGGGCCATGGATTTGTAGAGTTTGCAGGCCACGAGGGCCTTGGCCATGCTCTCCTCGCCTCGCTGCCAGAGGAAGACTGCCATCTTCTGGCGTTTCATCAGCACGGCCCACACCATCAGCTCATGGAAGGGGTATTGGAAACGGCTCACAGCAGGATCATCCACGTCAATGTCGATCTCTTCCTCCTTTTTCTTCTTTTTCTTCTTCTTCCCTTTGGCTGGAGGTTCATCATCCTGAGGGAAGAAGAGCACATTTTGTATGGTTGGCAATAAATGTTCAACAAAGGATTTCTGAAGGACTACCAAAAAGGAAAACCTTTTTGCCAGAGGTAGTAAAGAAACTTATTAACCATATGTTAAGTTCCCACAAGATATATTTATTCTTTTGAAAAGGTTTGTATGTTTACTATAAGAAATAAACTGTCTAAAACTGAAGGAACTGAAAATGTGGACTACTGTTTGAATAACTTATACCCCTGGTTGTTTTCAGAAGTCATTAACTGAAGAGATGCTGTTAGAATTACAACAACAAAAATACAAGTAGCACCATGGGAAAGGTAAAGAGTCCATAGTTTGTTTCTTCAGGGAAGTTTTTCAGCACAGCAAAATGTCAACATTCATTTCCATACATAGCTGAATCAAGAGTCAATAAGGAAAATATAAAAGTCAATAGAGGAGAATGTTTGATTTTGCTAACAGTATTTTGAGAAAGAAACATTGAATTTTGGATAAATGTTGTTTCATGTGTGTGGTGCAATTGGAAGGCAAACATGGTAGTGAAGTGTCTAAGGCACTTGACTGCTAACTAGAAGGCTGGCGGTTCATACCCACCAGCTGATCCTTGGAAGGAAGGTTGGGCAATCAACTTCCATAGAGATACGGCCTCGGAAACCCAAGGAGCAGTTGCTATGAGTTGGGTCCGACTTGATGGCACATAATAATAACAACAACAACAACAACAAAGAAATTACAAGGGATGGTTCTGAAAATGTAGTTGTTGTTAGGTGCCGTCAAGTTGTCTCCGATTCATGGTGACCCTATCTATGTACAGCTGAACAAAACACTGCCCAGTCCTGTGCCAGTTCCACAGCCTCTGCTATACCTGAGCCCATTGTTGCAGCCACTGTGTCAATCCATCTTGTTAAGGGCCTTCCCCTTTTTCATTGATCCTCCACTTTACCAACCATGACATCCTCCAGGGAATAGTCCCTTCTTACAGCATGACCAGAGTAGGTGAGATGAAGTCTTGCCTTTCTTGCTTCCAAGGAGCATTCTGGTTACATTTCTTCCAGGAGAGATTTGTTAGTTCTTTTAGCAGTCCATGGTACTTTCAGCATTCTTTACCAACACCACAACTCCACAGCATCTACTCTTCTTTGGTCTTCCTTTTTCATTGTCCAGCTGTCACATGCATATGTTGTTGTTGTTGTTTGCCATCGGGTCGGCCCCGACTCATAGCGACCCCTCCTTGGGTTTCCGAGGCAGTATCACTACGGAAG
>NW_006921843.1:4390832-4394421 GCF_000298275.1 Orycteropus afer afer | reverse complement strand
ACCTTCCTTCTGAGGAGTGGCTGGTGGGTTTGAACCGCCAGCCTTCTGGTGAGCAGTCAAGTGCCTTAGGCACTATGCTACCAGAGCGCCTACATGCATATGAGGTGATTGAAAATACAGTGCCTTGTGTTTAGTTTTCAAGGAGACATCTTTGCTCTTCAACACTTGAAAGATGTCTTTTGCAGCTGATTTGCCCAGTGCTATACGTGGTCTAGGAGCTCTGGTAACATAGTGCCTAAGGCACGTGACTGCTAACCAGAAGGCTGGCAGTTCAAACCCACCAGCCACTCCTCAGAAGGAAGGTTGGAAAATCTACTTCTGTAGTGATACCCGTCTCAGAAACCCAAGGAGAGGTCGCTATTAGTCGGGTCCAACTTGATGGCAAACAACAACAACAACATACATGGTCTAGGAGCTCTGGTGGTGTAATGCCTAAGGGGTTTGAGTGCTAACCAAAAGGCTGGCAGTTCAAATCCACCAGCCACTCTTTGGAAGGAAGATTGGGCAATCTACTTCCATAGAGATACCACCTCAGAAATGCAAGAAGGCGTCACTATGAGTCAGATCTGACTCGACTGAAGTGAGTTTGGTTTTTGGTTTATACATCATCTGATATCTTGACTGCTGCTTCCATTGGTGTTGACTGTAGAACCAAGTAATATGAAGTCTTTGACAAATTCATTCTTTTCTCCATTTATCATGATGCTGCTTATTGGTCCAGTTGTAAGGATTTTTGTTTTCTTTATATTGAGGTGTAATCCATACTGCAGACTGTAGTCTTCAATCTTCATCAGTAGGTGCTTCAAGTCATCCTCACTTTCAGCAAATAAAGTTGTGTCATCAGCATATCAGATTGAATAACTATGGTGAAAAGATACAATCCTGACACACTTCCTTCTTGATTTTAAACCATGCAGTGTCCCCTTGTTCTGTTTGAACAACAGCCCTGTGGTTTATGTACAGGTTCCTCATGAGTACAATTAAGTGTTCTGGAATTCCCATTCTTCTCAATACTACCCATAATTTGTTATGATCCACACAATTGAATGCTTTTGCAGAGTCAATGAAACACAAGTAAACATATTTCTGGTATTCTTTGCTTTGAGCCAAGATCCATCTGACATTAGCAATGATATCCTTCATTTCACAGCCTCTTCTGAATCCAGCTTGCATTTCTGGAAATTCTCTGTGAATATACTACTGCAATCATTTTATAATTATCTTCAGTAAAATTTTATTGCCTGTGATATTAATGATATTGTTTGGTAATTTCCACATTCTGTGGGATCACCTTTCTTTCTAGTAGGTACAAATATGGATCTCATGCAATCAGTTGACCAGGTGGCTGTCTTCCAAATCTGTTGGCATAGCCAAGTGAGTTCCTCCAGTGGGGCATCCATTTGTTGAAACATCTCAATTGGTATTCGGTCAATTCCTGGAGCCTTGTTTTACATCACTTTCCTCAGTTCAGCTTTGACTTCTTCCTTCGATACATTGGTTCTTGATCATATGTCATCTCCTGAAATGGATGAACCAGTTCTTTTTGGTACAGTGACTCTGTGTATTCCTTCCATCTTCTTTTGATGTTTCTTGTATCATTCAATATATTGTCCATAGAATCTTTTGATACTGCAACTTGAAGCTTAATTTTTTCTTCAGTTCTTTCAGCTTGAGAAATGCCAAGCGTGTTCTTCCTTTTTAGTTTCTAACTCCAAGTCTTTCCACATTTCATGATAATAATTGACTTTGTCTTCTCGAGCTGCTCTTTGAAATCTTCTGTTCAGCTCTTTTTTCTTGTTTTTTCTTCCATTTGCTTTAGCTATTCTTCACTCAAGGGCAAGTTTCAAAGTCTCTCCTGACATCCATTTTGGTCTTTTCTTCCTTTCCTGTCTTTTTAGTGTCCATTCGTTTTCTTCATGGATGATGTTCTTGATGTCATCTCACAATTTTTCTGGTTTTTGGTCATTGGTGTTCAATGAATCAAATCTACTTTTTAGGTGGTCTCTAAATTCAGGGGCTATATATTCAAGGTCATATTTTGGCTCCTGTGGACTTCTTTTAATTGTCTTCAACTTCAAGTTGAACTTGCATATGAGCAGTAGATGATCTGTTCCAGAATAAGCTCATGGGCTTGTTTTGGTTGAAGATATTGAGCTTTTCCTTCACCTCTTGCCACAGCTGCAATCAATCTGATTCCTGTGTACTCCATCTGGTGAATCCACATAGATAGCTGTCTTTCATTTTGTTCAAAAAAGGTATTTGTAATGAATAAGTCATTGGTCTTGCAAAATTCTATCATGTGATCTCCAGTGTTATTTCTATCACCACAGCCAAAATTTCCAACTACTGGTGAGTCTTCTTTGTTTCCAACTTTTGTAATCCAATCACCAGTGACAATCAGCACATCTTGATTGCATGTTCAGTCAATTTCAGACTGCAGAAGTTGGTAAAAGTCTACAATTTCCTCATCTTTGGCTTTGATGGTTGGTGCATAAATTTGAATAATAGTAGTATTAACTGGTCTTCATTGTAGGCATCTGGATATTATCCTATCACTGACAGCATTGTACTTTATGATAGATCTTGAAACATTCTTTGTGATGATGAATGCCATGTCATTCCTCTTCAACTTGTCATTCCTGGCATAGTAGATCAGATGGTTGTCTGATTCAAAATGGCCAAAACTGGTCCATTTCAGCTCACTAATGTCTAAGATATCAATCTTAATGTGTTCCATTTCATTTTTGAAAACTTCCAATTTTCCTACATTCATACTTCATACATTCCACATTCCAATTATTAATGGATGTTTGCAGCTGTTTCTTCTCATTTTGGGTCATGGTACATCAGAGAATGGAGGTCCCATAAGCTCTACTTTATCCTTATCATTAAGGTCAGTTCTACTCTAATGAGGCAGCTCTTTCCCAGTGGTATTTTGAGTGCCTTCCAACCTCCATTTTATGTCCTGAAAATGGAGTAGAATTCTAAGAAAGACAGCTCAGGGTTGGAGACTGTAATAGCCTAGATATGTGGGAACTCAGACTATTCTGGGCTAAGATTTTAGTACTAAAGATAATAATAGAAACAGATATTTGCTCTTTTTCAATGAACTTTCCAATCAGTGATCTGCCTTTATGCTTACAACTACTCTGAGTGGTTGTAAATTTCTTCCATTCACTCTCTTTCTCTTTTTTAAATTGTGATTTGGGTGAAAGTTTACAGAACAAATTCCCTTTCTATACAGCAGTTCACACACACCTTGTCTCATGACATTGACTACAATTTACCCCAATGCAACAGCTTCCCTCCCACTTCCTCCCAAAAGTTACCTCTTCCCTGTGTCCATCCTTCCATGCGCTCCTGCCCCGTGAGATATCTCCCTGTGCATAAGCAGCCCTTCTTTCTCCCATGATTGTTCTCTCCAAGGAGTGTATCTGCCTCAGGGACATGTTCAACTCATATGCCTGTCTTTTGTTTAGCTGGAGGCCACAGGTGTGTGTTCAATTCCAGACCTAAAGGGCAGCTAGGGACCATAGTCTCAGTGGGTCCACCAGGCTGCATCAGACCAGCAAACCTGGTCCCCCCCCCC
>NW_006921843.1:4386083-4387022 GCF_000298275.1 Orycteropus afer afer | reverse complement strand
AGTGGCTGCGATGATGGGCTCAAGTATAGCAGGGATTGTGGGGCTGGTGCGGGATCGGGCAGTGTTTCGTTCTGCTGTGCATGGGGTTGCTATGAGTCGGAAATGACTCGACGGCACTTAACAACAACAACAACTGTGATTGTGATGTCATCTATTTGTCTTTTCAACTCTTTTAGTCTTATTTATGTGTTTTGAGACACTTTCATTGGGTCCAGAGATATTTATTATGGTTATATCTTCATGTTCATTTGATCCTTTAATCATTATATAATGTCCTTTCTTGTCTCTTATGGTGGTTTTTGTCTGAAAATCAGTTTGATCAGAAATTAATATTGCCACTCCTGCTCTTTTATGGTTGCTGTTTGCTTGATATATCTTTTCTAATCTTTGATTTTTAGTGTGTTTTTGTCTTTGTCTCTAAGGTGTGTCTCTTGTAGAGAGCATATTGATGGATTTTGTTTTCTTATCCAATCTGTAATTCCCTGTCTCTTGAATGGTGCTTTTATTTAATCCATTAACTTTCAGTGTAATTATTGACAAGTATGAATTGGTTGCTGTCATTTTGGTGTGTGTTTTTTCATGATGTCCCTGGTTTCTTTGTTTTATATTATTATTTTCTGTACTGAGCTCATTATGTTATGAATTATGTTATCATTTCCTTTGTTGCTGTAGTTTTAGTATTTGCTGAATATTTGTCCTTTTCCTCTTTTTTATTGTGATGTGAAGGTATGTAATTTTTCTTTGGGGTTACCCTGTGATTTATGATTTTCTCCCTGAGTTTGGAATAGTCCATTCTATCTTGCAACTCTCTTGACTTCCTTACCATTTAGAAGTTCTGTAACTACACAAGATTTTCCATCTTTTTGGTTTGTAGTTGTCCTCATTTGCCAATCAAAGTGTCTGGTTCTCTGTTTACAATGTTGTAAGCTAATTTTACTT
>NW_006921843.1:4381491-4385891 GCF_000298275.1 Orycteropus afer afer | reverse complement strand
TAACTTTTTGTTTTTCCTGTGCTGCTTTCAGGATTCTGTCTTTTTCTTTGATTTTGATGAGTTTGATGATAATATATATGCCTTGGTGATTTTCTTTTGGGGTCTAACCTTTTTGGGGTTCTTTGGACTTCCTGAATGGATATATTCTCATCTTTCATCATATCAGAGAAGTGCTCTTCCAACAAATCTTGGACAATTTTCTCAGTGGTTTTATTTGTTTCTTCCTGTTCTGGAATTCCAGTGACATGTAGCTTATTCCTTTTGATGGATGCCACATGATCCTTAGGCTTTCTTCATTTTGTTTTTATCCTTTATCTGATTGATCCATTTCCACAGAAATATTCAGGTATTTGTCTTCAATCTCATTAATTCTGTCTTTGATTGCATCAGTTATACTTCTTTGTCCTTTCAATGTGTTATCTATTTCTGACAATTTAGTATTAATCTTTTGGATTTGTTTCTGTAGATTTAGAATAATTTTTAATTTTTCATTTATTTTGTCATTTTGTTCTTGTATTTTCTTCCAAAATTGTTCTAGGGATTTGTCAGTGTTTTCCTTGATCTGTCTCTCAATCCTTTGAAGATACCTAAAGATAATTCTTTTGAATTCCTTATCAGAGAGTTCCAATGCTGCTTCTTTCTCAGGAATGTGTTCTGAATCTGTATCCTGTTACCTTGTTTCTTCTGCTTTATCTTGCTTCTTAGTGTGGACTGTGATGGTCTGTTGTCTCTGAGACATTATGATGTTGTATTTAGATCTCTGTTAACTGTTTGTAAGAGCAGCTAAGGGTGAGTCAGGCTTTTCTCGGAGGTTGTTTATCTTAGGCCCATTGGTGGAGAAGGAGGTGGTGACTCTCACTCAGTAAGTGAAGCTGCAGGAGGTGTGGGTGTAGTTATGTCATATGGAGACTGTTGCTATCACTCAGTTAGACAAAAATAACAGTGAATAACCATCAAAAAAGTAAAAGCAAATGGACAAGAAACACACCATGTAATCACATAGGAACAGTAACCAAAAAAGGGAAAAGGGAAAAAAACAAAAACAAAACAAAAAACACTGCAATATCTGGGGAGAAGGCAATAAGAGAAAAAAGTAGAGAGGGAAAATAATGAAGAAGACAATGGGAAAATGCAAAAAGCAAAACAAGGAATGGGGTTACCCACAAGAAAGAAAAAAAAAAAAATTAGAACCAGGAATAGGCAAAAGAAAAAAAGGTGAAAACTAGAACTGGGAAGGGAAGAATAAAGAATGATAGTAAAAAGGACAAAAGTAATAATAGTACTAGTAGTTTTAAAACAGACAAAAACAAACAAACTGAAAAAAAGAAAAAAAAAATTCTGGATAAGGCAAGGCAGGGCACCCAGGCTCTGTGGGAGCGCACAGACTGGGATGGAATTCCTGCCAGCCTAGAAGGTAGGTGGGAGTGAGGGATGATCACACCTCCATTCACCAAGATGGTGTGGGGTATAAGAGTAACAAAGGGAATGTCACACTTTTCTAGTTGTCCATGAGTCTGGGATGTCTTTGCGGTTCCCAGCAAGCAGAGCCTGTTCTTAAGTCCCTGCAACCTGGGAGAATGCTGTCTATTTAAATATCTAAAATGGTCAAGCTGCCTCTAAACATTCAAAATGGCTGCGCCCTCTGGACAGGCAAAAGTTCACAGCTCAGCCCACCTTCCTCTTCTCTGCCTCCCCTTTTATTCCCCAGCCACCAGAGCAGTCCTCCGTGCAGTCCTTGGCTAGCAGGGCTGATTTTTAGGTTAATTTTTATGTCCTACCACTACCTTGGCAATATCTAAGCTGTCTGTGTCATCAGGATCGCTGCCAGACCACAGCTCTGTATGTTTCCTTTTTTGGTATTTTCATGCAAATTCTTTTGGTAGTTGGAGTTCAGTCCACTTCTATATCCTTCCCTTCAAAGCTCAGGGGTCCAGGATTATCTTCTGTATCTGTGTTAATTGGTTCCCCTTTTCTTTGTTGAAGAGGGTCTGTTCAGTCTTTCTGCCTATTCTGCCATCTTACCACAACTTCAAGTTTCTTCCATTCTCTTAGAAGAGAAAGTGGTGTCTCAGAATTGCCCATATTCACATAGCTGGGAAGGGCTTGAGCCTTAGTGGAGCCTGGTTCTCCAATTATCGTCACTGGCTGTTTCATGATTAGCCCAATTTTTATACTATTATAATAAGTTATTATAATATTTTAATTGAACATACACTATCTGCTATCAGATTTAAATACATATGTTTTAATTTTGTATATAAGTATGTATAATTTTGTCACAGGAAAACTACAGTAAGTCACAATAATTTTAGGGAAGGTTGGTCTGCTTAGGTTAAAAATTATAGAAATTTAAAAATAAATACAGCTTTGTTTTCATGAATGTATAATAAAATATACTAATGACTAACAAAGTGTGGTGAAGCAGAACTTTTTAAAGCCTGCCTTTCGATAATATGTGGTATTATTAAAATATTGATTGTATGCAAGTTCTTTTAAAATAATTTTAAGAATCCTAGAAAGAGAATATAACAAAGAAGAGATTAATTTCCCCAACATGCAAAGACTTCCACAAATCAATAAGAGCAAGAGAAACAACCCAATAAAACCACAACAGGTCTGAACTGGAAGTATAAGTAGAAATCAACACATCCACAATCATTGTAAGAGTCTAAACACATCTCATGTAGAAATGAACATGAATAAAAAAAGTAAATGTCGAAGCAAATTGAATGCCATACTTAAGTTTGAACTGACAGGTAAGCTTAAGAATTTGACCCAATAAACAGGAAGTACACATTTATTTAAAAGTCACATATGTCATTAACAAAAATCAACCTTACTTTCTCTGAGGTTTCCTCTCAACAAATTCCCAAAAGTGGAAAACATATAGTCTACATTCATGGAGCAAAATTAGAAATGAATGACAACAGGATAAAAACAATGAAAAAATAACTTTGTATCTGGAAAATTTAAAATATGCTTCTAAATGACTTTTAGATTAATGAAGAAATTATAAAACATTTAGCAATGAATGGTCAAACCTGTGAGTTACCAAGAAAACAATGCTCAAGAAATTTTTTTTAAATGTATTTACTGGAATACAAAGAATACTGAAAATATTGAATTCCACTTTTGAATTGAGTCAATAAAAAGAATATAGTAACTCTATAGAAAGTATATGAAAGTAATGAATAAAAATAAAAACAGACATTAATAAAATAAACAAACTATGGTACACACACACAATTGAATACTATGCAACATTAAAGAATAATGAAGAATTTGCAAAATACCTCATAATGTGGATGAACCTGGAGGACATTTTGCTGATTGAAGTAAGTCAACAACAAAAGGATAAATATTATGTGAGACCAAAACAAACAAACAAAAAAACCCCCACCAAACTCACTGCTGTCGAGTCAGATCCAACTCATAGTGACACCTCCTTGGATTTCCAAGGTAGAATCACTACAGAAGTTGATCGCTCAATCTTCCTTCCAAGGGGTGGCTGGTGGAATTGAACCATCAGCCTTCTGGTTAGCAGTCAAATGCCTTAGGCACTATGTCACCAGAGCTCCTTGTATGAGACCACTATTATAAAAAATCAGGGAAAGGTTTCATACAAAAAGAAATATTCATTGATGGTTACCAGGGATGGGAGGGGAGGAGAGGGAGAAATCACTAACTAGATAAGAGACACATATTAGTTTGAGTAAAAGAAAAGGCGATATACCAAATGGTGGTGATTGTGTGATCAGCACAATATTACTAAGGAAAAGGAAGACACAGAGAAGTGTACAGGAGATATAGACAACAAAGGTAGAAACAATTACATACAAAATCCTATATCCTTAATCGATGAGAGGATACATAGGTAGACAGGCAAGATGAACAGATATGGGTAGGCAAATGGGACTACAACAACAACCATATATAGGTTTGGCAGATGATAATTCTACATATGTATTTGTATATGCTGTAAAAATAGCCATGTATATACTAGAGCAAGCAGGGAGCAATTTATGAAAATTTCTTAATTGTAATCAAACTCATTGAAGGAATGAGTTGCTGGGCCTAGTAGTTTAGGACTATAGTCACAGGGACTTCAAGGTCACTTGGCGTAACAAAGTTCACAAAGATAATGACAATATGTCACTTTGATGAGTAGCAACTGGGGTCTTAAAAACTAACAATTGGCCATTTGTAGTGCAACAAATCAGTCAGCCCCAGGGATACAGGTGAGGAGAGACAACTCAGGGACACCCAAAGCTGTAGGCCGGAAGAGCAGGAGAAAGGGGATTAAAAGCCAGGAACCTGGACAGAAGAGCAGTCAGCCCCAGGGATACAGGTGAGGAGAGACAACTCAGGGACGCCCAAAGCAACAGGCGGGAAGAGCAGGA
>NW_006921843.1:4351830-4377816 GCF_000298275.1 Orycteropus afer afer | reverse complement strand
CCTATTTTGGTCATGTTGTAAGAAGGGACCATTCCCTGGAGAAGGATGTCATGCTTGGTAGGGTGGAGGGTCAACGAAAGAGGGGGAGGCCTTCAACGAGATGGATTGACACAGTGGCTGCTATGATGGGCTCAAGTATAGCAGGGATTGTGGGGCTGGCGCAGTATCGGGCAGTGTTTTGTTCTGCTGTGCATGGGGTCGCTATGAGTCCTAAATGACTGGACGGCACTTAACAACAACAACAACAACAACAGTGCAAATACTGGTCTCTCCCTGTCCGGAACAAAGAAGAAGGAAGAAAATCAAGGACACATGGAAACAATTAATCCAAGGGACTAGTAGATCATGTGAACCTCAGCCTCCGTGATCAGGAGAGCCAGATGGTGCTCAGCTACCATTGTCAATGACTCAGAAAGGGATCACAATAGGAAGTTCTGGATAGAGTGGGAAAAAATATGGAACAAAACTCAAAATAGTAAAAAATAACCAGACTTACTAGTATGATAAAGACTGGTGGAATCCCTGAGACTATGGCCCTTAGACATCCTTCAAACCTGGAATTGAACTCATCCCCATGGCTAAAATTTCAGGCAAACACAAAAACAGGCCTATGAGTTGAAAAATAACACCAGGGAGGTACTCACTCCTTAGAACAATCAAACATACAAGATCACAAGAGCAGAATTTTCTCAGGGATAAAGCTAAAAAGGCAGGAAGGATAGGAAAGAAGGACAAATGGAAATGGTGAACAAAGGGAGGAAGTGAGAAGAGTGCTGTTACATTGTGGGGATTACAATCAATGTCATGAAATAAAACATATATGAAAGCCAATTTGCTAAAATAAATAAATAAATAGAAAATAGAAGTAAAAGAAGTTGGTTGATAAAGTAAAAATGAGACTGAAATATGTAGGTAAGTGTAGTTAAGAAACAAAAGAGAAGATATGAATTTAAAAATTGGAACAAGGAATGCATATAAGTAAAGATATTGACAAGATTGAAAAAATTAAGAGTACTATGTAAAAGTTTGGGAGCTCTGGTAGCATAATGGCTAAGGCACTTGACTGCTAACCAGAAGGCTGGCAGTTCAAACCCACCAGCCACTCCTTGGAAGGAAGGTTGGGCAATCCTACTTCCGTAGTGATACTGCCTCGGAAACCCAAGGAGGGGTCGCTATGAGTCGGGGCCGACTTGACGGCAAATAACAACAACAACAACAATGTAAAAGTTTATACTCATGAACTTGAAAGTTTAGATGAAATAAATTATTTTCCAGGAAAATATAAATCACAAAAGTTGACTCTTATACAAGTTATTATAAAGGTAGTAAAATCCAAGAAAAGACAGTTGCTGTTGAAAAAATTTCAACTCATAGTGACTATGAAACATACAAATGAACCTAACTTATTGCTATCGAGTCGATGGCATCTCGAATCAAAGATACTCACTTAATAAATGGGGTGGAGTCCAAGCTATTTAAAAGGCAAATTCTATCCAGTCTTCATGGGACAGATAATCCATATAACATAAAGAACTTGGAAAAATATGGAATTTTGGGACGTTTCATACCATAACCCTTATTGCAATACAACTCAAACAACAAGATACATCAAAACTAAAGGCCAGTCTTAATTGTGAATGCAGAATTGTTCCACTGGTCTATTTGTCTATCGTTGTACCAGTACCAGGCTGTTTTGACTACTCTGGCTGTATAGTAGGTTTTGAGACTGAAGAGTGTGAGACCTCCTACTTTGGTTTTCTTCTTCAGTAGTGCTTTGCTTATTCAAGCTCTCTTTCCTTTCCATATAAAATAAATGATTGTTTTTCCATGTCCTTATAGAATGTTGATGGATTTGTTATACTTTTTTGAGGCTATGTGCATATGATGTTAATGGTTTCTTTGTTCTGCTTAATTTTCTGTGCTGAGTTCTTTTTGTTTATGGATTTTCTCTTTTGTATCCTTCACTGTTGATTTTGTATTAACTGAGTCTTTTTTATCTTCTTCTTTGTTATGGGGTGTAGATTTATGGATTTTTTGTGGTTACTCTGAAACTTACATTTATTTTCATAAGATCAAAAGTCTGCAATATCTTGATGTAGCCTTGACTTCCTCTCTGTCTGGAAGTTCTGTAACTACACCATTTATTTTCCCCTTTTGTTTTGAAGTTGTTGTGGTTTACAGACTGACATCTCTGGTTCTGTTTTCAGTTTTGTGTTATTTTTGAGAATTCTTTATCTGGGTTGGTATCTTGTTGATGCTGTTGTGTGTCTTAATCTCAGGTTGTTGTCTGATGTCATTGGTTTTCTGTTAAAAGGACTCCCTTTAATACTTCTTGAAGGTTGGTCTGGTTTTTACAAATTCTGTTCATTTCTATTTATCTGAGAATGTCCTTGTTTTGTCATCACATTTGAAAGAAAATTTTGCTGGATACTTGATTCTTGTGTGGCAAGTCTTTTCTTTCAGGGTTTTATATATGTTACCCCATTGTTTTCATGCTTGCATGGTTTCTGCTGAAAAAAATCAGCATTTAGTCTTATTGGTGCCCTTTTGGGCAATCTACTTCCATAATGATACCACTTCAGAAACCCAAGGAGGGGTCACTATGAGTCAGATCTGACTTGATGGCACAAAACAACAAGAACAACAATGGTTATATTTCATTTTTTTTTCATGAGCTTCTCTCAGAATTCTTTCTTTGATTTTGGTTTTGGAATGTTTGATTATATGTCTAGATGACTTTCTCTGTGGTCTATCCTGTATGAGGCTTGTCGAGCTTCTTGGATGGAAACTTTTTCATCTTTCATGATATTAGGGAAATTTTCTATCAATAAATCTTCAAAAATTCTCTCTGTACTTTTTTCCCCCTCTCCTCTGGAATTCCTATTACAAGTAAATTATTCCTCTTGATATTGTCCCACATAACTCTTAGCTTTTGTTCATTTTTCTTTGTTCTTTTTTCTGATCTTCCACAAACAAATGAGTATAGAGGGATTTGTTCTCTATCTTGCTGACTCTTTCTTCCACTGATTCAATTTTATATCCTTCCATTAAGTTACCTATTCTTGATTTTTTTTGTTGCTAATCTTATGGTAGGAGCTCTGGTAGCATAGTGGCTAAAGCACTTGACTGCTAACCAGAAGGCTGGCAGTTCAAACCCACCAGCCACTCCTTGGAAGGAAGGTTGGGCAATCCTACTTCCGTAGTGATACTGCCTCGGAAACCCAAGGAGGGGTCGCTATGAGTCGGGGGTCGACTCGACGGCACATAACAACAACGACAACAACAATCTTATGGTTGTTGTTTTTATATGGTTTCTAATTGTCTATTTATTTTGTCCTTGTATTGTTTTCCTGAATTATTC
Organism: Orycteropus afer afer; assembly: GCF_000298275.1. Lineage (NCBI taxonomy): Eukaryota > Metazoa > Chordata > Mammalia > Tubulidentata > Orycteropodidae > Orycteropus > Orycteropus afer. The sequence continues at coordinate 4,374,455 of NW_006921843.1, read as the reverse complement.
TAAGGTTTTGTCTGTGTTTTCCTTGATCTCTTTGAAGATCCTATATAAAAGTCTTTTGAATTTCTTATCAAGTAGTTTGATTACCAAGGATCTCTGATGGGTAAGGCATTTGGCTGCTAACCAGAAAGTCAGTGGTTCAAACCCACCAGCCACTCCGTGGAAGGAAGATGGGATGTAAATCTCCTGTAAAGATTTTCAGCCCTGGAAACCCAATGGGGGTCTCCATGAGTCAGAATTGACTTGATGGCAGTGAGTTTGGTTTGGTTGGGAGTTCAATTACCATTTCTTCTTCAGGAAAGTTTTTAGCCTTTTTATTTTTATCACTTGCTTAAGACATCTTATCCTGTTTCTTCATATGATCTGTTATTGTCTCCTGTCACCAAGGTGTTAAGGTGTTATCTATTTATGCATTTATTGATTGATTGTATGTTTGTTTTGTACTGATTTCTTGTTTTCTTTTGTTTCAATAGATCAGAATGGATGGGACAGGTATGTTCTGCTAATTGCTAGTCTGGTGGTATGGCAGCACTCACCAGCTGTTGCTGGGTAAGCAGGGCAGTGATGGGCCGGATGAGCATGTGTCATTGTTTACTGGGCATGTGGAGCAGCTGAGGGTGGACTGGGGAAGTGTACACGTCCACCTGTTGTTGGTCCAGCAATGGTGCTCACTGGCTGAGTGAGGTGGCAGGCAGGGAGTGTGGTGGGTGACTAGAGGGGGTAGAAGTGCTCTCTTCTGCTTATTAGCGGGCAGGGCATCAGGTGGGGGTGGGGGTGGTGGGCAACTAGAGGTGTAGGAACACTCTTTCCTGCTTGTTGTTTGGGTAAGGTGGAGGGTGGCAGGGTGTGGTGGATGACTGTGGTGTGGGTATGCACACTGCTTCTCACTGGGTGGTCAGGGCAACAGGCAGGGGTGTGGTGGGTGACTGGGGATGCAGGAGTGCTTTCTGCCACTTTCAGAATGGGCAGGGTGGTGGGTGAAGGATGTGGTGGGCTACTGGGGGTGCAAGGTTCTTTCTGCCACTTGGGTGGGTTGGTGGCACAGCAGGTGGGAGGATATGATGGGCAACTGGCAGTGCTAGAGTGCTTACTGCGATGTGCTGGGTGGCACAGTGGCAGGGGTGGGGTGACAGATGGGACTGTGTGTAGGGGAAGGGGGGACTTGTACTTCTGTCCTTGAGTGGGCAAAGAGCAGTAATGGGGGGATTTCATGCCACTAATCACCAGGAGGTTAGGGTATGGGGAGTGCTCCTTGGTCACTGGGTATGGGTGCCTGGGCACTTTCTGTTGGCTGCAGCCAGTAATCAGGACCTGGCCCCAACCAAATGTGAAGAGGAGGGGGCTGCCTGGAATCCAATCAGGTAGGGGACCTCCTATTGACACTCTATGGATCTATTACTCCATGTACACCACCTACCCTAATGGTCAGGGACTGCTGAATAAGTTGTCCTGTCTCTAGATCCTGGCTCCCTCTTTGTTCTGCGGACTCAGGATTCCTGGAGCGATCATCCTTTTTCCCGTACTTTCCCTCTTTAAATCTGGTTCCTGTCCTGCTTACCTTGCTTCACTCTGGGTATATCTACACAGTTTCTCTGTCTCCTATTGTGAATTCTGTGACACTGCCTTATGCTCCAAACCTGGAATTGTTGCTGGCTTTGTCTCAAGAAGGCTACACTGTGCTGGGCCAGCTGGTGGAGCACCTCTGGTATCTCTGCTTGTTTGGTGTTTTTGTTCAGTTTCTTCTTCCAGTCAGTGTTTAATATAGTTCTTTATCTTTGCATTTGATGCTGAAGGTTCTCAGGTGGTTAACTGTATTTGTTGCACTTGGTCTCTCAGTTGTGTCTGACTAAACTGTTAGCTTGGGGCATCTCCCCCTTGCTCTTGGTTTTAATAGAAATAACCCCAGTGCTTCATACTCAATACTAGGCTTCCTCTTGCTATAAAATACACATACATTTAATCATATCAAGATAGTTTTTTTTTTTTTTTTTACTTTACCATTATCTTTCTTGTGCTCTAATTTTTTTAAATTGAGAAATATGTTTTACATTTTGTCACATTCCTTTTCAGTGTCTATTGAAAACTAATCATATCACACTCTTTTCCTTTTTTGACTTATTGATATGATTTAATATATTAAAGAGTTACTTCAATAAATTATATTTTCATTCTTAGAAAACTTTAGTTGTTTAGGACTTTAAAAACACATTCTATTAAATTGATATTATCTGTGATTTTTGCATGTGTAAGTAGCATTATTTTTTAGTTTTTGGTTTAATCTTTGCTTTTAAAAATCATGGTTTTTGCTAATTTTATAAAATGAATAGAGTAGCTTTTACCTTTTCTTCTTGTTGGTGTTGTTGTTATGTGCCATTGAGTCAGACCCGACTCATAGTGACCCCTCCTTGGGTTTCCAAGGCAGTATCACTAGGGAAGTAGATTGCCCCATCTTCCTTCCAAGGAGTGGCTGGTGGGTTTGAATCGCCAGCCTTCTGGTTAGGAGTCAAGGGCCTTTACCCTTTCTTATGTATATGATTCTTTCATGTAATTTGGATAAATCATCTAAGTAAATTTTGGTGAGTAGCACAGTGGGTTTATACCTGAAAAACAAACTTGTTCAAATTTTGTTACACAAATAAAAACTAAGATGATTACATGTATCTCTTTAAGATATCATAAAATTATTGAAAAGAATTCCTACTTACTTCCATTCCCAGAAGCTTAAGAGCTTTAGGCTGCATAATAAAAAGGGAAAACATGTCAGTTTACACAGATAACTAATGTTAATAGTAGTAATGTTAGTAGAACATTAGTGATATCAAGGTTAGTAGTAAACATAATAATAAATTCAAAAGTAGCTATCATTAATAATTAATGACAATATCCAAGGAAAGGAAATATTTAATATAAAAACTCTGTTTCTGTCAGCAGAAGTCAGTTGAGGAGAAAGAGATGCACAAAAAAAGACCCTTATTCCAGGCAGAACAAAAGGAGTTCTGGATAAGAAATAGAGACATAGAGCTATGGGGCTTTAAGTGGAAGGCACAGGGTCATTTCAGGAAGGGCCTATCATTTGAGATGGGCTTGCAATAAGTAGATTTTGAAAGGTCCTGATGGGGGAAAGACATGGCAGGCACATTAACTCAATTTGTGTGGTGAAGATAAGAGTGGTTCACCACGATGGGGTAAGGATGGATGATGGAGAGCCTCACATATTGAGATAACAAGTTTTACCATAATTTTCCAGGTAGTGGGGAGCACTGGGAGATTTTGAGAAGGGCAAATGCTACTATGTCCCTTGCTTTGGAGGATTATGAAAGATACAGGGGTAGGACAGATTGGACATGGCAGAGAAGGCAGCATGGGAAATCCAGCAGAAAGGCTACTATGGACAAGGAAAGGAAGGCAGATGCTGTTGATGGGTTGTGCTGTCGGACTGGTCAAGTGAGTGAGGGAGAGTGACTTAATGTAGAAGCCTGAGTGTCTTCCAGAATTGTTGAGGCTTCACACCAAAGAGTCACTGGAGGAAGAGGAAAGGCAAGTGTGCTTGGGGTGGAGTGATGAGCATGGTTTTGAACACGCTGAGTTATTGAAAAAGACAAGGAACCCAATGTGATTCCAGAAAGCATGAAACACTACAGTTTAACTTAGTTCTACCCTTTTTGGTCCAAACAAGTTGTTGTAAAGGGTCCGAAAACTTTTCCTAGTGTAGTTGCAACGGTAGGCTCCTCCCATGAGGTACTCGAGCACAAGCCCTATGTCGATGAGGCTGATGTGGTAATCAGGTGGAAGGTTTCCCTGTAAGAAAGAGGTTTGGTCTGAGTACCTGTAAGAATACATTTTAAAAAGCCAGTTACCTTTGAGTCATCTCTGACTAATGGCAATCACATGTCAGAACTGTGCTCCATAGGATTGACAAAGGCTGATTTTTTGGAAGTAGATCACCAGGCCTTTCTTCCAAGGCACCGCTGGACATGAACCTACAACCTTTTGACTAGCCACCAAACATGCATTAATTGTTTACACCACCCAGGGACTCCAAGAATATATTGGCAATGTGGAATTCACCACACATCTCAGGCATAACTTATCATTCCCAGCCCCAAGTTGGTAGTTAATATAAGTCAATGGAGAATTAAATGATATTCAGTCTACTGCCATGTGATTGAGGAGGAAAATTCATTCATTAGAAAGCCACACGTCTGTAGGGTAGAAGGCTGGGAATGTTTCACAAACTTGGTTAGGGTGGTCTGTAGTTAAAATGTGTAAATGCAGAGAAAGTGGTATTGTACAGCTGCAATGAGACTTCCTTTGTAAGAGTAGTTTAGTTCTGATGAGAAGATGCTTTGGTAGTGCTTGCAGGGCTTGGAGTTCAGATTTCATGCAAGAGGTGGAAGAGGCAGAGTAATAGGGGGAGGACTTCATGAGGTAGAGGGTGGACAGAATATACCTGGGACTGGGGTTTTTCAGGTGAAATGCTCTGCATGATGCCTGGGGACTCTGAGGGGCCCCTAGGTCTTCAGTAAGAACATAAAAACAGCAAGCTATTTATGGTGATTGGGAGACAGTGAAGGGGTAGAGTTTTGCATTAAAGTTGAAGAAGGTCTGCTGAGACAAGTTTGGCATATTTGGGGAGAAGGGCAGTCCAAGAGAGATTGACACCTGAGAGGGCCCTGAACAATACAAGATGGATCTTGCTTGCAAAAGAACTCTTTGGAGAGAACCAAAGTTCCTTGTTGAGCAGTGCTCTAGGCCAAGAAATAACACACCTAACACCTGAATTCATGGTAACATCAACTGGAACCCATTAACAAGTACAAAAACAATTCCATCCATCATAGATTAGACATGTTCTTCCTTGGTCCTTTGCATGTATCCTTGCACATAAGCACTAGGTATATAAACCAACATCCAGAACTGCCCTGTGTGGACCTCTACTACTGTCTACTCAGTGACATTCAATGCTCCCTTCTCTGTCTGTTGTGAGAATCTTGGCATTGACCTCTGTTCCCTAATAATGGCTTGTCTGAGCAACATGGCTTTTGCTGCCTCTTTTTTCAGAATCTGACCTGTGCTCCCTCAGAGGTACTCCTGCCGCTGGTTCCAGTGGGGTGTGACACCCCCACATTTAGAAGTAACTCATTCAAGAGTGGGGCAGAGCTGACCAGCCCATTATAGGAGTTTTTGCTAGATGCTGTTTATTGTCCAGAGTCTCTGGGTGTTGCATATGATTAATGTACTTGGCTGCTAATGGAAAGTTTAGATATTCAAGTCCACTCAGAGGCATCCAGAAGAAAGGACTGGGAATCTATTTCCAAAAGATCACAATTCTACTCTGACGCTCGTGGAGTCCCCATAAATCAGAGTCAACCCAATGACCATGGGTTTCTTCTGTTTTTTTTTTTTTTCTAAATTTATAAACAAATTATTTTGTTGTTGTGTTGAGAATATATAGCAAAATGTACACCAGTTCAACAGTTTCTACATGTACAATTCAGTGACACTAATTACATTGTTCAAGTTGTACAACCATTTTTCTCTTTTTCTGAGCTGTTCCTTCCCCATTAACAAAACTCACTGCTCCCTAAGATTTCAATCTAATCTTTTGAGTTGCTGTTGTCAACTTGATCCTTTATACATGGTTCTCAAAAGACCATAATGCTCAACACAGAGATTTTTACTAGTTAAGTTAGACTATTGTCTGGTTTTAAGAAGACTTCAAGGGATACTTTTGCTTAAGGTTTAAAAATTAACTCTGGGTAATAGTTTCAGGAGTTCATCTAACCATCATGGCTCCAGAAAGTCTGGGTTTTGTGAGAATTAAAAATTCTGTTCTACATTTCCTCCCATTTGATCAGGATTCCTCTATGGAATACTTGATTAAAATGCTCTATAATGGTAGTTGGGCACCATCCAGTTCTTCTGGTCTCATGGCAAAGACAGCAGTTGTTCATGGGGGCAATTAGCCACATATTTCATATAGTCTCTTATTCCTGATTCTTCTTCTTTTGCTCCAAGTGAATAAAGACCAGTTGTTGTCCAATGGCTGGCTCTTTGCAAGCTTAGAAGACACAATGAACTAGGCAGTAGAACAGAAGCACTAAACATGTTACATGGTCAATTAACAGGGATGTCCCATGAAGCCATGAGCCTAAACCTCCAAACAAAGAACCAAATCCCATGAAGGTTTTGGTTGTACATAAACTTCCTCAGCACCTATTTTTTTTTCTTTTTTTTTTTTTTTGTCATTTTGAATATATCTTTCACAAACTTTTGAAAATTCAACTTTTTACAGGTGTATAACCTATTGACACCAATCACAATAAGCAACTGTGAACCCTTAACCAATGTGATTTTTCCATCAGTATTAACCCTTCCTTTTTCCCTCTGGTAACTACTAATAAAATTTGGTCTTTGTACATTTGCTTTTGCTTTTATATAAATGAGGCCTTTGCATATAAATGAGGTCATATTTGCCCTTTTTGAGTGACTTTTTTTTTCACTCAGCATAATGTCTTCAAGCCCCACCCATATTGTAGCATGTATCAAGACTTAATTTCTCCTACTGGTTCCTACTTCATTTCTCCCACTTTCTGGGGAGAAATCAATTGTATTCCATTGTATGTATATTCCACATTGTCTATCCATTCATCTGTTGATGGGCATTTAGGTTATGTTTAGTTTACTTTGTACTGCTCTAACAGAAAAATACCACAAATGGGATGGCTTTAACAAATGAGTCTATTCTTTTACAGTTTTGGAGGCTAGAAGTCTAAGTTCAAAGTGCCAGGCTCTAGGGGCTAGGTGGAAACCCCTCTTCCTTGGCCTTCAGGTCTACCTCTTGCTCCTGGCCCGTGCTGGAGGTGTCTCTTCACTCAGGCAGCTACTGGCTGCTGAGGCTAACAATACCAAGGTCAATAAATAAAATGGCACAGTCCTGATATTACCAAACCACACAGCAGGCCACTGGGTCCATTAAGAGTCCCAAGATCATCAGACAACATGGTAGGCTGCTAAAGAATGACTCGGCTACCTGCAGGATTCAAGTGTGCCAAAAGCTGCAGATCATTCCCAAAGCTTCTCCTTATATGTGGAAACAGACCACATCCCTAAGGCAACTGCTCAGCTGCTCACAGCAGATTCCACCATGGAGTTGATTGACAGTCTCATCATGGGGAATAACTACCACCAGCTGCCTAGCCACTCAAAACCAGGCCCAGCCAAGTTAACGCATAACCTTAACTACTACAGCTTGTTTCCACCTTTTGGTTATTGTGAATAATGTTGCAGTGAACACTGGTGCACAAGTCTCTGTTTGAGTCTCTGCTTTGAAGTCTCTTTGGTATACAGCTAAGAGTGGACAGACAGTCATATGGTGGTTCAATTTTTAATTTTTTGAGGAACTGCCACACTGTTTTTCACAACAGCAGATTTGCATCCCCACCATTGTTGGATAAGGGTTTCAATTTATCTACATCCTTGCCAACATTTGTTGTTTTCTGTTTTTAAATCTTAACCATCTTAGTAGTAGTGAAATGGTATCTCATTGTGGTTTTGGCTTACTTATTGATTGGTTAATTTGATATTGCTGATACAATGGTGATAACCTAGGGTCCATCATATGATGATTACACATCCAAAATGTCCTTCTTTAAATTAGAATTAGCCACATTTACTATGTCATTCATTCCTATCTCAAGTGTTAGCCCTGTTGTGATCTGTGACTGTGTGTGGGATTTTGCATAGATAAAGAAGTTCAGCCATGCTCCTAAGAACTTTGCTCTTGTGCAGAGAGGAACAAAATTATCAGCTCCAAAGTAACAACATATGCTGCATACAAAGGAGGAGAGGCCCAATTCTGGGGTGCAAGTGGGGAATGAGAAAGGGTCTCCCAGAACAGAACCTTCTCAGTGGCTGTGGCTGGTAAAGCAGGAAGTGCAGAAGATGAGGTAAGAGCACTGTGGACATAAGCAAGGCATGGACCAGGATATGTCATGCACCCTTGAGAGTTAAGAATAGAGTGTGGTGGGGACGTGATGGGGCTGGGAGGTAAGGTGGGCATAACAAGACTCCAGAACAGTGGGAGTTTCTTGAGGTGAGCTTACAGCCCACAGTGGGGGGACTTTGAAGGATTTGAGCCAGGAGTCCCATGACTGGGGATTTTGGAGAGAGTGGAGCTGGAGGAGGGAGGAAGATAATTAAAACCATTCAGGTAAGAAATAGTTGGGCCTACATCAGGGTGTCTGTAGTTCTTAAATGTTTATACTTCTGAACCTATCTTCTCTAAGGAAAATCAGATCACAAGGTCACAGGGTCTCTGATGTCTCTCTTGATTTCCATATCTACTGATTCTGCTCCAATTCAATGAGTTTGTAGAAGCTAAATTCTCATATTATTAGAATTATGCATTAGTCTGAAATACAATCAAATTAGCCAGGACTCTGACTTAAAACTATTCTATCATTGAAATTATTCTCTCTTGCTCAGAATATTAATAAATGCTGAACACTTTGCTTGCCAGGGACTTTATTCTAGCAAAATGAATCACTTTTATATTGTTGTGGTTAGCTGTCTCTGAGTCTCCTCTGAGTCATGGAGACCCTGTGCACAGATGAAGAAAGGCTGCCAAGTATTGCTCCATTCTGATAATCAGTGTGGATTGGACTGCTGTGATTCATAGGGTTTTCACTTGATGACTTTTGGAAGTTGGTTGCCAGGATTTTCTTTCTAGTCAGTCTTAGTATGGAAGCACTGCTGAAATCTGTTCAGCATTGTAGTAATGAGCAAACTCCCACTGACAGACAGGTGGTGGCTATGAATGAGGAGCATTGGCTGAGAGTCAGTCTGAGTCTCTGCAAGAAAGGCAGAACCATCAATGCCTCATCCACTTTAGTTTAGCCTGATCTAATCCTCTAGCCCGTGGCTACATGATTCAAGGAACACCAGGATCAAACAATGAGTGACAAGGCCCTACAAGAGCTCAAATTTTAAGTAGTTAGTAGCAATATGAGAAGTGGGAAGAAAATGTCTATCACTTCATAAGGGGGAATACAAGAGGCAAGAACAATTGTTCTAATCAATGACACACACAGAGAATGGGTTGAGGCACCTTCTGCTTCTGGAAGGAGGTATCGTGATTAACTGAATGACAGATTTCAAAGAGGATCTATAACAAAATCCTTCATTGTCTGATAATGGCACTTCAGGTGATCAGTACAATGGCCACTTCACTTGGCTATTGCCCCTGTATTGGTAATGGTGCCAAGACTCAGCATGTACCTATCATGGGTAGGGATGGACTATTTATTATTTATTTATTTATTTATTTGTTGTGATTTGGGAGAAGATTTACAGAGCAAATTCACTTTCCATACAGCAGTTCACATATACTTTGTCTCGTGTCATTGACCACAGTTTACCACAATGCAACAGCTCCCCTCCAACTTCCTCCCCATAGGGGATGGACTATTTTTATGTGAGAGGAGTACAATATCTCTTATGCCTCAAATAATGAAAATCTACACATCTTGAAGGTAAAAATTGCTTTTTAAAGAGGTTTTATTAAAAGATACCAATTGGTAGGTATTATAAAACAGTATACTGACCTTTTTGACATCTCTCACCAACAGATGAAGTGTGTTCGGTGGACCCAGCCTCTGCAAAAGAAGCATTCAGCAATATCAAATATGTTTTTCTTTTTAATTCTTGGAGAAAAATCTTACCCTTCTGTATAGAACCAATGAATTATAACAGCTGGACAGGACCCACTATGGGCTTGTTTTGTTGGTTTCTTTCTTTCCTTATAATTTTACTGAGGTGAAATACATGTAAAAGTTTTTGCCAATTCATCCATTTTTATGCATACAATTCAGTGATATTAATTATTATTGTGCGAAATTCCCAGGGAGGCTAAAACTTCTTCATGCATAGGTAACGAGAGTCAGAAAAATTTCCCTGGAGGTGCAGGCAGTGATATGAACATTTATTCAGAATAGGAACAAAGAGAATCAGGAGGGAAATGATTTAAAAGATAAAAAGAAAGCAGGCTTACAAACATTGCTAGCAAATTCAGAGTCCAGTGGCAGTGGTCTGGGATGGATCCAAGATGACCGCTAACCCCTCCCATTTCATGGGGATACTTATACCCGAGTTTGAGGAATTGGGGATGTGTACTATGTGACTGAGAATGGAAGGCTTGTGTGACTGGATTCAGACTCCATGGTGCCAGGTCATGATTGGGAGGGGGCCCTGAAACACCACCTGTGTGTACTCTGATAAGATACTGCTGGCTAGCAAGCTTTATTGCTTAAAACTATGCTAAGGACAAGTTTATACATTACAGCAAAGGTGGTTAATACCTGATGGGGCGCGGGGAGTAGGGGGATACTGGACAGGGAGGGAGAAGGAAAATGGCTTGCAATTCTTACAAGCGTGGCTAAATAAGATGGAATCTGAGATCCATTTTGGGGGTGGGATTGCAGTTACTGACCATACAATTACTTCTTTACATGTTATGCACCCATTACCACTATCATCCTTAACAGAAACTCAGGGCTTGCTAAGCAATGACTCCCTTTTTCTCCTCTCTCCTCCTCTGGTAACCACTAACAAACTTTATTCTCTATGCCTTATTTCTTTTAAAAGGCATAACTTATTGTAGCTAAATGTCCAATACATTACAATAAATGCTAAAAAACTTTTTATTGAATTATTTAAAAGTATACCTTTGATGTATAATATTGTGTTAAAAATTCACAATCAAGTTTTTGCAAATAATTGCAAAGTTTTGCAAATAATTACAGAGGGCCATTTATACTATTTAAAATGTTAGAACATGGAAGGAAATGTAAATCCTCAAAGTTCATATTGTAATAATAAACCAAGAGGATTTCATTCAAATACTTCCATTCTAATACAATAGAGCTTATTCCTGTGAAAACTTAGGTCTACATTTTTTCAGTGAAGTCTGGTGAAAAAAATGGAGTTACAGGAAGCAAATGGGTGCTCATCTCTGGTAGCTTTTCACTCTGCTAATGAGTTATGAAGCTAAAGTCTCTTTATGAACTATCATTCATACATCTAGGTGGTGCAAACGTTTTGCACTCAACTATTAACCTAAAGGTTGTGGTCTGAATCCCTCTAGTAGTGGTTGTTACTTGTCTTTGAGTCAGTTTTGCCTCATGACAACCCCAGGTATTCAGAGTAGAACTGCTCCATATTTTTAAGGCTGTGACCTTTTGGGAGCAGATTTCAAGGTGCCTTTGGGTGTGTTTCCACTAATAGTAGAGCACTTGACCATCTGTGCCATCTGGGGATTCCTCACTCAGTGGTACTGCAGAAATAAGGCCTGCTAATCCGCTTCTCCCTAAGACACTTGCCTGCTAACCAGACGGCTGGCAGTTCAAACCCACCAGCCACTCCTCGGAAGGAAGGTTGGGCAATCCTACTTCCGTAGTGATACTGCCTCGGAAACCCAAGGAGGGGTCGCTATGAGTCGGGGCCGACTCGACGGCAAATAACAACAACAACAACAACAATCCGCTTCTACTAAGATTGTTGTTGTTGTTATGTTGTTATGTGCCGTCGAGTCGGCCCCGACTCATAGCGACCCCTCCTTGGGTTTCCGAGGCAGTATCACTACGGAAGTAGGATTGCCCAACCTTCCTTCCGAGGAGTGGCTGGTGGGTTTGAACTGCCAGCCGTCTGGTTAGCAGGCAAGTGTCTTAGCCACTATGCTACCAGAGCTCCCTCTACTAAGATTACAGCCAAGAAAACTCTATGGACAATTCTATTCTGATAACACATGCGGTCACCATGAGTTGGAATCAACTCAGTGACAACAGATTTGTTTTTTTTTTTTCTTTTTTCATATATCACACCCAGGTGTTCAACAAGTATTAATACTGCTCCAGAAGGGGGTGTCTGGTTCCAGACGGGCTGTTTGGCTGGGCAGGATGATAGCTCATAAGAATGTGAGTAGTGTGCGGCCTGCACCAGGTAAGAAATAACTGGATGCCATGAAATATTGGCCCTCCCAGCTGAAACCCTGCCCCAGTTATTCTACTCTCACCAGGGCCCACTTATTCATAATATACACACATTATACCTTCATGTTATTGGCTAACTCCTCTCTGGCCTCCTCCTTCTAGAACACTCACTGTATTATAGAGCTCTTCCAGCCTTGGTATGGTGAGGAAGTGCTGCATGTTCACTCCATTTTCAATCAGAAGCTTCACAAAGTCAACACGGTCTAACACTAGAGCATCCAGCATTGCTTGCTCCAAAGCATTCACCTGCAGAAGCCCAGGAAACAGGGCTGTGAGAGCCACTCAGGGACACGAGGCAGGGAGAAGATTGGAAACACCACAGGAAGGGTATTCTATTTCCTAAATCCTGAAGTATTCTGAGCATTGTTCTCTTGCTCTTGTCATCCATCTCCCCTCCTTCTTCTCATCTGGCCCCTATATATTCTATCAAGGTATCAACATTTAGAAATGATTTTCTCCTTTCAAAAACAGATTGAAGAGAATTCAAAATTGCACAATAATGGTGTTGCTCACTCCAGTCTCCACAGTTTGCTTCCTTAACTGAGAGGGGCACTTACGGCAGCCTAGCACACATTATGTTTTCATGGCACTGTGTGTGGGTTGACCTCAATGTGCCTGCTACACATAGGTTACTACAGAGCCCCAGTGCCCTCATTTTTCTGTCTTGGCAGTAGCAAGGCCAAGAACTGCTCTATGATGTACTGGCTCCAGCCTTCATCCAAGACAAGAGCTATTATCACACACACTCAATAATGGACCTTATCTTTTAAAAAGTCTAGCCCATTGAATTGCATTTATTAGATAATATTGGTCTGTTTCTCATGTTTTCATGAATCAAACATTTGCATGTCCATTTGGCAGAAAGAGCTACCATTTAGCAAGTTTAGCAGGATGTCCACTCTTGGTGGAAACACTGCCCCAAAGGCAGGGTCATTGAGGTTTTATCAGCCTGACAGCTATATTGAAGGCAGATATGCAGCTGCCATTACCCTATCTGAAATATGGATGTTGTCTTCTCAGTCCTTTATCACTGCTGTCCTGGGACTCAGGGTCCTGGGTTGAGACTAAAGCAAAGGAGACAAGAACTGCCCCTCCCCTTAGAGAAAGATGGCAGTGCAAATTCAGTGATCCCTATTGTCCCAAGATTTCCCACATACCCAGTTCAGTAGCTCAATCTTCCGGGGGTCAGTTTCCTCTTCCACTTCCTCTTTCACTTTCCCCTTCTTTTTGCCTTTTCCCTTTCCTCTGCCGCCCTTGGTGGTTGCTGTGGGTGGCTTCTTCTCCTTTTCTGTGATCTTGTTATTTGTTGGGGGTGCTAGGCTTCCCAGGGGCTGCAGTAAATAGCAAACAAAGTTTGGAAAAAATGTTAAAGCTGTCCCTCACCCAAAGACAAGTGTACTGATTCCTGCCTCCTTGCATATACATGCGTGGCCATATATATACATCTGCATATGCACTTGGTCACGGCAGGCTTGTCTGGTTGCTGTAGAAAGCTCTAATATCATGAATCATTGTTATTTGTATGCAAAAATAAACACTTGACTTGAGGACACAGTTTTGCATACTGTAAATAACTGGCATTTTCATTGATGTGTGTTTTTGCACAAAGGAAAGGACAATGAAAGTTAAGTGCAAAGGCACCAAAGATAGAGGTGCTTACAGATGTCTAAGGATAGATAGGATAGAATGATTGTGAAGGGCTCAGAGACAATAGATATAACCCCAGACACCTATGCTCAGACATAATACCTGGCTGGAACTTATTGGTGGGTAAAGGAGATCTCCTGGGGGTATTTGTTTCCTAGGGTTGCTGTGACAAACAGCCAACTGGCTTGTTCTTTAAACATCAGGTATTTATTCTTATACATCTTTTGAGGCTAGGAGTCTGAAATCAAGCAGGGCTATGCTTCCTCTGAAGCTATAGATAAGAATCTTTTCTTAGTTCTTCCAGATTCTGGTTGTTGACGACAATCCTTGGTATCCCTTGGCTTGTAGATGCATCTCTCCACTCTCTACTTTTGTTGTTTCATGGTATTTTCCTTATGTGTCTGTCTGTCTCTGTGTCTCTTCTCTTCTTATAAGGACAGCAGTCATAGTGAATTAGGGGCCATCCTACTCCACTGTGACCTCATGTTATCTAATCACATTGAAAAGACCCTATTTCCAAATAAGATCACATTTTGAGGTCTGGGAAGGACATGAATTGCAGGGGGAGGAGGGACACACTCTTCAACTCAGTACACCTGGGTATTACCAAGATATATGCAATGAGGTTACAGACTGGAAAACATTAAAGGAAAGATGTGCTCTACTCTAGAGAATTGGAAAGAAAGCCCCTGTCCCCTCAGTTGAAAAATCCTTTAGTATCCATGGAGAACATGGAGACATTGTCCTCTGACTCAGAGGACTAACATTTAAACAACATTTGACCCCTCCAGTTGTTTTCCTGCCAGACTTCTCTGAGAGTTGTGCCCACAGAGCCTCCATTTCCTCATGCCCTCTCTCTCTTCTACCACTTTAGTGGCTATTTGTCCATCCAGCCAAAGCCTCACCTATCTATCCATAGCTCTGGTAAGGCCACTGACCAGCCACGTGCTGGCTGTCTCCATGACATTTTCTGTCCTCTTGCTGGGTTCCCATCACATGTGACTACTGCCTGCTCCCTGCTCCAGATTCTTCTTTGGACTCGTGTGGTACCACACATTCCTGGTTTTTCTCTTTTTTCTGCTGCTTCTTAGATTCAGGTTTCAGTGTCAAGACTCTCCAGGGTGCTGTTCTCATTCTTATTCCCTTCCAACTTTACTCTCACTGGACAATTTCATCGTGGTTCACATAGCTGACCACCATTTCTTTCTCGCACCTTCTCATTTCTAGCTTCAGTCTACCTCTCCAGAGATCCCATAACTCTCCTTTGGGCCATGTCTGGAGGAAAGTCCTCCTTGCAATCTCAAATATGATTGAACTGTCACCTGCTGGGGATGTTATAGAAAACATTTCAAACACTGAATGGGTTATTGGGTATACTGGAAAACTTCTCATGTCCATACCAAAAATCTTCAGACCTGGATTCACATCCTGAATTCAAATGCTAGCTTTTACATTACATTAGTTTTCTATTACTATGTAACAAATTACCCAAAATTTAGTAGCTTAATACAATACACAATTATTATCTCACAGCTCCTGTGGGTTAGAAGTCAGGAACAGCTGGGTCTCTAATGTAGGGTCTCACCAGGCTGCAATTAACATGTCAGTTGAGCTGTGTTCTCATCTGGAGGTTTGACTGGGGAAGAATCGAATTCCAAGATTACTAAAGTTTTTGGCAGGATTCATTTCATTGCAGCTCTGAGACTCAGGATAACTTATTTTTTCAAAGCCAGTAACAGAGAGAGAAAGAGACAGTCTCTAGAGTAAGTTTGCTAGCAAGATGTAGTCTTATATAATGTAATGCACTCACTGGTGACAGCCCACCTTTGCTATATTTTACTGGTCACAAGTCTCACCGACACTCAATGGGAGGGTGTGAACACCAGGAGGTGAGGATCAAGGTGGTCACTTTAAAATCTGTAACAGCTACGTTAGCTGAATGAACTTGTCAAAACTCACTTAACCTCTTGGACTACCAATTTTTTTAATCTATCAAATGACAATCAATCCAATAATATTTATGTATTTGGGCATATGTGATAAAGCACAATATACAACACAAACATTAGGGATTGCTACAAATTTCTGCTTTAGATTTTATGATTTGAGTTCATAGTTTTACCAAAGCAGGCCCTACATCCAGAGATAGAAGCTGAATAAATACTTCTTGTTCTGAAAAGTCAGTACATTTCTTTCTGTTTCTAAAATCTCAGTGAGGCTGGCCAAGATTATGTTGTTGTTGTTGTTATGTGCTGTTGAGTTGGACCCAACTCAGGGCGACCCCTCCTTGGGTTTCCGAGGCAGTATCACTAGGGAAGTAGATTGCCCCATCTTCTTTCTGAGGAGTGGCTGGTGGGTTTGAACCACCAGTCTTCTGGTTAGCAGTCAAGTGCCTTAGGCACTATGCTACCAGAGCTCCCTGGCCAAGATTACAGACTTTATTTTTAAAGTGACCAGTGGTCTGAATGTTACCATGCCTTACTCCTTGGTGCGTAAACTGAGTTTAGCCTATTTTTCTTCCAAAAAAAATGTTAGTTCAAGTTCTTATGATTCTGTGTAGCTAAATATTTAGATATGTTACTCAGACATATCGATCGTTATTCTCTTTCTGCTGTTGTATTTTCAACATGTTTTAACAAATGGTTTTGTTGGGGCAGTTTTATTTTTACATTTAATGATAAAATATACAGATCAAAGAATTTTGATAGTAAAATATTACATACATGGACAATATGTATAAAGTTTCATGTTGTCTGGAAATTCTACCACAAGTTTTCAATTATAGGAAGTATTCTAGAAAGGCTATAAATCCACAAGTACATAGTTTCTTAAGCACTTTAACCATTAAAGGAAGATTTGGAGAGCAGATACTCCATTACAGGGAGACACAGAAGGACTTTCAGCTCCAGGATGCAGTTTGAGCATATGTTTCTTGCCTGTCTTCCCTCCCCAAATACCACTGAAATGACAGCAAAAACTATGAAAAGAAAAATTCCATTTTGAGGAGAAGAGGCAGACCAGAATTACTAACAATACTTGAAATACTGATAGGAGCAGGCTGATGGCTAAAGCCATGGAGAGGAAGCCGAAACCCAAAACATATAATGTAGAGGTTGCTGTAGAGGTAGGATAGTAGGTGGAGGACACAAAGCATGGTGATTAATGGAAGGAAGGTCTACAGAGCAGTAGATCACTCATTCCTTCGCACACTCCATACCATCACCCTGTGGGTGCAGAGGAGCTGTATTCCAGACCTTCACCCCCAGGTAGAAGATAGAAAAATGTCTGCTGAAGGATTGGAAGGACCTGCATAGGGAGGCCCAGGGACTTGTCAGCCTGCTGCCATCTGCACATGACAAAGCAAAGCTATTAAGAATTCCTAAGTTGGAACTTCTTATTAGTCCTCCAGGCAGGAGAAAGTCATGTTTCAAAATAGGCCTCCCATAATACATAAGCAGTCTCACCCCTCATACTTTTTTTAGTGTTTTGGGTGAAAGTTTACAGAGAAAATTGTTTTTCCATTCAATAATCCATAAACATGGTTTTGTTACATTTTTTGCAACCCCCAGATTGTAACAGCATTCTTCCCACTTCCTCCCTGTGTCCACCCTTTCCCTTCCTCCATCTTTCCCAACTCCTGCCACCTTCCTAGCTTTATTCCTGGGCAAATCCTGTCCCCTTGATATCATATGCTTGATTATTCTAATGAGTGCATACCCTCCTGATATTACTGTTCACCTTATGGGCCTATCACTTGGCTGACAGTTGAGTCATGACACCCTTCATTCCTAAATGTGGTTGGACAAGCAAGGATCTTCAACACTGGAGGGAAATTCACAACACAGTAGAAAAGGACAAAGTGAACAACAAGAGCAGCTGACCAGGAAGAAAATACAGATTATGCAGGTAATAGAAGACAACTTAAAAAAAATTCAATTTAAAGGGGATCTATGTAGGAGATCCTTGATTGAGAACAATGTGAAACAAAACTCAAAATCATTTGGAGGAAAAAAAAAGGGGGGGAGGGGCGGGGGACCAGGTTTGCTGGTCCAATAGAGCCTGGTGGAACCACTGAGACTATGGCCTCTTGCTGCCCTTCAGATCTGGAATTGAACTCACACCTGTGGTTTCCAGCCAAACAAAAGACAGGCATATGAGTTGAACATCTACCTCAAGTAGATACATTCCTTGGAGAGAACAATCATGGGAGAAAGAAGGGCTGCTTATGCACAGGGTGACAGCTTAGGGGGCAGGAGTGCATGGAGGGATGGACATAGGGAAGAGGTAACTATGGGGAGGAAGTGGGAGGGGAGCTGTTGCATTGTGGTAAACTGTGGTCAATATCATGAGACAAAGTACATGTGAATCGCTGTATGGAAAGTCAATTTGCTCTGTAAACCTTCACCCAAATCACAATTAAAAAAAAAAAAAATCAATTTATATCCTCAGAGATTCCATCTATGAGATGAATACAGGCTGATATGAAAATAGAACAACTGAGGAACATGAAAGCTTTCTTAGATATTAAAAGTATGATTGCCTAAACTTAAAAAATTACTACAAAATCTAAATAAAAAGTTGAGAAGTTTTAAAAAATATACAGCAAAATGGCAAAGAAATAGAAAAGAGAAAATGCAGGGTCAGTCCAGGGGGGTCCACTATTTGCTTGACCTATACAAATTCCAAATGAAGACACAAAGAAAGTGGAAGAAGAGATACTTGAATAAATGATAGAAAAAAATTTCATAGAACCGAGGAGAAACTCAGGTTTTTGGCATAAAAGGGTCTTTTGACAGCCAAATGAATGGATACATGAGTGGGCATATGACTGCTTGATTTTGTATTCTCTATATACTTATATTTTTTTTGTTGTTTGAAACAGAAGACATGTCTTTGTGAACTTTCAAAGCACCAAAGATAAAGAGCAGATCTTAAAAGATATCTGAGAGAAAATAATTGCTCATCTATAATTGAATGAGAATCATATGACAGCCTAGTGTGTGGCAGGCTTTTATCAAACATGGAAAGCCAGAATGGTTATCTTCCCACACATTTTTATGATAAAATTACTGGAAGACATGCTTCAGCAAATTGAAAAAGAAATCAGAAAGAGAGGGTGACATAGGATACAGGAAGAAATGGACCAATCTCTGACAGTGAAGGGTTGTCCAGAGCTGAGAACTGTGTAGCTGTTTCTGAGAACATTCAATTCAGGTCAGATGGGGCCAGGTTATCAAAGGGCTCTGAAAGATCCTTCAAGAAGAAAGGGGATTGGTTGGACGGTCAAAAATGGCTGACTAGGCAGAAACACTATCCAGACTTTCTACAACAAAGACTTGAGAAATCAAGTGAAATGGATATGGATGACAATCCTGGTACCCAAAGTGTCAAAGGAAAGGATAAGGAAGTAGATCAAATACTGATGAGAAGAAGAGACTGAAGAAAAATAGTGAAAAAAGAGGCATACAGAGCAGTGAACAGCCAATCAACACAGTGTGACCGGTCTGAATTATTGTGAGCAGTGCTTTGATCAGAGCAGAAACCAGAACTGGCTCTACTTGCTCAGGACTGCACCAGCACCCACATTGGTGAGTGGTGACCAGAGAGGGGTGATCTCCCCCTTACCTTGCACAAACTCCTGGTGAACAGAGATGCAGGCCCCCACCCTCTGCCACCCAGTGGCCAGTCAATCACTCTGTCCCTCACTGCCACTGCTGTGCTGTTTTCAAAAAATTTTATGATTTGGGTAAAGTTTATAGAACAAATTGGTTTAACATTCAACAATTAATTCATACAAATTTTGTTTTGTGACATTCATTAAAATCCCCACAATGTAGCAGAATTCTTCTCACTTCCTTCCTACATCTACCATTTCCCTTCATCCTTCTTTCCCATCCCTTCCTGCCTTCTTATCTTTATCCCTGGGCAAATGGTGCCCTTCTTATTATGTATTGTTGGTTGTTCTAATGAATGTGTACCTCCCTAGTACTACTGTTCTTTCACCTTATAGGTCTGTCTATTGTTTCACTGAAACTGATCCATGAGGTAAGTTCAAGTGATAGTTGGAGCTGTGTGTCAACTTGGTTGGATCACAGTTCTGTGTGGTTTAACAATTGTGGTGTGGGTTATTCCAATGATGGGATTGGATTTATATATTTTGAGCATCCAGTCTGTTGAAAGGGAGTTTCCCTGGGGGTGTGGCCTGCTTCCAATATATTTATGGACATCCTGGGAAAAGAGACACTCTTCTGTGGATCAGGATCCTGTTGTGCTGCCTGCAACTGTCTGTAAGTGAACAATCTACTATTCAGCCTGGAGATCTTGGATTCATCATTTATTGGAATCAACAGCCAGTATACTGCCCGCCAACCTTGAGCTCATCAGCCCCTGCAGCTGTGTGAATCGGGAAAAGCCTCCAGCTTGACATTTGATTCAAGAACTTGGAACTTGCAAGCTTCTATAAGTGTTTGAGCCATTTTCCTAAGATAAATTTCTCTTTATATGTATATATAAGCTTTGCTGGTTTTACTTCTCTGGAGAACCCAGCCTAACACATTTTGGAACCATGAATGGGGTGCTGCTCTGACAGACACCTAAAATGTGGAAACAGAAGTGGAATGTGTCCTTAACCTGAGACCCTGGCAGAGAGACCCCAGCATATAGCATGAGAGACAGCAGGAGCAGAGCCCAGAGACCAGCATGAGAGATGGTAGTAGCAAGCCCAGAGACTGGCATTAAATAGCAACAGGCTTACCAGCCCATGGAGAAGAAAGCCAAGTGCTATTGGTTAGGTGGCTTCCTGGTGGAGAGAGTTGCCTTCGGGCATTAATTGGTAGAAGAAATCAGCATGAGATGGAGTAGCAGGTTGTCTGGCCCACGGAACAAGAAAGCTGAGTGCTTTTGGAGCAGGAAGATTTCCAGCAGAGTGGGTTGCCCTTGGGCATTAATTGGCAGAAGCAGAGAGACCAAGGAAATGGGAAGCAGAGCTGCCTCAGCCTCAAGGGTAGGACGATGGCCTTTGGGGGTGGAACCACCACCACCTCCTAGGTTTCAAAGAGCCAGATCTTCACCAACTTGGTTCTGGAGTGTGAGGCTGCTTGTTCATGTGAGTCAGTGGGATTGGAGCCATAGCCACTGCCCAAGAGTGAAGGGGCAGGGCTACCATGCCCAGAAGGTAGAGGAACAGGGCCCTTCAGGCCAAGGGGGTAAGGTCACCATTCAGAGGAACTGGGGGACTGGAGCCACCCAGTGAAGGAGATCTGTACAGATGCAACCCATTGAAGATCTGTACAGGTGCCAAGTTGACAAGGTGTGTAATTGTGGTACTTAAGGTTGTGTGTCAACTTGGTTTGGCCTGGTTGAGTGGCTGGGCAGCTGGTGGTAGTTATTCCCCATAAGGAGACTGGCAATCAACTCCATGGTGGGATCTACCACAAGCAGCTGAGTAGCTGTTTAGGGATGCGGTCTGCTTTCCGTATATAAGAAGCAGCTTTGGGAATGGTCTCTATCTTATGGCACGCTTGAACCCTGCATGTAGCCATGTCATTGTTTAGCAGCCTGTCATGCTCTGCCGACCTTATGACTTTCAATAGACTTGAATTACTGGCCTGCCATGTGGTTTGGTAACATCGGGACTGTGCCATTTTATTTATTGACCTTGGGCTTGTTAGCTGCCTGAGTGAAGAAAAGCCTCTAGCTTCAGTGGGCCAGGAGCAAGAGGCAGAGCTGAAGCCCAAGATTGAGGAGCATTCAACCAGCCCCTAGAGCCTGGTACTTGGAACTCAGACTTTTAGCCTCCTGAACTGTAAAAGAATAAACGCCTGTTTGTTCAAGCCATCCCATTTGTGGTATATTCTTGTCAGAGCAGTACTAGGTAACCAGAATAGTTCAGTTCCATGCTTGAAGGCTATCTAAGGCCCATAGTCTTGGGGGTCCCACCACACCCTATCAGACAAGTAAGCCTAACCATTTTTATGATTTTGAGTTTTGTTCCATATTTTTATTCCACTCTATCCAGGACCTCTTATTGTGATTCCTTTAAGAGTGGTTAGCAGTAGTAGCTGGGCACCATCTATTTCTTCTGGTCTCAGGGTCATGGAGGCTGGGGTTCACATAGTCCATTAGTTCTTTGGACTAATTTTTCCTTGTGTTTTTGATTTTCTTCACTTTTCTTTGCTCCAGACAGGGAAAGACCAATAGTTGTACCTTACATGGCTGCTCACAAGCTTTTAAGACTGTAGTTGCTACTCACTTAAAGTAGGATGTAGAATATTGTCTTTGTCAATGATGTTATGTCAGTTCACTTGTTGTCCTTCAAGATCTTGAGCCCCTAAGGCCAGCAACTCATTTCCTCAAGGTGTTAGGTTATGGTTAATCAGTTTTCTTAATTTTGCTCCTTGTATGCTCTCCTACATTCATGGATATATTTGCAGCACATATAAATACATATATAGAAATATCCTCTGTGAAATCTATATATATATTTATGGTTGCAACCCCATTCACTTTTCCATTCCTGTTCAGTTTGAGTGTCTATCTATGTGTCCACTTGTAGATTATTGTTAATACTGTTATTGTAGTTGTGTAGGTAACACTATAGTTTGTATGTAATTTTGTTTTTGGCAGGTGCTGTTGAGTTGACTCCAACTTGTAGTGACTCTATGCACAACAGAACAAAACACTGCCCAGTCATTTGCCATGCTAACAATCTTTGCTATACTTGAGCCCATCATTGCAGCCACTGTGTCAATCCATCTTGTTGAGGGTCTTCCTTTTTTTTTTTTAATTAGTGCATTTTATTGAACTTTAATTTATGTACACTGAAATACACAAAACTAAAGTGACATGGCTCAATGCAGTTTTTCATTTTTTTTTTTTTTTTTTCAGTTAATTAGGATTTGGGTGAAGATTTACAGAGTAAATTCACTTTTCATA
>NW_006921843.1:4345585-4350975 GCF_000298275.1 Orycteropus afer afer | reverse complement strand
GTTTTAGTATGCTAAATATTTGTGTTGGTCCTCTTTTTAATTTTGATGTGAAGGTTTATCATTTTTCTTTGAGGTTACCCTGTGATTTATAGTTTTCTTTCCAAGTTTAGAACAGTCCATTCTATCTTGTAGTTGTCTTGACTTCCATACCATCTAGAAGGTCTGTAACAGCAGTTTTTTCCTTCTTTTTGGTTTGTAGTTCTCATTTGTTAATTGATGTCTCTGGTTTCCTGTTTACAATTTTGTAAGCTTATTTACTTTGGATACTTCCATAGCTGGGTTGGTTTCTGGGTTACATCATCATGTGTGTTAATGGTCAGTTGTTGTTAGCTGTTGTTGCTTCTCTGTCCAAAGGGCTCCCTTTAGCATCTCCTGTAAGGATGGTATGGTTTTAACAAATTTGTTTAATTTCTGCTTATCTGGAAATGTCCTAATTTCACCATCATTTTTAAGGGACAGTTTTGCTGGGTACATAATTCTTGGTTGGAAAGATTTCTCTTTCAGGGTTTTATATGTACCATCCCATTGTCTCTGCGTCTGCATGATTTCTGCTGAGAAATCTGAGCTTAGTCTTATTGGTTGCCCCCTTGTAGGTAACTCTTCATTTTTCTTGTGCTGCTCTCATGATTCTTTCTTTGTCTTTGGTTTTGGTGAGTTCAGTGATGATATGTCTTGGTGATTTTCTTTTGTGGTCTATCCTGTTTGGGGTTCGTTGAACTTCCTGAATGGATATATTCTCATCTTTCATCATAGCAGGAAAATTCTCTTCCAACAAATCTTCGACAATTTTCTCTGTGGCTTTATTTGTCTCTTCCTGTTCTGGAATTCTGATTACACGTAGGTTATTCCTTTTGATGACATCCCACATGAACCTTAGGCTTTCTTCATTTTGTCTTGATCTTTTCTCTGATTGATCCATTTCCAAAGAAGTGTTCAGGTATTTGCCTTCAATCTCACCAATTCTGTCTCCCATTGATTCAATTCTGATCCTTTGCCCATTCAATGTCTTATCTATTTCTGAAAATATAGTATTAATCTTCTGGATTTGTGTGTGTAGATTTTGTATCATTTCTAATTTTTCATTTATTTCGTTGTTTTGTTCTTGTATTGTCTTTTGAAATTATTCTAGGGTTTTCTCTGTGTTTTCCTTGATCTGTCTCTCAATTTGTTGAAGATACCTAAATATAATTCTTTTGAATTCCTTATCAGGGAGTTCCAAAGCTGCATCTTCCTCAAGGATGTTTTGGGTCTGTATCCAGTTCCCTTGTTTCTCTTGCTTTATCTTGCTTCTTTATGTGGACTGTGATGCTCTGTTGTCTCTGAGGCATTGTGACAGTTTTGCTTTTATATTTAATTGGTTCTTCCACTTTTATGGTGTCCCTCCACTTTAAGAAGCATATGATATCCTTCTCCAGAGATATCATGTATGTAATGGTATTTATCTTTGTTGCCTTTAATTCTTGTACTCCTCCCAGTGTCTTCCTTTGCCTTGATCATTTTGCGGTGACCTCCCCCTTATTGTATATTGCCTTTCCCTTCACCCAAGTTAACATGTGTCTAGTGCCTAAGGCACTTGGCTGCTAACCAGAAGGCTGGAGGTTCAAACCCACCAGCCACTCCTCAGAAGGAAGATTGGACAATACCACCTCGGAAACCCAAGGAGGTGTCACTGTGAGTCAGATCCGACTTGACGGCAGTGAGTTAAGCTGAGTTGTTGACCCTCTAGTTGGTGATTTACCTTCCTTTCCCCTCCCACCCATAGCAACCTTTGAAGAATGATTCTTTTGCTGTGTAAACCTTTACTTTTTACAGTTGTGGTCTCATACAATATTTGTCCTTTTGTGACTGACTAATTTCACTCAGTATAATGTCCTTTAGGTTCATCCATGTTATGAGTTGTTTTGCAGATTCATTGTTATTCTTTAACATTGCATAGTAATCCATTATGTGTATGTACTATAGTTTGTTTATCCATTCATCTGTTGATGGGCACTTAGGTTGTTAACATCTTTTTGCTATTGTAAAATAATGCTGCAATGGACATGGGTATGCATATATCTATTTGTATCAAAGTTCCTATTTCTCTAGGATATATACCCAGTAGTAGGATTGCTGGATCATATGGTATTTCTATTTCCACACTTTTAAGGAAGCACCATACAGTTTTTGACAGTGGTTGTACCATTTTACAGTCCCATCAACAATGTATGAAGGCTCCAGTCTCTCCACACCCTCATCAATGGGTATTTTTTTTTTTTTTTTAAGTTTGCTATCAATTGCTTTTAATGCTGGAGTGAGATGATATCTCATCGTTGTTTTGATTTACTTCTCTCTAATGGCTAATAAGAAGTTCTGGTAGTATAGTGCCTAAGGCACTTGACTGTTAACCAGAAGGCTGGTGGTTTAAACACACCAGCCACTCCTTGGAAGGAAGGTTGGGCAATCTACTTCTGTAGTGATACTGCCTCAGAAACCCAAGGAAGGGTCACTATGAGTCGGGTCCGACTTGACAGCACATAAACAACAACAACAACAATGCCTAATACTGCCTTGGAAACCCAAGTAGGGTTTGTTATGAGTTGGATCCGAATCGATGGCAGTGGTTTTTTTTTTGGTTTTAATGGCTAATGATCTTGTACAATTCTTCATGTGTTTGTTAGTCTGTTAGTCACCTGAATGTTTTCCTTGGTGAAATGTCTGCTCATATCCTCTGTCCATTTATTAATTGGATTTTGTCCTTTTGTTGTTGAGTTGTTGACTTTTTCTCTAAATTTTAGAGATTAGTCCCTTGTCCAATATGTTGTTGCCAATTTTTTCTCCCAGTCTTTAGGATAGCTTTTTACTCTTTTGGTGAAGTCTTTCTTTCTTTCTTTCTTTCTTTTTTTTTTCCAAATTTTTATTGTGATTTGGGTGAAAGTTTACAAATTCATTTTCCATATAACAGTTCACACACATTTTGTTTCATGACATTAGTTGCAATCCCTATAATGTAATTGCTCTCTTCCCACTTCCTCACTGGGTTTACCTTTTCCCTATGTCCCTCTTTACTACATATTCCTGCACTCTGAGATATCTCCCTGTGCAAATACTGCCCTTCTGATCTCCTGTTGTTGATTGTTCTAAGAAGTATATCTACCTGGTGTAAATGTTCACCATATATGACTGTATATTATTTGGCTGGAAGCCACGGGGGTGTGTTCAGTTCTAGGTCCAAAGGGTGACTAGGAGCCATAGTCTTGGGAGTTTTACCAGTCTCTATCAGACCACTTAACCCTGGTCTTTTTAATCATTTTGAGTTTTGTTCCACAGTTTTCTCCCACTCTATCCAGGATCTCCCATTTTGATTCCTTTCTGAGTAGTTGATAGTGATATTGGGCACCATCTAGTTCTTCTGGTCTTAAAGTCATGTGGGCTGAAGTTTGCATGGTTCACTAGTTGCTTGGACTAATTGTTTCCATGCATCTCTGGTTTTCTTCAGTCTTCTTTCCTCCAGATGAGGAGAGATCTATTGTTGCATCTTACATGGCTACTTGCAAGCTTTTAAGTCTTTTGGTGAAGTCTTTTGATGTGCTTAAATATTTATTTTTGGGAGGTCTCACTCATCTAGTTTGTCTTCTGCTGTTTGTGCAGCTTTAGTTGTGTTTGATAGTGTATTTATGCCATGTATTAGGGCCCCTACATTTACTTCTATTTTTTCTTTGATAATCTTTATACTTTTAGGTTTAACATTTAGGTCTATGATCCATCTTGAGTCAGTTAATATATACATATAGTGTGAAATATGGATTCTCTTTCATATTTTTGCAAATAGATATCCAGTTTTGCCAGCACGATTCATTAAAGAATTATCTCCTCCCCCCATTTAATGGGTTGTGGCCCTTTACCAAAGATCAGCTGCCTACAGGTGATGGACTTACTTCTGAGTTCTCAATTTTGCTCCATTGGTCTCTATGTCTGTCATTGTACCAGTACCAGGCTCTTTTGACAACTCAGACTGTATAGTAGGTATTGAGATTGGGGGGTGTGAGGCCTCCTACTTTCTTCTTCTTTAGCAGTGCTTTGTTTATCTGAGGTCTCTTCCCCTTCCATATAAATTTGGTGATTAGTTTTTCCATTTCTTTAAAGAATTATGATGGAATTTGGATTGGGATTGCATTATATCTGTAGATTGCTTTGGGTTATGATTGAACTTATCACAATGTAAAATCTTCCTATCATGAATATGTTATATTCTTCCATTTATAAAGGTCTCTTTTGGTTTCTTGTATTAGCATTTTGTAGTTTTCTTTGTATAGGTCTTTTGTGTCTTTGGTTCGATTTATTCCTATGTACTTCATCTTTTGGGTGGTTATTGTAAATGGTTTTAGTTTCCTGATTTCCTTTTCAGAGTTCTCTTTGTTAGTGTGGAGGAATCCAACTGATTTTTGTATATTGATCTTATACCCTGCCACTTTACTGAATCCACCTACTAGTAGTTCCAGTAGTTTTTTTTATTGATTCTATGGGGATTTTCTGTGTAGGATCATATCACCTGCAAATAGAGGTAGTTTTACTTCTTCTTTGCCAATTTAGATACCTTTTATTTTCCTTTTTTGTCTTGTTGCTCTGGCTAGGCCTTCCAATTCAATATTTAGTGTTGTTGTTATGTACCGTTGAGTTGTACCTGACTCATAGTGACCCCTCTTTGGGTTTCCGAGGCAGTATCACTATGGAAGTAGATTGCCCCATCTTCCTTCCGAGGAGTGGCCAGTGGTTTGAACCGCCAGCCTTCTGGTTATCAGTCAAGTGCCTTACGTACTATGCTACCAGAGCTCTCACAATATTTAATAGGAGTGGTAATTAAGGTCATCCTTGTTTGGTTCCCATTCACAAGGGGAATGTTTTTAGTCTTTCTCTGTTGAGAGTAACATTGGCCACTGGTTTTGTGCATATGCCTTAATTATGTTGAGGAATTTCCCTTCTATTCCAATTCTTTTGAGTTTTTCTTTTTTAAATCAACAATGGGTGTTGAACTTTGTCAAATGCCTTTTCTGCATCAATTGATATAATCATGTGGCTTTTTTCCTATATGTGGTGAGTTATGTTGGTTGTTTTTCTAATGTTGAACCATCCTTGCATACCTGGTATGAATTCCACCTTGTCAGGATTTTTTTTGACATGTTGGTGAATTCTATTGGCTAATATTTTTAAGAGTTTTTGTGTCAATGTTCATGAGGGATACTGGTCTATAAATTTCTTTTATAGTAATATTTTTGTTTAGTTTTGGTATCAGGTTTATGTTTGCTTCATATAATGAGTTCTGGAGTATTCAATCCTTCTTTTATGTTCTGGAATATTTTGCATAGAATTGGTATCAAGCCTTCTCTGAATGCTTGGTAGAATTCACCAGT
>NW_006921843.1:4338224-4341725 GCF_000298275.1 Orycteropus afer afer | reverse complement strand
GGTGGCTGCGATGATGGGCTCAAGTATAGCAAGGATTGTGGGGCTGGTGCGGGATCGGGCAGTGTTTCGTTCTGCTGTGCATGTGGTCCCTATGAGTCGGAAATGACTGGACGGCACTTAACAACAACAACAACAGCTCCCATTGGTGCTGACTGTGGAACCAAGTAGTATGAAATCTTTAACAAATTCAATATTTTCTCCATTTATCATGATGCTGCTTATTCGTCCAGTTGTGAGGATTTTTGTTTTCTTTATGTTAATGTATAATCCACATTGCAGATAGCAGTCTTTAATCTTCATCAGTAAGTGTTGTAAGTCATATTCACTTTCAGCAAGCAAGGTTGTGTTATCTGCATATCACAGGTTGTTAATGAACCTTCCTCCACCCTCAATGCCACATTCTTCTTCATATAGTCCAGCTTCTCAGATTATTTGCTCAGCATACAGATTGAATAAGTATGGTGAAAGGATAAACTCTGACACACACACTTCCTGATTTAAACCTTTCAGTGTCCCCTTGTACTGTTTGAATGACAGACTCTTGGTCTATGAACAGGTTCCTCATGAACACAATTAAGTGTTCTGGAATACCCATTCTTCTCAATGTTAGCCAA
Source organism: Orycteropus afer afer (assembly GCF_000298275.1). Taxonomy (NCBI): domain Eukaryota; kingdom Metazoa; phylum Chordata; class Mammalia; order Tubulidentata; family Orycteropodidae; genus Orycteropus; species Orycteropus afer. The sequence goes on along the minus strand of NW_006921843.1, from coordinate 4,341,111 downwards.
AATTTGTTATGATCCACACAATCAAATGATTTTGCACAGTCAGTAAAACACAAGTAAACATCTTTCTGGTATCCTTTGGTTTCAATCGAGATCCATCTGACATCAATAATAATATCCCTCATTCCATATCCTCTTCTGAATCCAGTTTGCATTTCTGAAAATTCCCTGTCAATACACTGCTGAAACTGTTTTTGAATTATCTTTAGTAAGATTTTACTTGTGTGTGATATTAATTATACTGTTTGACAATTTTTTACATTCTGCTGGATCATCTTTCTTTGGGGTAGTACAAATATGGATCTCTTTCAGTCAGTTGGCCATGTGGCTGTCTTCCAAATTTCTTGGCATAGACAAAACATCTATCCATTGAAACATCTCAATGGGTATTCATTCATCAATTCCTGCAGCACTGCTCTTCATTAATTCTTTCAGTGCACCTTCAGCTTCTTCCCTCAATAACATTGGTTCTTGAACTTAAGCCACCTCCTGAAATAGATGAATAGTGACCAATTCTTTTTTTGTACAGTGATCCTGTGTATTCCTTCTATCTTCTTTTGATGTTTCCTGCATCATTCAATATACTGCCCATAGAATTTTTCACTATTGCAACTTGAAGCTTAAATTTTTTTTTCTTCAGTTTTTTCAGCTTGAGAAATGCCAAGCTTGTTCTTCCTTTTTGTTTTTCTAACTCCAGGTCTTTGCATGTTTCATTATAATAATTGACATCTTCTCGAGCTGCCCTTTGAAATCTTCTGTTTAGCTCTTTTATCTTGTAATTTCTTCCATTTGCTCTAGCTTGTCTCCATTCAAGGGCAAGTTTCAGAGTCTCTTCTGACATCCATTTTGGTCTTTTCTTCCTTTTTTATCTCTTTAATGACCTTTTGCTTTCTTTATGCATGATGTTCTTGATGTCATCCCACAATTGGTCTGATTTTCTATTATTTATGTTCACTGCATCAAATCTATTCTTCAGATGCTCTCTAAATTCAGGTAGGATATAAGCAAGGTCACATTCTGGCTCTCGTGGAATTGTTTTAATTGAGTAGGCAGTGTATTTGTAGAAATTTTTCCATTTCTTCTTGGTTTTCAAATTTGTTGAAGCATGGTTCTTTATAGTATTCTGTTTTATATCAGTAGGTTCTGTTTTGACATCACCTATTTCACTTTTTACTTGTGTTATTTGCATCTTTTTATTTTTCGTTGTTAAATTTGCCAGTGATTTGTCAATTTTATTAATGCATTCAAAGAACCACCTTCTAATATTGTGTATTCTTTCTATTGTTTTTATGTTTTTCATTTAATCTCTTTTTTATTTTTTAAATCATTTTTTAAGTTCTTCTTCCTTCCCCCTTCTTTCTCTTCTTTCCTCACTTTTTAGTTCAATGTCTTTGGTACTGTGAGTTGACTCCCTGCACCTTGTTACTTCCATTATTAGCAACTCCAACCCACACCCCTTCCTGTTTGGTAGTGCTTGCTTCTGTGGAGCAAGCACTGTGTTCCTGCTGCAGCTTTGTTTCGTGACTTGTACTTTCACCAGTACTATGCTGCTTTATTTTTCTTTCTTCTAAGTCCTTCCCTTTTCCCCCTGGTTTTTCTTTTTCCCTCCTTACTCCCCTCTAAGTTATTTCTTGATCAAATGAAGTGTATACCTTCCCCACCTTGTCTCCATGGTCAGTAGCACCCACTCCTGCCCCTCCATGAATGATGGTGCACACCGCTGTGAACTGAGCTCCATATTCCTGTTACATCATGTTTGACAGCTGATGTTTGCATCAGTAGTGTCTCACTATTTTTTCTTTCTTTTCTCTTCTTTTGTTTTTCTTCTTCCTTTCTTCTTAGTTCTTCCTTCTTCTGCCCATTGTTTCTTTCCTTTATTTTCCTTCTTCCCTAAACTTTTTTTTTTAATACTGTGGAGTATCAAAGTACCTCACTCCCTGCAATCTCTCTGTTCAGTAGTGCCTGTCTTTGACCATCTGTGTGTTTGTTGATGCATATACCTGTGGAGTGATTCCTCATTCCTGCCACAGCTGAGTTTGGTGGCTAGCACGAGTCAACACTGTGTCAGGTTTTTTTTTTTTTTTTTTTCGTCTTTTTTCCATGATTTTTCTTTTTTCCTTAAGTCTTTCCTCTTTCACTCTCTTGTTTCTTTTTTTCCCCCTCAAGCAATTGGTAGCCAGCAACCCTACCATCCATACCCACCATACCTGCTGCCCCATCCATTGTATGAGTGCCGCTGCCCACTCCAGCACCATTGGATCAATGACAGTCAGTGGCTAACACCTGCCTACCTGCCCTCAGCTGCTCTGCATGATCAGCAATCAAAGACTGGTGTCTCCATTCCCATCTGCTACCATATCCACCCAGAAACAGTTGTTGAGCACCACAATACTACCAAAGTAACAACGAGAGTAGCATATCTACCTCATTTACCAGTGATCTTAAAAAAGAAAAAAAAGAATCAGGGTGAAGCAAACCAACAAAAAATCAACAAATAATACAATAACATCACAATCTCAGAGACAACAAATAGCTTACAATTACAATTAGAAAAGCAGGACAACATGGCTCAAACAGGTGACCAAAATACAGGGGCCAGAAAATCTTCCAGAGAAAGAAGTGCTATTGGAACTGCCTAATAAGGAATTCAAAGTATTTATATTTAGGTTCTTTCATCAGTTTAAGAAAGAGATCAAGAAAACCAGAGACAAAATAAAATAAAACAAAGACAAAACTGTAGAATAATTCAGGAAACCAATACAAGAACAAAATGATAAAATAAATGGAAAATTAGAAATAATAAAAACAGCAAATAGAAATGTGGAAGATTAATACTAAGGTTTCTGAATTATATACCACATTAGAAGGGCAAAGGAGTAGAATTGAATCA
>NW_006921843.1:4335622-4337115 GCF_000298275.1 Orycteropus afer afer | reverse complement strand
AAAAAAAAAAAAAAAAGAAAAGAAAAGAAAGAAGGAAGAAAGGCTAGGAATTACAAGAGACCCCACCAAGAGGAATAACTTACATATGATTAGAATTCTAGAACAGGAAGATACAAGAAAAAAAGCACCAAGAATATAGTTGACTATTTGTTGGAAGAAAACTTCCCTAATATCATGAAAGATAAAAAATACATGCATTCAAAAAGTTCAACAAACCCCAAAAAGGATAGATTCCAAAAGAAAATCACTAAGACATATCATAATCAAACATTCTAAAACCAAAGACAAAGAAAGAATCCTGAATGCAACTCAGTAAAAATGAAAATTTACCTAAAAAGGAGAAGCAATAAGATTGAGCTCGTATGTCTCAGGAGAAACCAAGCAGGCAAGAAGGCAATGGAATTACATATATAAAACCCTGAAAGAGAAAAATTGTGAAACAAGAATTATATATCTAGTAGAACTGTCCCTCAAATATGATGGTGAAATCAGAACATTGCAAGATAAACAGAAATTAAGGCAATTTGTAAAAACCAGACAACCATACAAGAAATGCTAAAGGGAGTCCTTCAGACAGAGAACCACCAATGGCAGACAACAACTGGAGATAAACACACACAATATCACCCCCAAATCAACCCAGATACAGAGGTATCAAAAATAATATAAACCTACAATACTGAAAATAGGGAATCAGAGATGTCAATACACAAGTGATGACAACTACAAAGCAAAAATAGGGAATAAATGATATAATTACAGAACTTCCAAATGGACAGCCATTCAAGACAACATTAAGATAGAACTGACTGTTTTTAAGTTTATGAAGATAATGATAAATTATAGAGTAACCACAAAGAAAATTAATAAACCTTCTCACCAAAATAAAAAAGAAGAAAACCGTAAAGACCCAGTGAATGCCAAAACAACAGCAATGAAGGAAATTATAAGAAAATCCATAAACAAAATTAACTCTGCACAGAAGAATATGTATAAAAAAGTAACCAACACTACAAACACACACACACACACACTCACTCACTCACAAGCACAGCAAATCTACAGCAGTAAATTCATACAGATGGATAATTATACTGAATGTAAATGAATTAAATGCAATAGTCAAGAGACAGTAGCAGAAAGGATAAAAAACATGACACATCAATATGCTGTCTGCCAGAGACACATCTTATACACAAAGACAAAAATAGGCTAAAAATCAAAGGATAGAAAATATATATCAAGAAAATGACAATCAAAAATGGGCAGGACACAGTAGTCAAAACTGCCTGGTATTGGTTCAATGACAGATACATAGACCAATGGAATAGAATTGAGATCCGAGAAATAGATCCATCGACCTTTAGTCAGCTGATCTTTGACTAAAGCCTGAAATCCATTAAAGGGGAAAGAGAATGTTTGTTTAATAAATGGTGCTGGCAAACTGGAGATCCATTTGCAGAAAAATGAAACAAGATCTGTACCTCACACCA
>NW_006921843.1:4326201-4333390 GCF_000298275.1 Orycteropus afer afer | reverse complement strand
AAAAATGGGCAGGAGTGACAATATTAATTTCTGATAAAATAGACTTTCAGACAAAAATCAGCAAAAGAGGCAATGAAGGACATTATATAATGATTAAATGGTCCATTGAACAAGAGAACCTAAGTCTTATGGATTTTTCAATTGTTTTTCTGTTTCACTGAACAAGAGAACTGGATGTATTTATCCACCCGGTGAAAGAATCCCAAAATACATGAATCAAACTTTAACAGAATTGAAAGGAGAAATAGACAATTCTATGATAATAGAAAGAGAGTTTAATGCACCACTGTTCTGGTTACCTAGTGCCGCTCTGACAAGAATATACCACAAATAGGATGGCTTTAACAAACAGGAGTTTATTCTCTTATAGCTTGGAGGCTTTAAGTCCAAGTTCAAAGTGGCAGGCTCTAGGGGCTGGGTGAAAGACCCTTGACCTTGGGCTCTGCCTCCTGCTCCTGGCTCACTGAAGCTGGAGGCTTTTCTTTACTCAGCTGCTGGCTGCTGAGGCTGACAAACCCGAGGTAGACAAACAAAGCACAGTCCCAATGTTACCAAGCCACATGGCAGGCCATTGACGCAAGCCCATTGAAAGTCCCAAGAGCATGGCAGGCTGCTGAACAATGACTTGGCTACATGCAGGGTTTGAATGTGCCACAAGCTAGAGACTGTTCCCAGAGCTGCTGCTTATACACAGGAAGCAGACTGCATCCCTAAAGCAGCTACTCAGCTGCTTGTGGTAGATCCCACCATGGAGTTGATTGCCAGCCTCATCATGGGGAATACTACATCCAGCTGCCCAGCCACTCAGCCAGGCCTAGCCAAGTTGACACACAAACTTAACTACCACAACCACGTTCAATGAAGGACAGAATAACTAGAAAGTAACTCAAGAAAGATACACAGAAGATCTAATCAACTAGACATTATAGACATATATTTTTGTTGTTGTTATGTGCCATCGAGTCAACCCAACTATAGACATATATAGAACATTCTATCCAACAACAGCACAATATACATTTGTTCCCAATGCACATAGAATGTTCTCCAGAATAGACCATATGTTAGGCCACAAAGCAAGCCTCAAAACATTTAAAAAAACATTGAAATAATACAAAGCATGTTCTCAGATCATAATGCTGTAAATTAGGAACCAACAGGATGATCAAAGAAAAAAAAATCAAATATATAGAAACTGAATCACACCCTCTTTAAAAACTACTGGATAATATAAGTAATAAAAAAGGAAATAAAAATAAATTTCCTGAATCAAATGAGTCTGAAAACACAATATACCAAAATCTTTGGGACACAGCAAAAGCAGTGTTCAGAGGGCAATTTATAGCAATAAATGCACACATCAAGAAAGGTAAAAGAGCCAAAACCAACACCTTAACCTCAAATCTCCAACAATTAGAAAAAGAACAAAAACAAAAGCCTACAATCATCAGAAGAAAGGAAATAATAAAGATTGGAGCAGAAATAAATGAAACAGAAAAACAATTGAAAAATCCATAAGACTGCAAGTTGGTTCTTTGAAAGGATTAAGAAAGTGACAAGCCACTTGTAAATTTACCAAAGGAAAATATGCAAATAACATGAAATGAAGAGGTTACGTTTTAATAGAACCAACTGAAATAAAAAGGATAATAAATACTATGAAGAACTGTAAGAGCCAGGTGGCATAGTGGCTATTAACCAGAAGGTTGGTGGTTCAAACTCACTGGGTGCTCTGTGGGAGGAAGATGAGGCAATCTACTTCTGTAAAGATTCACAGCCTTGAATACCCAATGGGGGTTGTTATGAGTCAGAATTGACTTGATGACAGTGTTTTGTTTTTTTTTTTTTTTAAATGAAGAACTGTGCTCCAACAAATTTGAAAACCTAGAAGAAATGGACAAAATTTTAGAAACATACTCCTGACCCAAGCTAACACAATCTGAGTAGAAAATTTGAACAGACCCACCACAAAAGAAGAAATTAAACAGGTCATTAAAAAAGAAAAAAAATCCCAACAAAAAAAGTCCTGGCCCAGATGGTTTCACTGCAAATACTCAGAGAAGAATTGACACCAATTCTACTCAAAGTATTCCAGAACATAAAAAGGATGGCATACTGCAGAACTCATTCTATGAAACAGGCATAACCCTGATACCAAAACCAGGTAAAGACATCATTAAAAAAGAAAATGATCTGTCAATATCCCTTGTGAATATAAACACAAAAATTCCCAACAATATCCTAGTCAATAGAATCCAACAGCACCAAAATAAAATAAAAAATAATACATTATGACCAAGTGGGATTCATAGCAGGTATGCAAGAATGTTTCAACATTAGAAAAATAATCAGTATAATTCACCACATAAATAAAACAAAGGAGAACCACATAATCCTATCAATTGATGCAGAAAAGGAATTTGACAATATCTAACACTCATTTTTGATAAAATTGTTCAGTGAAATTTTAATGAAAGGGAAAATACCCCCAAAAAATGGCCAACATTTTTCTCAATTGAGAGAGACTGCAAACATTTTCCAGTGAATGGGAACCAGATAAGGATGCCCTTTATCACTACTTCTATTCAATATTGTATCAGAAGTCCCAGCCAGAGCAATAAGGGAAGAAAGGAAAATAAATGTCATCCAAATTGTCAAAGAAGAAGTAAAACTATCTTTATTTGCAGATGATATGATTCTGTACATAGGAAATTCCACAGACTCAGTAAGACAACTATTGGAACTAATGGAAACATTCCACAAAGTATCAGGGTACAAGATAAACATATAAAAATCAGTTGGATTCCTCTACACTAAAGAAGAGAACTCTGAAAAGGAAATCAGGAAGCTAAAACCATTTACAATAGCCATCCAAAAGATGAAGAACTTAGGAATAAATCTAACCTGAGACACAAAAGACATATACAAATAAAACTAGAAAACACCACTAGAAGAAACCAAAAGAGACCTACATAAATGGAAGCACATACCATGATCATGGATAGGAAAGAGGAACTCTGGTGGTGCTGTGGTTAAAGCATTGGGCCGTTAACCAAAAGGTCAATGGTTTGAACCCACTAGCCACTCTTTGGTATAAAGATGAAGCAGTCTGCTTCAATAAAGATTTCCCACCTTGGAAATCTGATGGGGGCAGTTCTACTCTGTCTTATAGGGACACTGTAAATCAGAATCAACTCATTGGCAGTGAGTTTTGGATATGGATAGGAAGGCTTAACATTGTGAAAATGTTAATACTACCCAAAGTGATCTACAGATACAATGCAATCTCGATCCAACTCCACTATCATTCTTCAAAGAGATGGAAAAACTAGTCACCAATTGTATATGGAAAAGAAAGAGACCCCAGATAAACAAAGCACTATTAAAGAAAAGAACAGAGTAGGAGGCCTCACATTCCCTGATTTCAAAAGCTTCTATACAGTCAGGATAGTCAACACAGCCTGGTGTTGGTATAATGATGGACACATAGACCAATGCAAGAGAAATGAGAATACAGAAGTAAACCTATCCACTGATGAACAGCTGATCTGTGATAAATGAAACCCATTAAACAGGGAAAGAGATGGTCTCTTTAACAAATGGTGGCAAAACTGGACAGTCATCTGCTGAAAAATGAAACAGGATCCATATCTCTCACCATACAAAACTTAACTCAAGATGGATAAAAAACCTAAATGTAAAACCTAAGAGTATAGAGATCATAAACTTAGAAATAAGAGTAAGTATAGGGACATAAATACATTATTATGCATATCTAAAGATGTATTGTTATGCATATCTAAAGATATATAAGTAGAAGACATTCTGAGACCTCCTAACAATCATTTATGTGTATCAAAAAACTTCAATAAAAGAATGAGAAGAGAACCTAAAGAAGGGAAATTTTTTTTGACAATGACATTGGACAAGAGTCTAATCTCTAAAATTTATAGAAAATTTCAACACATCAACAACAAGAAAACAAACAATCCAATTAAAAAATGGTCACAGGACATAAACAGATAATGTACCAAAGAAGACATTCAGGCAATCAACAAACACATGAAGAAATGGTCATGATCATTAGCCATTCCAAACCAAAACCAAACTTGCTGCCAGCCAGTTGATTCTGACTCACAGTGACCCACACTGGGTTTCTAAGGCTGTAAATCTTTATAGAAGTAGATTTCCTCATCTTTCTTCCACTGAGCAGCTGCTGGGTTTGAACCACTAGCCTTTTGGTTAGTAGCCAAATGCGTAATCACTACACCACCAGAGCTCCTTCATTAGCTATTAAAACCAAACCAAACCAAACTCACTGATGCTGAGTCAGATCCAACTCATTCTTTGTGTTACCAAGGCAGTATCACTTTGGAAGAAGATTGCCCAACCTTCTTTCTGAGGAGTAGAGGCTGGTGGGTTTGAACTGCTAGCCTTCTGGTTAGCAGTCAAATGCCTTAGGGACTATGCCACCAGAGCTCCCTCTTTAGCTTTTAGAGAGATGCAAATCCAAACACAAATGAAATGTCATTTCACCTCAGTATTAATAAATAACAAATTTCAAAGAAACAGAAAACAATAAATGCTGACAAGAGTGTGGAGAGATTGGAACACTTACATACTACTGGTGGGACTGGGAAATAGCACAACCACTGTGGAAACCAGTGCAGTGTTTCCTTAAAAACTTGGAAATAGAAATGCCATAGGGTCCAGCAATCCTACTACTAGATATATATGCTAGAGAAATAAGAGCCATGACATGAACAGATACATGCACACCAATGTTCATTGCAGAATTATTCACAACAGCAAAAAGATGGCATAGTAGTTAAGGTTGGGTGTCAGCTTGGCTGGGAAGTGGTTTTGAGTGGCTGGGCAGCTAGATGTAGTTATTCCCCATGATAAGACTGTAATCACCTCCATGGCGGAATCTGCTGTGAGCAGCTAAGTAGTTGACTTTGGGGTGTGGCCTACTTCCAGTATATAAGGAGAAGCTTGGCAAAAGGTCTCTAGCTTTTTGGCACATTTGGATCCTACATTTGGCCAAGTCTTCATTTCCAGATCCTGGACTTGAACCAGTGGTCTACCATGTTACCTGCTGATCTTGGGATTGTGCCATTTTACCTGTCGATTTTGGATTCATCAGTCTCAGCAGCCTGAAGCTGCATAAGTTAGAAGAAGCCTCCAATTCTAACGGGTCTGGAATAAGAGGCAGAACTGAAGCCCAGGGTTGAGGGCCCTTCACCCAGAGCCTAAAGCTGGCCTTCTAAACTTGGACTTCTAGCCTCTCAAACTATAAGAAAATAAATTCCTGTTTGTTAAAGCTATCCACTTGTAGTATTTCTGTTATAGTAGCACTAAAGAACCAATAGAGATGGGAACAACCTAAATGGCCATCAGTGGATGAATAGAAAAATAAATTATGGCACATACACACAATGAAATAGTACACAGTGTTAAAGAATAATGATGAATTGTGAACCATCTCATAAAAAGGACGAACCTGGAGTACATTATGCTGAGTGAAATCAGTGAATCACAAAAGGACAAATATTGAGTGACATCACTACTGTCAAAAGTCAAAAAAAAGATTTACATACAAAACAAAGCATTCTTTGAAGGTTACCATAGGTGGTAGGGGAAAGGAGATAAATTACTGACTTGAAGGTAGGCATATACTATATTGGGTGAAGGGGAAATTAATGTATACTAAGGAGGAAGTCACCACAAAATGATCAAGGCAAAGGAAGACACTAGGAGGAGCACAAGAGTTGAAGGCACAAGGGTAAATACGAGTGTATACTAAATTCTACAATAACAGTAATAACAACAATATACATGTGGATATATAGATAGACACACAAGGTGAACAGGGGTGGAGAGGCAAATGGAACTACACCCATGAATATATACAGATTTGACAGAAGATATTTGTGTTAGACTGGGTTCTCTAGAGAAACAAAACCAGTAAAGCTTATATACATATATGTATATATATATATAGAAATTTATATTAGGAAAATGGCTCACACACTTATAGAAGCTGGCAAGTCCAAAGTTCCTGGATCAAATGTCAAGCTGGAGGCTTTTTCTGACTCTTACAGTCGCAGGGGCTCAGGAGTTCAAGGCTGGCAGGCAATACACCGGCTGTTGACTCCAATGAATAACGAATCCAAGATCTCCAGGCCGAATGGTGGATTGTTCACTCATGGACAGTTGTAGGCAGCACAACAGAATCCCGATCCACAGAAGAATGTCTCCTCTCCCAGGATGTCCACAGATATACTGGAAGCAGGCCACACCCCTAGGGAAGCTCCCTTTCAACAGATTGGCCGCTCAAAACATAATCATCTGATTCCATCATGGGAACAACCACACCACAACAGCTCAAACCACACAGAATTTTGGTCCAGCCAAGTTGACACACAGCTCCAACTATCACAATATTGCAACATGAGCAACACAAAAAATGAATTAATTCCTTTTAATTACTACGTTGACAATTAAATATACCATGGGCTGCCAGAAGAACAAACAAATCTTCTTGGCAGAAATTGTTGTTGTTGTTGTTGTTAAGTGCCGTCGAGTCATTTCCGACTCATAGCGACCTCATGCACAGCAGAACGAAATACTGCCCGATCCCGCGCCAGCCCCACAATCCCTGTTATACTTGAGCCCATCATTGCAGCCGCCATGTCAATCCATCTCGTTGAAGGCCTCCCCCTCTTTCGTCGACCCTCCACCCTACCAAGCATGACATCCTTCTCCAGGGAATGGTCCCTGGAGTACAGCCAGAATACTCCTTGGATGGAAGGATGGTGAGACTTCATCTCACATACTTTGTACATGTTTTCAGGAGGGACCAGTGCCTGGAGAAGGACATCATACTTGATAAAGGAGAAAGTCAGGGAAAAACACGAAGAGCCTCAATCAGATTAATTGACATAGTGGCTGCAACAGTGGGTTCAAATATAGTAAAGATTGTGAGGATGGTGCAGGACCTATTGTATATGGGGTCACTACAAGGAAATGGAACACATAAAGATTGATATCCTCGGCATTAGTGAGCTGAAATGGACTGGTTTTGGCCATTTTGAATCAGACATCAGCATATGATCTACTATGCTGGGAATGACAGTTTGAAAAGGAATGGTGTGGCATTCATCATCACAAAGGATGTTTCAAGATC
>NW_006921843.1:4324314-4326101 GCF_000298275.1 Orycteropus afer afer | reverse complement strand
AACCACACCACAACAGCTTAAACCACACAGAATTGTGGTCCAGCCAAGTTGACACAGCTCCAACTATCACAGTCCACCCCTTGTCAACTTGGCAGTTGTACACATCTTCTTAACCATATATAATCTCTAAATAAGGAAAATTATAAAGTCATATTTGTGCCTAACATGATATGCTAACACACGTACAACCACAACACATCAACCTTATTTACAGTTCACAGTTCATAACAGAAGGAAACAAAAATATTTGATGCACATATACAATGATGAAATACAACAATCACAGTCCTCGTTTCTGCAGCTAGTCATGTGGTCATAGCTGATATTCAGAACTACCTTCTTTCATCACCCATTTTGTATTTCCCTTGCCCTCAGCAGGCACCTCAGCTAGTCATGGTTCTTTGCCTGGTGGGGTGACCCAAACCTTCATTCCTGAAGGGTCTGGGCTGTTAACAGTCACATCAGAATTGGGTGGCTGTAATTTTCCATTGATTTTAATCACAGGGCATGGTAGTACTAAAAGATGTCCTAAAGAATCTCCTGTATTCCAGACATATTCTTCTTTACCTCCATTATGTAAAGCCAATCCAATTTCCCCTTGGTAATCAGGATCTATCACACCAGATAGTACAGTAATGCCTTTCTTTGTCTGTTGATCCAGAGGCATGAGGAAGCCAAAATGGCTGGGTGGCATTCTTAATTTCCAGTTCAATGCAATCAGTATTGTGTCTCCAGGTGGGAGTGTTCCTCCCTTTGGGACTAAGGTCTCCAGACCCGCAGACCGTAGGGTAGCAGGGACAGGAAGCAAAAATTTTTTGAATGGGTCACTAGGGGTAATAGTGAGTGGTACCACTCCCGTTTCCACCCCGTGTTTCCTGGACCCATGAATCCTGGCTATTGGAGAAACAGAACCACATATTGGATGCTGGTTTAGAGCATATACAGCTGCCAGGAGAACATTGCCCCAACCCTTCAAGGAATTGCCACCTAACTAGTGCTGCATTTGTGTTTTCAGGAGGCCATTCCATCATTCTATCAAGCTAGCTGCTTCAGGATGGTGGGGAACATGGTAAGACCAGTGAATTCCATGAGCATAAGCCCATTGTTGCACTTCATGTGCTGTGAAATGAGTCCCTTGATCTGAAGCAATGCTGTGTGGGATACCATGATGGTGGATAAGGCATTCTGTAAATCCACAGATGGTAGTTTTGGCAGAAGTATTGCATGCAGGGAAAGCAAATCCATATCCAGAATAAGTATCTATTTCAGTAAGAACAAAACGCTGTCCTTTCCATGATGGAAGTGGTCTAATGTAATCAACCTGCCACCAGGTTGCTGGCTGATCACCCAGAGGAATAGTTCCATATCGCGGACTCAGTGTTGGTCTCTGCTGTTGGCAGATTGGGCACTTAGCAGTGGCTATAGCCAAATCAGCCTTGGTAAGTGGGAATCCATGTTACTGAGCCCATGCATAACCTCCATCCCTGCCACCATGGCCACTTTGTTAATGAGCCCATTGGGCAATGACAAGAGTAGCTGGGGGAAAAGGACAGCTGTTTCCACTGAACATGTCATCCTATCCACCTTCTTGTTAAAGTCCTCTGCTGCTGAGGTCACCTTTTGGTGGGCATTCACATGAGACACAAGTACCTTTACTCCTTTGTCCCATTCAGAGAGATCTATCCACATACCTCTTCCCCATACATCCTTATCACCAATCTTCCAATCATGCTCCTTCCAAGTCCCAGACCATTCAGCTAAGCCATTAGCTTATGATTTTATCTCTC
>NW_006921843.1:4303565-4319989 GCF_000298275.1 Orycteropus afer afer | reverse complement strand
GTTCTGCTGTGCATGGGGTCGCTATGAGTTGGAAACGACTGGACGGTACTTAACAACAACAACAACAACACAAGTCAGAAGTGAGTTAATGGCACCTAACAATTTCTACATATGATTTACATGTGCTGCAAATATATCCTTGAACATAGTAGTGCACACAGGGAGCACATTTGTGAAGACTTCTTAGTCATAACCAAACTCCTTAAAGGAATTAATTGATGGGTCTAGAGGCTCAGGACCATAGTATCATGATGTACTAAGGTTAATTGGCATAACATAGTCCACAAAGACAATGTTCTACATCCTACTTTGGTGAATAGCAACTGGGGTCTCAAAAGCTTGTGAGCAGCCACATAAGGTGCAATTATTGCTTTCTCCCTTTGAGAGCAAAGAAGAGTGAATAAAATCAAAGACACAAAGAAATAATTAGTCCAAAGAACTAATGGACCATGTGAACCCCAGCCTCCATGATCTGGAGACAAATTCTAGAAGAACTTGATGGTGCTCGGCTACCACTGCTAACTACTCTGAAAGGGATCACTGTAGGAGGTCCTAGATAGAGTGGGAGAAAAATGTGGAACAAAACTCAAATCATAGAAAAGACCAGGCTTACTGGTCTGATAGAGACTGGTTGAATCTCTGAGACTATGGCCCTTCGACACCCTTCAAGCCGGGAACCGTACTCAACTCTATGGCTCTATTTTCAACCAAACAACAGGCAGGCCTATAAGGTGAGTAATAACATTAGGGAGGTACTCATTCCTTAGAACAATCAACCATACAAGATCAAAAGAACAGCATTTTCCCAGGAATAAAGCTAAAAAGGCAAGAAGGATAGGAAAGAAGGACAAATGGAAATGGTGAACAAAAGCAGGAAGTAGGAAAAGTACTGTTACATTGTGGGGATCACAGTCAATGTCCCTCCAAAAATGGGAATGAATTGTTGAAAGGAAAATGAATTTGCTATGTAAACATTCACCCATATCACGATAATTTTTTTTTTTTTTTAAAGCAGAAAAGTTATTCCATTTAATTAACAGTAATGACTATCTTAGGTGGTCTGGGTGGCTACCATCTTCCATGAACAACTTCCTCTTTCACCATAACAAGAGAACTGGATGGTGCCTGGCTACCATGACTCAATCTTTTGATCAAAGGGAGAAAATACAGAACAGAATGAAAAATGTTTATGGAATTCAGATTTTCTGGAGTCATGAGGGCTGGATGAACACCTGAAAGTATTGCCCTAAGATAAGCATTACATCAAAAATATCTCCTGAAACTTTCTTAAAACCAAACAATTATTTAGCTTAAGTAGTAAAGAAGTCTGCCTTGCCCATTATACTCTTTTAAGATCTATCGACATAGGATCAAATTGACAACATTAACTTGAAAGTTTAGATAGGAAGCTTACTGGGCAATAAGTTTATTTTAACGAGGGAAGAACAACATAGAAAAAGGGGAAGAATTGTACAATTTGAAGAATGTATTGAATGTCACTGAATTGTACTTGTTGAAACTTGAATTGTATGTTTTTACTGTGTATATTCTTCATAACAACAATAACAAAACAAAATAATTTATTAAAAAAGAAAGAGAGACAATATGTAGTTCTAATGATGTGAGGGCATATGCTAATAAGAAAAGAAAATTAATTAGAAATGAAAGGAAAAGAAAGTATCTATTTAAAGAAGTCATGGTCCAAATATGAAGTGAACTAAATAAAATCTTGGGAGCTCTGGTAGCATAGTGGCTAAAGCACCTGACTGCTAACCAGAAGGCTGGCGGTTCAAACTCACCAGCCACTCCTCGGAAGGAAGGTTGGGCAGTCCTACTGCCATAGTGATACTGCCTCGGAAACCCAAGGAGGGGTCGCTATGAGTCAGGGCTGACTTGACGGTACATAACAACAACAACAACCAACAAATAAAATCTTACATAATTTTAAACAATGGGTAACTTGTAATGCATTCCATCTGACCTTGATGCTTGTCACATTGTTCTTTGTGTGGCACAGGTTAGTGACCTAGGATAACCTTTCCTTCTGTTTGATTTCAATCATACTCTTAGGCTCAGAAGTGAATAATCTTTATATAATCACAGCAGTGTAAAATATGCTGGTTTTTCTAACTATGGAAACTAATGATAACTAAAGAATGAGATATAAAGAGAACCTTAATAATGATTAAAAAGAATGATGATATGTAAATGTTAGCCATCTCGACCATGTAAAAGTAAAGGTGAGTCTGATTGAATTAGGAAGGTTGATGGTGTAAGGGAAGAAGAGGGTAGTGTAAAGCTACTAATTTTACCAGATCTAAATTTTACCAGTCTAAAGTTGACGAAACAATTAGATGGTTCACTGTAGTCTTTACAGTTACTAAAGGTAACCAATGAAAGAATTAAAAACACAACTATCAAATATGGGATAGACAAAGAGTACAAGTGAGCTTCTTCCTGCTGTTTCTAAGGCCTAGTGATCTACTTCCAAAAATTAGCCAATGAAAACCTTCTGTATCACAATGGTCTGATCCACCGCGAATCATGGAGATGGTGCAGGAGTGAGCAGCATTTTTTCTATCCATTGTGCATGAAGTTGCCATGAGTTGAGGGTCAGCTCTGTGGCAGCCAGCAATAACACTATGCTTAATTTGCGTAATTAAATAATACACAGAAAAACTCTTCCTCTCAGTATCTTTTTGCTTTAATATTTTCATTCTATACTATAAATGCTTTGCATCAATGTCATCAAAATAGTTTGTAAAAAGTGAAATCTGTGTGCAGCAATATACCAGGCATGTTTTTAAAATAACCTTTTTAAACCTGACATGAACCTGCTAGATAACCCACCTCTTTTTAAGCAGCTGACTCCTTTTTGCAAACATTTAGCCAGAATTCCATTTTATAAATAGATCAAAGAAGTTGCTTTGATTGAAGGAGGAATAGGAGGCTAAGAGCCACTCATCACACACATTCATCACACACACACACACTATACCACTGCTCATCACACACACACACATCTTATCACACATCATAAATACATGCACACACACACACTACACCACCTCATACTCACTGCTCATCACAAATTACATACACACTCACATACACACTATTCAACACAACACATACATACATGCACCCCACCCACAAACACACTCACACTACACACATTACTCAACCTCACACATATGCACACCTATGCATGCACATACCACCATACATATCACTTTGCACACATCACACACTCACAATACACCCCCACTCTCAACACAACACAGAAATATACATACATCACACACAAACATACATTCATATTACACACAAACACACACATACACCCATGACAGATTACATACACACACCCCACACACACACTCCCCTCACATATACACCACTGCTCATCATACACACACCACACCACACACATCATTCATTATAGATAACATACACATATACACTGCTCCACAAGCAGAAACATACACACAACACACACACAAACACACTCATATAACATACCTTACATATAACCATATTTCACATACACAGAACATATCACACACACTGTTTACCACACACAATCATAACACACACATATTATACATATACCACAATCACTACACGATACCTCCTCCACCCTCTGCCCCCAACACTATTGGCCTCTAGGGTTTCTTGGAACATAGTTTGAAGATCGGTGCTCTAGATGGAAGCATACTGGTATACTGTATGTAATTTCAATGTACTATTTTCTTTCTTCTTCTTTAAAAGGAACCAAAAACAAACACCAAACTCACTGCCATTGAGTCGATTCCAACTCACAGCAACCTCCTTTGGGTTTCTGAGCCTGTAAATATTTACAGAAGTAGATTGCCCAGTTTTCCTTCTGTGGAGGGGCTAGTGGGTTTGAACTGCCAATCTTCTGGTTAGGAGTCAAATGCCTTAGGTACTATGCCACCAGAGCTCTTTTTAAGAGGATAAAAACCCACTTTTACCAGCAACGATAAAATATTTAGTGATTAATTTCCTCAAGAATACTGCTTTGAATATGGAATTCATGCTAATAGCTCTTACTACTTGCTGGTTCTTTGAAGTGCAATAGCAACATGTTCTACTAATCCTAATTACACATTGGATCATCAGAAACACTAGGAGATTTCATGAGATTCATGTCACATGAGAGAACATACTAATATAGCATCTGTACAAAGTTACGATAGGTATTATGGACTGAAAAAAAAAAAGAAAGAAAGAAATCTGAGACTCACTGGCCAGTGGGGCCCAAAGACGAAAATCTGGCTTCGTGCTATGTCGACTCGGTTCCAAGCCAGGGCCAAGCTCAGCTGATCCGGAGCTGATGCATTTGTTCCTGGAGAGGGGAGGAACAAGAACTAATGTTCATTCCATGTCTAGACATCTGGGCTTAGCAGGTGCTGGGTGAGGTGAGCATGCCTCAGGGCTCCTGTTATGCCTCCTGTTATGCCTCAGGGCTGCCCAAAACTCTCAGGGCATAAAACAGATTTTCTCTTGCTCCTGGATTGCTCCTAAGGTGTCAATCCTAAAACCTTCACATTCTCAGAGACTTCCCAGGAAGAAGTGGAAGAATCTCTTCGCACCCCAGCTCTGTCTAGTCTCCTTGGGAAGACCTTCATCTAAAAGAGGTGCTACCCTCCAAACCGAAGGGGAGACTGGCCCAAGGGCACAAGCCACATGGCCTTCAAGAAGACATGAAGCATTGCCCGCCCAAGGGAAATGGGATCCTGCTTTCCTTCTCTCCTACTTGTCCCCTCATAGCCCCAGTCTTGCAAGAAGTGGTGAAGACATATATATGCTGGAGCAGACTCCACCCTGTGAGTGGCCAAGTCTAGACTGTCAGAAGAGGCAGGGTTGGGGATTTGGACAAAGCCAGTGATGCTCTGAATGCAACTGATGTAAATAATGATTGGATGCAGTTATTGTAAATGAAGACCTGCTTCATGTTTACAGTCTATGAGCTGAAACCCTCCACGAATCAGCTACAAATGGAAACAGTCTCTGACTTTGTGGTTAGCCATCATGGTTCAACCCATTATGATCCATTGACACTCACAGAATATCCTTGCCCCCTCCAAAAAGCCCATCTCCAAGACCTGCTATTTGGCCATGGTTCCAAATTGGGAAGGAAAGAGGGGGCATTCCCAGTCAAAAGTGAAAGTCCAGGCTGGGTCAGTGTAGGAAGGACAGAATCACTGCATCCTGAGAGTATACCTTTCAGCAGGGCTGTCAGAATGGCCATCTCGACGTCTTGTTGGCCCTCAGAGCCCATCCTAAACACAGTGACCTGAAAACAGGTTAAATGTGAAAGGACTGGGTTAAAGACAGCTGAAAACAAGAGGAAGAGTTGGGGTGGCTTAAAAGGAACTACCATGGAGAGATTGATGAATAAGAAAATGATCTGGGAAGGTAAACAGTTTTAAATGAAATGCTTTTGATTTCCTAAAGTTGTAGTATTACTCTTTTTGCCGTTGAGTCCCTACCTGGGTTCTTGCTTTATGTTTAACCCAAACCACTACAATGGAGACTGACCATTCAGGATCTACATTTCAATATCTAAATTGTCATTGGAGGTGACAAAAATATCTCTACTCAGATATGATATATTTTAGGGAATTTTGAATGGGCACTCTTATGTGTATAACTAAAATGGACATTACTTTCAAGCACAATTAAGAAGGAATGGAGTGGGAAGCAAGTACTGCATTTAGAAAGTAAAATGACAGGACTTTATAACCACATCTAAAAGTGTGGTAGATGTCATTCTTCCTTAATTATTTAAATCAAATTAACATTACAAGCCTCAGAATTGAGGCTGTGTCACTTAACATTTACTAAGGTCTGAGGGTGCTTCAGTTTCTCTTCTGCATGTATTTATTCTATTCCCATCACAGAGAAATCACCCAGCAGTTTGGTATGGATTTGTAAACTGCTTCTTGGAAAAGGCTGAACTCAAATATGAACAACTCCATCATGCACACATGGGTGGAATTAGAAAGGAAACATAATTCTCTCTGTGGAGCGTGATAACTGGAGATAAATTCAAGACACTTACGAGCTCTTTCTTTTTCATGCACTCCATTATAATTGCAAACAGCTGATGCGACTGCGTCTTGCTGTAATTAAATGTTTTCTGAATGGTAACTAGAAGCTGATCCCTGAGGGATTCATTTATTATCCTGTTTAAAGGAAATGCAAAAAGGAACAAAACAATATGTATTAAATCTGATCGTTAATAAATCTGCCATCTATATGTCTATCTGGCATCTTTAATTTAAAATTTCACTATTGGAGGCTATCCCAGGATAGGAGATGAAAAGTGACCCTAGTCAAAACTGTGTTCACATTTGTCCTAAATTTCAGCCTTGTTGAAAACCTTATAAGGGAATATAAAGTTGGAAAAGAAAGTATTCCACCAGAGAAAGAATTCCACACGAAACGGCATGCCCTCCACAAGCTGACCTAGGGTGATGGGAGAGGAGATCTAATAAATCTTCTTATGTAAACATTTTTGGAATGTCTAAGCCTATCACTTAAGATTTTCTTCTTGGCCTAACTAGGAGGACATCAAAAACCCACCCTTGGTAAGATATCAGAACTCCTACCCGCCTTCTTCACTGTACTTGTGTGCAAAAGACAGAATGTCCGAGGCACGTCCACTGCCATCGCAAATCACCACAGGGACTGGAGGGTCTTCTCGGAGATATTCCAGGACAATGGAAACCACGTTAGGGCCCCCTTCAACCACGAGACCCACGACTGGCACACCCTGACCCAGTCCTGCAACACAAACCACATCCTCCATTGGAACCAGTGTCTCAGCATCACCTCTCTCCTGTTTTCATTTCTGAAATAGGGTGACGAGTAAAGATTTTACAACCTAATGGATGCTCCATATGGTGCTTATATTTAAAGAGAAGCTTGAAGGAATTCAGGCATATGTTAATTATTCTCACTCTTTTATTTCAATTCTGTGTTATATCTTCATTGGAAAGACAAAAAGAAAAAAAGCAACCAAACAACCAAATCCACTGCCATTGAGTCAATTCTGACTCGTAGCAATACCACAGGATAGAGGAGTAGAACTGCCCCAGGGGATTTCCAAGGCTGTAAATCATTACAGAAGCAAGACTGCCTCATCTTTCTCCTGTGGAGCAGCTGGTGGGTTCAAACCACTGACCTTTTGGTTAGCAGCCTAGTGCTTTAGCCACTGTGCCACCAGGGCTCCTTTGGATGGACTAGAACCTTAAAATCAAGAACACTTTGAACCATATGTGGTCAAACTCTGTATTAGTCACCTGACATAAAGGCTACTTTGAAATGAGATGTGAGAAACATGTGAAGATGCTCCTTGCTGAAAAAATATGTTCCTTGCTGCCCAGCCCCTGTGTCTGAAATTCCCACTTTGATGGCTGTGTTCTAAAGGGTAATGTAGAGAAAGAGGATCTGGACCAGAAAGAGGAGGTCATTTCAATTCCTGGCCTCTAGTGTAGTGAGGAAGTAAAGGAGCTCTGGTGGCATAGTGGTAAGGTGTTTGGCTGTTTACCAGATGGTCGGTGGTACAAAACCCATCAGCTGCTGCACAGGAGGAAGATGAGGTTATCTACTTCCATAAATATTTACAGATTTGGAAACCGAATGGGGGTCACTATGAGTTGGAATTGACTCCATGACAGTGGTTTTAGTTTTTTGGTTTTTGTAATGCAATAGTTAAAGTATTTGGCTGCTAACCAAAATGTTGGCAGTTTGAACCCACCAGCTGCTCTGTGGGAAAAAGTTGAGGCAGTTTGCTTCCATAAAGATTTACAGTCTGGGGAACCGTATGGGGGTACTTCTATTCTGTCCTATAGGATTGCTATGAGTCAGAATCAATTCGATAGTAGTGGTTATAGGTATAGTGCATTATTAGCCTTATGATATTGGGGCAATCACCAAGTCACTATGAGCCATAGATGATCTTGTGTGGAAAATGAATGGTCACTATGCTTCCTTTTCTTCTGAAGGAGCAATAAACCAAAAGTAAACTCACTGCCATTGCATTGTTTCTGACTCATAGTGACCCCTCTTTGGGTTTCGGAGGCAGCATCTCTATGAAATTAGATTGCCCAGTCTTCCTTTTGAGGAGTGGCTGGTGGGTTTGAACCATCAGCTTTCTAGTTAGCAGTCAAATGTAGGTCACTACACCACTAGATCTCCCAAAAGGAGCAATAGAGAAACTTTAAATAGTGTATTGTCACTGTTAGGTCTGTCGAGTCAGCTCTAATTCATGGAAACTCCATGCACAATGGAACAAAATGCTGCCTGGTCCTATGCCATCCCTGTAATTGGTTGTGGATTGGATCATTGTGCTCCATGGAGTTTTCTTTGGCTTATTTTTGGAAGTAGATCACCAGGCCTTTCTTCTTAGTCCATCTTAGTTTGGAAGATCCACTAAAACCTATTCAGCATGATAGCAACACAAGCTTTCATTGACAGAAAAGTGGCTGGGAATTGAACCTGGGTCTCCCTCCTACTCTGACATGGAAGGTGAGAATTCTACCTTTGAACCACCAATGCCTTTAATTGGAATATAGATATGGTATATTGTTGTTGGTATTTCTAATTCCATTGCCTGAAGTAAGGCAGTGTGTTATCTGGGAGGACAAACATATTGGTCACTATTAATCCATAAGTTAATAACTTGTATTCAGAGTCTGTCTTCTGCTTCTATCTGACAATTGGATGCTTCAGGAACACAATCCCAAAAACAAACTCACTGCCATCCAGTCAACTCCAACTCATAGCAACCCTCATTGGGTTTCTGAGGTGGTAAATCTTTACAGAAGTAGATTGCCCCATCTTCCTTCAGTGGAGTGGCTGGTGGGTTTGAACAACCAACCTTCTGGTAGCAATCAAATGCCTTAGGCATCAAATGACCAGAGCTCCCAGGAACACAATAGGAGCAGGCTAACTCGATGGCAGAAACAGCAGGCGGCATGGGAATTCTGGAGCCTGGGATTATGGAGAGGGAAGAATGAAGTCTTGGGAGTGGAAGAGAAGCAAAGTCTAGTTTGCCTACTTCACAAGTTTGTGCCAACTGAGCATGTTTTGCCAGGTGTCCATTAGTTTGGGATGAGAATTAGTTGATCTGACATTAACAAATGGCAGGTAGGAGAAGTAGCCTTGGTTTCATAGTCCTGAAGAGACCTTCAGATAAAATCTGCTTGTATAGGTTATGAAAGGACTTTAGAATTTCAAGTAAGTGAATTCAGAGTTTCCAGCTCACTTCTGTATCTGGAGCCAGAGACTCTTAAATATTTGAAAGACTTTGCTGTCTCTTACCAGGTAACCTCATTTCAGTTCATTCAGCAAACATGTATTAAAGGTCTGCTCTGTGCCAGGCCTTGACCAGGAAGCATTGGAAAACAGGGACAAGATGACATGGATCTGCCTTGAAGAGTTCTAGCCCACCCCAGGCTTGGTATTTAGGTCTTCAGGAATATCATGGCCAAATTGCCTTCTTTTCTAGAGTAGAATTGGTTCTCCTTGGCTTAGGTGGACTCGCTGAAGCACCATGCAGTGGGAAGTGACAACTGAGCACCCCTTTGCTGTCCCTGCCCCACTCAGAGCCCTAGGCAAAGGATGACAAAGGGAAGCCCACAGGTCACATGGCCAGGTGAATTTGGGCAGTGTGAAAATTCACAAATCCAGAAAAATTAAAAATGTGAGAACAAACACTTCCATCATCAGCTAATTTATCAATCAAGGTATGATTCTTGGAAACTTGTAGTTCTCTGTAGTAGACTGTCCTCATCCTCATTGCCCCATCTACCTTCCACAGAGTGGCTGGTGGATTCAAACCATCAACCTTCTGGTTAGCAATCAAATACCTTAAACATTTGACCATCTTCATTCTAACCACTTGTGATAATAGTCACTTTAATTATGCTTTATTTGCTGTTATTAGCTTCCATCAAGTTGGCCCCAACTCATGGTGATCCCATATACGATGAAATGAAATGTTGTCCAGTTCTGCACCATCTCCATGATCAGTTGGGAATAAGACCAGGTGTTCCACAAACTTTTCACTGGCTAATTTTAGGAAGTGGATTGTCAGGGTTTTCTTCCTAGTTTGTCAGCATCATAGCAACATGCAAACCTCCACCAACAGACTGTGTGTGGGTGGCTGTGCATGAAGTGCATTGGCCAGGAGTCAAACTCAGGTCTCTTGCATTGAAGGTGAGAATTCTACCACTGAACCACCAATGCCTCATAATTATGCTTTATAAAGAGTTTTTCAAACCTAGATTATCCTTCAAAAAATCTTAACAGTAATGGTAAAAACAAAATACTCTTTAAGATCATTTAACAATTGTTTGACAAAAATAATTGTTGAAGTATGAACATGTTGCAAGAGATTAAACCAGTTATTTTAATTCTACCAGTTTTTATTACTATTTGATCTGGTTGGTGTTCATTTCTTTATCTCTAGTTCAACCTCAGCATTTCCCTGTGGCAGCACTCTGCTACCTGGATCAGGGCTCCTGCTGCCCTCCCTAGTGGTTTCTCATCCAGCCTATCTTGGTCTGGATGACAGACTCAGAGCCAAAGGGATATTTAATGATCACATAATATCCATCAACTGATAAAAGAAATCATTTACTAAATCTTGGAATGTGAATTCTTTTCCCATTAAAACATCAAAAACAAACAAACAAACAAACAAACAAACAAACAAACAAACAAAAAACCCTACAATAATTACAGGAAACAAGAAACATTGGTCAACATGGTGGGCCATCCCTTGAAAACTGTTGCAGGGTTGTTACTTGTGTCAGCTCTCCTTATAAACTTGGAACATCAAAATGTAACCCAATAGATGTGATTTGGTAGGTGGATAAGGTCTACGTAAGTCACTGTCTATTGATGTAGGAAGAATCAAGATTAAAGCTTTAAACAACAAGAGGTGTGGGTGAGTAGCAAGCCTTTGGGCAGTTTCCTTCTCAGCTGGGATTTTCATGGCAGTGACAATGATCCAGTGAAAGTACCTGTGGCCTTGGCCAGAACTTACTTGTATTGATCTTCTGCAGGGAGATATGCTTTTCCAGCTGCCTGCGCAGCTTCACCTCAGCCCCGTATTTGCCCAGTGTGCCATTGTCAGCCAGGATGAAATGAGTGTGTGAGTTGTTGAGAACAGAGAGCTTACTCAGAGGGTTGGACATGGTCTGGTACACTCTGGTGACCTGAAAAACATGAACCACACAATGTAACAGAGCTGCATAACTTAGATTAGGACTAACAGGTAAGTAAGCAGAATACATATGTTCATGAATATTGCTTTGTCTAATTGTGTACTTTAATCTATTTTCATGTCCCTGCCCTAACTAGTGAGGATGGTTTTCATAGTGCTAGAGGAAAATGGGAGCTCTGGTAGCATAGTGGCTAAGGCACTTGACTGCTAACCAGAAGGCAGGTGGTTCAAACCCACCAGCCACTCCTCGGAAGGAAGGTTGGGCAATCCTACTTCCGTAGTGATACTGCCTTGGAAACCCAAGGAGGGGTCGCTATGAGTCGGGGCCGACTCGACGGCAAACAACAACAACATAGGAAGATGGAAAAAAAAAAATTATTTTAGTTAGTAACAGTCTCACAGTTTAGATAATTATCACTCTCAACAGTTGTACTTCTGAGAATTTATCCCAGAGAAATAAAAACTTATGTTCATATAAAAACCCATACATAAAAGTTTATTGCAGCTTTATTTGTAATAGTCCCAAACTGAAAACAACCCAAATACCTTAAACAGAGGAGTGGCTAAACAAACTGTGGTGTATCTGTGCCAAGGAATACTGCTCACCAATAAAAAGGAACAAATTACTGATATATGCAGAAACCTGGATGAATCTTCAGAGTTATGCAAAGTGAAAAAAGCAAATCCCCAAAGGTTGTATACTATGTTGTTGCTGTTAGTTGCTGTCTAGTCCACAAACTGTTAAGGGTTAAACTACTAGCCAGAAGTTTAGCAGTTTGAATCCACGCAGAGGTGTCTAGGAAGACAGACCTGGTGATCTGGTGATCTGCTTCTGAAAGGTCACAACCTTGAAAACTCTATGGAATAGCTCTACTCTGCACACATGGGTCACCATGAATTATATGTTTTATGATTCCATTTATATAACATACCTGAAAGGACAAAATTATAGAAGTGGAGAACAGATTAGTGACTGCCAGAGATTATGGAAGAAGTGAGAGGGAAGTGAGTGTCACTATAGAAGGGTGATGGAATATGGGGTGATGGAAATTTTCTGTATCTTGACTGTATCAATCTCAATGTCCCAGTGGTGATATTGTACTATAATTTTGTGAGATGTTACCATTGGGAGAAACTAGACAAAAGGTATGTGGTATCTCTTTGTATTATTTCTTGCGACTGCAAGTGAATCTATAATTATCTCAAAATAAAGAGCTTAATTTTTTAAAATTGCCAATATTTAGAGAGAAGACACTTACATCCTTTCCGATCAAGTCTTCCTTATTTTCCACGATGCCCCATGGAGCAATCCCTATAGCACAGACTCGGCCTCTGGACTTGGAGGAGTGGTCTTTCAAGGCATCCCCTACATGGCTGATGACACCTGTGAGTGGCCATAAAGTCATATTTTTAGGCCCTTCTACTAGCCACCATACCACCATCCAGAAACTTTAGGGACACTTATTCTGAGTCCCTACACTTCCTATAGAACAGGGCTGAGACAATGATCTTTATTGTTAAAGAAAGCACACTGATGTCCTAAAGGGCCACTATGAGTCAGAAGTAAGGAAAAAAAAAAAAAAAAAGCACACTGAAAGTCTGAGCTCATAGTAAGTAGTGCTCCAACATTGCCATCTAGAAAGGGGAAAATCACAACAAAACTCAAAACAATTGTGCAGACACTTCCTTTACAAGTTTCCAAGATCAAAAGACAGAAGTAATAGGCCCCTTTGGCTGTCTTCAGCTACATTTAGCTAAGTTGAGAGCCATACTCCCTAGTATGCTAATTAACCATTTTGTGCCTCAGTTTCCTCTCCCATAAAATGGGGAAAGATATATTAAGAGGCTCTTCAGGGCTCAATTCAGTGAGTAACATCTGGTAGATGTTCCAGAAACATTGCCTATTATCATTATTATACTTGTGGCTTAAAAATATGAATCATGGTTCTGGTAAGATGGCAGAATAGGCAGACAAAGTACACAGACCCTCTTCAATAAAGAAAAAGGGAACCAATTAACACAGATACAGAAGATAATCCTGGAGCCCTGAGCTTTGAAAGGAAGGATACAGAAATGGACTAAACTCCAACTAGTAGAAGAACCTTCATGAAAACATTGAAAAAGGAGACATATGGAGCTGTGGTCTGTCAGTAATCCTGAGGACACAGACAGCTTAGATATTGTCAAATGGTATTAGGACCTAAGAATTAACCTAAAAATCAGCCCTGCTAGCCAGGGGCTGCATGGAGGACTGCACTAATGGCTGCTGAACAAAAGGGAAGCAGCAAAGAGGGAGATAGGCTGAGCTGTGGACTTTTGGCTGTCTGGAGAGCACAGCCATTTTGAATGTTTACAAGTAGTTCAACCATTTTGGATATTTAAAGCTACAGTGTTCTCTCAGATTCCAGGGACCTAAGAATAGGCTCCAATTGCTGGGGACCACAAAGACACACTGGACATGAAGGGCTGGAAAGATGCGATATTTCCCTTGTAATTCTTATACCCTACACCCTCTTGGTGAATGGAGGTGTGGCCATCCCTCACTCTCACCCACCTTCTGAGCTGTCAGGAATTCCATCCCAGTCTGTGTGCTGCAACAGAGCCTGAGTACCTTGTGCCGCCATGCCCAGTTTTTTTTTCCTTTTTTTTTTTTTTTCCAGTTTGTTTGTTTTTGTCTGTTTTAAAATTATTATTGTTCTTTTTTGGTTCTTTTTCATTATTATTCTTTATTCTTCTTTTCCCATATTCTTCTTTTCAGCTTTCTCTATTCCCTGTTCCTGGTTCCCATCTTTTCTTTCTTGTAGTTACCCCATTCCTTCTTATTCTTTTTTGCATTTTCCCATTTTTTTCTTCATTATTCTCCTACTCTACCTCTTTTCTCTTATTGCCCCCCACCACCTGATATTGCAGGTGTTTTTGTGAGTGATTTTTCCTATATGTTTATGTGGTGTGATTTTTGTCTGCTTCCTTTTACTTTTTTGATGTTTTTTATTGTTGTTTTTGTCTAAGTGGGGGACAGCAACTGCGCCCATATGACACAAGCACACCTGCACCTCCTGCAACTCCACTAACTGAATGAGAGCCGCTACTTTCTTCTACACCAACTGGCCAATGATAAATGACCAAGAAGAAGAGCCTGATTCACTCTTAACTGCTCTGCACAAACAGTTAGCAGAGAGCTAAATACAACAAAGTGGTCTCAGAGAAAACAGACCATCACAGTCCACACAAAGAAGCAAGATAAAGCAGTAGCAACAAGGGACCAGGATACAGACCCAGAACACATCCCTGAGGAAGAAGCAGCATTGGAACTCCGTGATAAGGAATTCAAAGCAATTATACTTAGGTATTCAAATGATTGAGAGACAGATCAAGGAAAACACTGACAAAATTAAGAAAAACAGAGAGAAAACCCTAGAACAATTTTGAAAGAAAATGCAAGAACAAAATGACTAAATGAAAAATTAGAAATGATACAAAATCTACAGATAGAAATCCAGAAGATAAATACTAAATTTTCAGAAATAGATAAGACATTGAAAGGGCAAAAGAGTAGAATTGAAACAATGGAAGACAATTCATGAGATTGAAGACAAATACCTGAATACTTCTTTGGAAAGCAATCAATCAAAAAAAGACCAAAACAAAATGAAGGAAGTCTAAGGTTCATGTGGGATACCATCAAAAGGAATGACCTACATGTAATTGGAATTCCAGAACAGGAAGGAAAAAAGAAAACCACTGAGAAAATTGTCCAAGATTTGTTGAAAGAGAACATCCCTGATATGGTGAAAGATAAGAATATAACCATTCAGGAAATCCAAAGACCCCAAAAAGAAAATCACCAAGACATATCATCATCAATTCATCAAAACCAAACACAAAGAATCCTGAAAGCAGCACAGAAGAAAAAAAAAAGTTACTTACAAAGGACAACCAATAAGACTAAGCTGTGATTTCTCAGCAGAAACCATGCAAGCAAGAAAGCAATGAGATGATATATACAAAACTCTGAAAGAGAAAAATTTCCAATTAAGGACTATACACCTGGCAAAATTGTCCTTCAAATATGATGGTGAAATTAGGAGATTTCCAGATAAGCAAAAATTAAGGCAATTTGTTAAAAGCAGACCAACCTTACAAGAGATTCTAAAGGGACTCTTTTTTTTTTTTTTTTTTAATTGTGATTTGGGTGAAGGTTTACACAGCAAATTCACTTCCCATACAGTGGTTCACATATACTTTGTCTCTTGACATTGACCACAGTTTACCACAATGCAACAGCTCCCCTCCCACTTCTTCCCCATAGTTCCCTCTTCCCTGTGTCCATCCCTCCATGCACTCTTGCCCCCTGAGCTGTCTCCCTGCACATAAGCAGCCCTTCTTTCTCCCATAATTGTTCTCTCCAAGGAGTGTATCTACTTGAGGTAAATGTTCAACTCATATGCCTGTCTTTTGTTTGGCTGGAAACCACAGGTGTGAGTTCAATTCCAGATCTGAAGGGAAGCTAGGGGCCACAGTCTCAGTGGTTCCACCAGGCTATATCGGACCAGCAAACCTGGTCCCCCCTAAAGGGACTCTTCTGAGCATAGAACCAAACAACAACTGACCATTAATACACAAGATGATATATCCAGAAGCTAGCACAGCTATGAAAGTATCCAAAGTAAAATAAGCTTACAAGATTGTAAACAGGGAAAAAGAGACATCAATTGGCAAATAAGGACAACTACAAACCAAAAGGAGGGAAAAAATAGTGTAGTTACAGAACTACTAAATGCTGAGGAAGTCAAGAGAGTTGCAAGATAGAATGCACTGTTCTAAACTCGAGGAGAAAATTAAAAATTACAGGTAGCCTCAAAGAAAAATGATAAACCTTCACATCACAATAAACAAGAAGACAAGCAAAAATATTTAGCAAATACTAAAACAAAAGCAACAAAAGAAACAATAACATTATTCATAAACATAATGAGCTTGGCACAGAAAATTATATGGAACAAAGAAACCAGAAACACCATGAAAATACACATAACAAAATGACAGCAACTAATTCATACTTGTCTATAATTACACTGAATATCAATGAATTAAATGCACCATTCAAGAGATGGAGAGTTGCAGACTGGATAAGAAAACATAACCCATTAGTACGTTGTGT
>NW_006921843.1:4302689-4303465 GCF_000298275.1 Orycteropus afer afer | reverse complement strand
ACAAAAACCACCATAAGAGACAAGGAAAGACATTATATAATGATTAAAGGATCAATTGAACGAGAAGATATAACCATAATAAATATCTATGAACCTAATGAAAGAGCCCCACAATACATAAATCAGACTTTAACAGAATTGAAAAGGCAAATAGAAGACACTATGGTCATTGTAGGAGACTTTAATACACCACTTTCAATCAAAGATAGAACAACTGGAAAGAAACTCAACAAAGATGCAGAAGAACTAAACAATACCAACTTGACCTTATAGACATTCTACAGAGCACTTCACCCAACAACAGCACAATATACATTATTTTCCAGTGCACCATGGAACATTCTCCAGGATAGACCATATGTTAGGCCATAAAGGAAGCATTGATAAATTTAAAAACACTGAATACTGCAAAATACCTTCTCAGATCACAATGCTATAAAATTAGAAATCAACAATAGGAAGATCAACAGAATAAAACCAAACACATGGAAACTGAAAAACACACTCCTTAACAAAGACTGGGTAATAGAAGAAATAAACAATGAAATTAAAAAATTCATCGAATCAAACGAGAATGAAAGCACAACATACCAAAATCTTTGGGACACAGCAAAAGCAGTGATCAGAGGCCAATTCATAGCAGTAAATGCACACATCAAAAAAGAAGAAAGAGCCAAAATTAACACTTTAAACCAACATTTCCAACAATTAGAAAAAGAACAGCAAGAAAAGCCTACAGTCACCAGAAGAAAGGAAATAATAAAGATTCAAGCAGA
>NW_006921843.1:4292783-4301069 GCF_000298275.1 Orycteropus afer afer | reverse complement strand
TTGAACTGCCAGCCTTCTGGTTAGCAGTCAAGTGCCTTAGTCATTATGCTATCAGAGCTCCTAAATCTTACTACGAACACAAAAGACCTGTGCAAACCCCTAGAAAACTGTAAAAGACTACTTCAAGAAACCATAAAAGATCTACATAAATGGAAGAACATACCAAGCTTGTGGATAGGAAGGTTGAACATTGTGAAAATGTCAATTCTATCCAAAGGAATCTATACATTCAATGCAATCCCAATCCAGATCCCATCAACATTCTTTAAGGTTATGGAAAAACCAATCACTAACTTTATATAGAAAGGAAAGAGACCTCAGATAAGCAAAGCACTACTAAAGAACAACAAAGTAGGAGGTCTCACACTGCTGGATCTTAAAACCTCCAATACAGCCACAGTAGTCAAAACTACTGTGATAGTTTGGTACAATGACAGACACATAGACAAATGGAATAGAACTGAGAACCTAGAAATAGATCCATCGACCTATGGTCAGCTGATATTTGACAAAGGGCCAAAATCCATTAAATGGGGAAGAGATACTTTTTTTAACAAATGGTGCTGGCAAAACTGGATATCAATTTACAGAAGAATGAAACAAGATCGGTACCTCACACCATACACAAAAGCTAACTCCAGATGGATCAAAGACTTAAATGTGAAACCTAAAACTATAAAGCTTCTTAAGGAAAAACTAGGGCAAATTTATGACCCCTAATATATGGCATAAATAGACTATCAAGCATAAGCCATAATGCACAGATAGTAAAAGAGAAACTACATGAATAAGACCTTCTAAAAATTAAATTTTT
This sequence comes from Orycteropus afer afer, assembly GCF_000298275.1. Classification (NCBI taxonomy): domain Eukaryota; kingdom Metazoa; phylum Chordata; class Mammalia; order Tubulidentata; family Orycteropodidae; genus Orycteropus; species Orycteropus afer. The sequence continues at coordinate 4,300,255 of NW_006921843.1, read as the reverse complement.
ATGTTTCAAAGGCTTCTCTGAAAGAGTGAAAAGAGAACCTACAGATTGGGAAAAAAATATTTGGCAATGACATATCTTACAGGGGACTTATCTCTAGAATTTATAGAAAACTCCAACACCTCAACAACAAAAAGACAAATGATTAAATTTAAAAATGGGCAGAAGACATGAATAGACACTTCACCAAAGATGATATCCAGGTAGCCAACAAACATATGAAGATAAGCTTACGATCATTAGCCATTAGAGAGATGCAAATCAAAACAACAAGATACAATCTAGCCCCAGCACTAGTAGCAGAGTTCAACAACAGAAAATAACAAATGCTGGTGAGGATATGGAGAGATTGGGACTCTCATATACTGCTGGTGGGACTGTAAAATGATACAATCACTGTGGAAAACAGTATGGTGATTCCTTTAAAAGTTGGAATTAGAAATACCATTTGACCTAGCCATTCCATTACTAGGTATATATCCTAAAGAAGTGAGAGCCAGGACAAGAACAGATATATGCACACCCATGTTCATAGCAGCACTATTTACAATAGCAAGAAGATGGAAACAACGTAGGTGTCCATCAACAGAAGAATGGATAACCAAATATGATACATACACACAACGGAATACTATGCAACCCTAAAGAATAATGTAGAATCTGCAAAACACTGCATAATGTGGATGAACTCACAGGACATCATGCTGAATGAAATAAGTCAATCACAGAAGGACAAATATTACATTAGTTTGTTATTGTAAAAAGTCAAGGAAAGGTTTATATATGGAAGGAATTTTTTTCGTTGGTTACCAGGAGTGGGAAGGGAGTGCAGGGAGCATTGTTAGATGTGTAGAGATAACTATTGATTTGGGTGAAGAGAAGGGCAATATACCAAATGTGAGTGATCAACACAGTGGCATTGAGGAAGAGGAAGACAGTAAAGCAGTGAATGAGAGGTAGAGACAACAAAGATGAACCCTTTTGCACATACAGTACTGCATTGTCAGTGAAGGTTAACAAGGATATTTGGGTAGATAGATGGGTGGACAGGTTGAGCTATTAGGTATGTCTATGCAGGGGGGAGTGTGCCCATGACCATGTATAGGGTTGGCAGATAATGTTTCTACAAGTGTATTTGCATGTTCTGTAAGAATATCCAGGTATATAGTAGATCTGAAAAGGAACAAGTCACTTCTTGGCCACATCCAGCTACCCAGAGGGAGCGAGTAGTTGGACCTGTGGGCTTGGAACCATAGTAGCAGGGGACATCAATCTCAATTGGCTTAACATACTACACAAAAACATTGTTCTACATCCAACTTTGGTGAGTAGCGACTGGGATCTTAAAAGCTTGCAAGCAGTCATCTAGATGTAAGGACGGGTCTCTCCTCATCCATAACAAAGAAAAAGGAAGAAAACCAAAGACACATGGAAACAATTAGTGCAAGCAACTGGTATACCATTGCAAACTTCAGCCTATATGACTATGAAATCAGAAAAACTAGATTGTGCCCGGCTACCACTGTCAACCACTTGGAGGGGGATCTATGTTGGATAGAGTGGGAGAACAATGTGGAACAAAACTCAAATCATTAAAAGAAAAAAAAAAAGGACCAGGTTTGCTGGTTTGATAGAGCCGGTAGAACCTCTGAGACTATGGCTCCTAGTTTCCCTTCCAGTCTGGAATTTAACCTGCTCCTGTGGCTTCCAGTCAAACAAAAGATAGGTATATGAGCTGAACATTTACATTAGGTAGATACACTCCTTGGAGAGATCAATCATGGGAGAATGGAAGGGCTGTGTATGCACAGGGAGACAGCTTGGGGGCAGGAGTGCATGGTAGGGAAGGATATAGGAAAGAGGTAACTGTTGGAAGGAAGTGGAAGGGGAACTGTTGCATTGTGGTAAAATGTCATGAGACAAAGTGTATGAGAGCTGCTGTATGGAAAGTGAATTTGCTCTATAACCTTTCATCCAAATCACATAAGTTTTTTTTTTTTTTTAAATGAATCATAACAAAATTTAAAAAAAACATACTATTGAATAAAAACTTCACTTTTGTCATAAACATTATCAAGTAACAATGGCTGTAGTGTTTGATCTTAATGATCAGGAAGTTGTTTGGGACCCACAATGAGCTCTGGGTTTGTTTATTTACATAAGGAAGGCTTGTTCTCACCAGTGCTGACTCCCCCGGTGAAAATCCAGGCCCCAGTGGTCATGGCCGCCTTGATCAGGCCTTTTCCAAAGACCTGCTTCAGCTTGGGCTGCATCTCAAAGTTCTGGAGACCTCCATGCACAGATATTAACAGCTTGGGGAGTTCCAGCTGCCAGTCTTTCACCATGAGATGAAGTAGTGAATCTGGTTTGGTGTCATAGGATACACGGATATACTGCAAAATAGTGTGTGATGATAAACATCCATTCTTAGTTTTGTTTCTTGTGTCAAAGGGGAAAGTGCTATTGCTCATGTCCCAGCAAGAACCACGTGGGTAAGTGAAGGATGGAAACCTTGGGTAGGGTTGCCAGATTTAACAAATGAAAATGCAGGACACCTAGTTACATTTGACTTTCAGAAAAAGTTTTAGTGTAAGTATGTCACATATAATATTTGGGATATAAGAATGCATCTCTTGGCTTTACAATGGAATATCTAGAAAGATTGAATCATGCCTCTGAAAGAAGACCTACATGGATACCTGTGGTCTTACACTAAGAAATGATCTGTTGTTTATTTGAAGTTCAAATGTAACTGAGTGTCCTATATGTTATGTGGCAACTCTCACTTATTCTAAAGCTGGCTCAGCTAGAGCCATGTCCTGAGACTGGACAAAGGTATTGTTAGGTCATTGGCCCACTGGCCAAACTGAGTGGGTTATGGGAAGAGGGAACAGGGACCAAACTCTGGATTTGACCATCTACTTAAGAGAATGAAGAGGTTAACGGTCAGCCCCTATGAATCACTTCTTTGTGTCCATGACAATATGTAGGGTATTATTCTGGTAACTAGAAGGCTGGCAGTTCAAACCCACCAGCCACTTTTCAGAAGGAAGATTGGGCAATCTACTTCCATAGCGATAGTGACTCAGAAACCCAAGGAGGGGTCACTATGAGTCAGATCTAACTCAATGGCAGTGAGTTTTATTATTATTATTATTATGGAAGATAGTATGTTGCAGTATTTTGAACAAAAGTGGATTTTATTTGAAAAATGATGTTGGACCAGTGAAATAAAATGAAATTGCAGAAATAGTCTCACTGGACCTTTGGAAGTAGTATTTAGAGTTAGTTGAAAGGGCTTACAGTACCTCCCCTGTCTGGTAGGACTCATCAGAAAGTCCGAGTGGAAGATTCCACTGTTTATGTGTCAAGGTAGAAGACCTCTCCTGAGGGCAGCTGTGGGCAGACTTCACAGGGAAATACACCAGAGACTCCCCAGATATCTAGTGAGAATTACAGGTCCACATATTTTCAAAAATACCCCAGAATTTCTCTTTCATCTCTGGAGTTAGCATGTGGTTGCAGGGTTGGGCTGGAGCATGGTTTGTGGGTTCAGAATTTGGTAGGGATTTCAAGGATATTAAAGGATATTTAAACGGTGTCCTGTTTCCAAATCTTACAGGTAAAGAGTCATGTATGTAGATGTATCTCTTGGCTTTGTAATGATATATGTAGGAAGATTGAACCATTCTCCTTTAAGAAGATCCAGGTACCCACAGATTGAAGATATAGAAAGCTAGTCTCTGATGAAGACTTTGGTCTCAGAGGCATCCCACTTCCTATGGCCCTCTTACCATGGCTTTATTAGAATATCCGCCACTCTGGAATTCGAGAGTTCCATATGAATCAGTTGGGTAGCTCTGAGTGTGTTTGCTGACAGACCATTTTTCAGGCTGAGTTTCCACCTGTTTGTTGTCCTCTTCATTTTTGCTGGGTATTAAACTTGGCAGAGGTGGAATATGCTGGTTGGTAAGCTGGCCACAGCAACACCTGAAAGAAAACAAAAGCAAAGCACAAATTTTCTAAATCATCCCACCCCCCCACCCCACCCATTAGCTAAGAAGAGTAAGATGAATTAACCTAAACAAATGAGTCGCAGTTGGTAGCATAGTACTTAAGGCACTTGACTGCTAACCAGAAGGCTGGAGGTTCAAACCCACCAGTCACTCCTCGGAAGGAAGGTTGGGCAATCTACTTCCGTAGTGACACCGCTTCAGAAACCAAAGGAGGGGTCGCTATGAGTCGGGGCTGACTCAACGGCACATAAAAACAACAACAACAACACAGTCTCATAGCTCTTTGTGCCCTCAGAGATGAGAAGTTTAAGCTAAGTGCATTTCTAACTGCTCACGGAGATTTAGGTCTTCTGTTGAGTTTCTAACAGATGCCAGTAATGGATTTGTCTGGCATTTTTTATACAAATCAATTCCTTTAATAAAATTATATCTAGTTCACTTAACTAATCAGCTCTTTGCTGTAATGGAAGTTCTCATACAAAAATATTATAAAACACAATTGAAGAGACTCACATGACTCCTAGGAGCATGCAAAGCCCTCAGCATCCTGACCTCATTAGGACTAAGGGAAGCTGTGGGCCCACCTGGATCTGAGAACTCATATTAGAGGTGAATGACAAGTAGCAACTCTCTGTGAGGATGTTTGTTCATTTTAATAGAGGAACTTATTAGCTCATGTGATTCCTGCTTAATGACTTACATGAGGAATAGATTCTGGCCACCATCTTGACTCTTCCTCCCTGTCCCACAAAGACTAGAAGTTTCTGTACAACTGGTAGATAAGTGCTGATTTGGATAATGTCTTAATTATAGCTTCTAATTTACCTGTTTGGGTCTTTAGTGCTGGGAATTACACAGATACATTCCCGCTTGCAAAAAGTTTTCTCTACCCAAGCTTTCTGACCCTAGAAGAGAAAGAAGTAGAAATCAGATGGATATATTCCCAAGCCATCATCAGATTTTACCTTTTTATGTTTATAAAATGATCATGACATTAACCGGAAGTTTACACATAACATTGGAATTATTATTGTTATTAGTTGCCACTAAGTTGGCTCCTGCTCATGATGACTACTCATGTACAACAGAACTAAATGTTGCCCCATCCTCCACCGTCTTCATGATCTTTTGTAGTTATGTTTCAGTTGATTGTTGTAGCTATTGCATTACTTTCTAACCTAGGGGCACATCTTCCAGTACTATATTGGACAGTACTCAATTGTGATCCACAGGGTTTTCATTGTCTAATTTTCAGAGGTAGATCACCAGGTCTTCCTTCCTAGTCTATCTTAGCTTTGGAAGCATTTCAAACAGGGTGACCCTGTTGATACTTGAAAGACAGGTGGCATATCTTCCAGCATCATAATAGCATACAAGCCATCACAGTAGGGCAAACTGACAGACAAGTGATGAGACATCAGAACAGCCATCTCCACTGGTTGATGCAAGTCTTTAAGGATCTTAGCTCTCATTCCGTTTAAGAGAACGGCTTGGACTCTGTACGGATGGTGCCGATAGACACTTCCATCTCCAGAATGAAGCACCTTACTTCTGTGGCCACCCCGAACCTAAGTCTGGTCTTTACCTACTTCTATTCTACTATCTTGGCAGAAGAAACAGCAGCCACTCCTCAGCCTTGTTCACTCACCACCTAGACCCTGGTTCCCAAGAATCTCAAAGCCCATCAGTTTGTGGATAATGGAGTGGATAATAGTGCTAATATGGCTTCTGTCATTTTCAACTATAAACTTCAGTTATTTTTAAAAAGGGCTAGAACCAGTTGCTGCTGAGTCAATTCTGAGTAACAGTGACTCCATGTAATGTCAGAGTAGAACTGTGCTCCACAGAGTTTTCAGTGGTTAACTTTTAGGAAGTAAATTATGAAGTTTTTCTTCTGAGGTACCTATGAGTTGATTTGAACCTCTTATATTTTGGTTAGCAGCTGAATGCATTAATAATTTGCACCACCCAAAGGGGTACCTTTAAAGGGAAAGGAAGGAGGAAAGGGGCATATAAATAAGGAAACATTGGTGCTGCCTTCACAGCTAGTTTCAAAAGGCCAGTGGGCCTTCTGAGCCTTGATTATTTCAGGAATATTTACTTCATCTTCTATGCCTTCAGAGTCTTCCTTCCTGCTCACCCCCACCTCTCATGAGAAGATGCAGAGGGTGTCCCATCACTCCTCTGCCAAGCCCTTTCAGTGATTCTCAGGGATTAAATTTTCCTCCACCTGGCAGGCAACGCTTTGTATGAGTTCAACCATCTTACCAGGTGGTCCTCCCAGTACGTCCTTGAGTGGAGGCTCTGAGGGGCTGTCTCCTATTCTTCCTGTTGCCATTCCCTCTGCTTTCCAGCCCCACTTCAAGAATGAGCTCTTTATGCACACCCATGTTCATCGCAGCACTATTTACAATAGCCAAAAGATGGAAACAACCTCGGTGTCCATCAATTGAGGAGTGGATAACCAAACTATGGTACATAAACACAATGGAATACTAAGCAAAGCTAAAGAGTAATGTAGAATCTGCAAAACACATAACATGGATGAACTTGGAGGACATTATGCTGAGTGAAATAAGTCAATCACAGAAGGATGAATCTTGTATTAGTTTGTTATTGTAAAAGTCAAGGAACAGTTTATATATGGAAGGAAATTTTCTTTGTTGGTTTCCAGGGGTGGGAGGGGATTTGGGCAAAGAGAAGGGCAATGTACCAAATGTGAGTGGTCAACATGGTGGCATTGAGGAAGAGGAAAACAGAGAGAGGTACATGGGAGGTGCAGACAACAAAGATGAACCCTTTTGAACATACAGTACTGCGATGTCAGTGAAGGCAAACATGGGTATATGGGTGGATAGATGCGTGGGCAGGCTGAACTATTAGGTATGTTTATGCAGCAGGGAGTGCACCCAAGACTATGTAGAGGGTTGGAAGACAAATGGTTCTACAAGTGTATTTGTATGTTCTGTAGGAATTCCCAGGGATATAGTAGAGCTGACAAGGGACAAGTTTGTAATCACTTCTTGGTCATAGCCAGCTACCCAGAGGGACCGAGTAGTTGAACCTGTGGGCTTGGGACCATAGTCTCAGAGGACATCAAGATCAATTGGCATAAGATACTTTGGCAAGTAGCGACTGGGATCTTAAAAGCTTGCAAGCAGCCATCTAGATGCAACGATGGGTCTCTCCTTGTCCAGAGAAAAGAATGAAGAAAACCAAAGATTCATGGAAACAATTAGCCCTCATGACTGGTACACCATTCGATCCTCAGCCTATATGACTATGAGACCAGAAGAACTAGATGGTGCCTGACTACCACTGTCAACCACTCTGTAGTAGTTCAGTTTGTGTGTTAACTTGGCTAGGTCTGGTTGAGTGGCTGGGCAGCTGGTGGTAGTTATTCCCCATGATGAGACTGGCAATCAGCTCTATGGTGGGATCTACCACAAGCTGCTGAGT
>NW_006921843.1:4266729-4291843 GCF_000298275.1 Orycteropus afer afer | reverse complement strand
AAAAAAAAAAAAAAGAGAGAATGAGCTCTTACTCAAAGTCTGATTCAAAGGGTTTGATCTGCATGGAGCCTTCCTTGGTAATACTTGGGTGATGGGAGCCTAAGGAGGAGCTCTTAAGTCCCCTCTGCTCTGCCCTGAGGAACATCTATTGTGAGTATGTCTCTTTATCAATTCCCTGGGCTCTTCACAGATGTTTGTCCCATGGATGGATGGATGGATATATTGGATGCATGCATAGATGAACAATGAGTCCTTGCCCTACACAAAATTTTGGTCACCATTATATTCAGAACCTTCATTTGTCTCCAGATGGTTGAAACACTGGACCTCCAAGAGCCAATTGTCTTGTCACTTCTTGCCCAGCAAACTACAGTCATCCCTTCATAGTGTGGAGGGTGGAGCTGTTGCTGTAAACTCTTCCAGGGGAGGCCAGAGGAGCAGAAGGTGGGTTTATTAGAGGGAAGAAGGACAATGTGTCTTAGGAAACAATGTTTTCATTTTGTAAGGAAACATGTATTTAGAATGGGAGCTCTGGTAGCACAGTGGCTAAGGCACTTGACTGCTAACCAGAAGACTGGCGGTTCAAACCCACCAGCTTCTCCTCAGAAGGAAGATGGGGCAATATACTTCCATATGGATACTGCCTTGGAAACCCAAGGAGGGATCGCTATGAGTCTGGTCTGACTTGACAGCACATAACAACAACAACAACAAAACTTGAGATAGTCCTAAGACAAGAAACAATGAGAGGCCCCTAACAAAGGGGGAAACCTTTTCTAGTGGTGATGAATGACTCAAAGATGCTTAATTGCTCTTTCAGAAAATTATATGAGTCCAACCATTTTACCAGGTGGTCTTCCCAGTGGTTTCTTGAGTGGAGGCTCTGAGGTCTGTCCTGTTCTTCCAGTTGCCATTCCCTCTGCTTTCCAGCCCCAGCAGGATGACCTAACTCATCCTGCTGCCTTCCCAAGAGCCATATTATTTCTGAATTTCAGTTGTTTAATCAGTTAAAAGGGGTGGATTTGTTTGTGAGTGTTAAATGACTGTGCATATTAAGTATCTGAATCCTCTCTGGTGTGTGGCTGTTGGCATACACTTGAGTATGTGTGTGTCACTTATTTAGGGAATTTCCATAACATGTGATGGTTTGATTGCCTAAAGGTGAGAAGATCAAAGTAGCACTGATTTAATATCTGTGAACATAAAAAATTTTTTCTTTTTCCCCTATGGTAAGGTGTATGTGGCAAGGATTTAGCCATTTTGAGTGTGCAGTTCAGTGGCATTGATGGCATTTCCAAGGCTTTTGCATCTCCGAACAGAAACTTAGTGCCTCTAGAGCAGTGGTCCCATCCTCCAGTCCCTGGTTGTTGTTAGCTGCTGTCAAGCTGTTCCCCACTCATGAGAGTCCTATGCACAATGGAATGAAATGCTGCCCTGTCATGTGCCATCTCCATGTTGCACATGGGACCATTGTGATCTCTAGGATTTTTATTGGCTGATATTCAAAAGCAGTCTGGAAGCTCCTTTAAAACCTGTTAAGCATCATAGCAACACTTAAGCCTACACTGACAGATGGTGGCTTTGCACGAGGTTCACTGTCCGGGAATTGAATCCAGGTGGTCTGCATGGAAGGTGAGAATTCTACCACTGAGACAACAATGCCCTCCCAGTAGCCACTAGTAAACTTTTGTTTCTATGAGGAGATAGAGAAACTACTTGGAATTTTATGGAGCTATGAGTTGGAATTTTATGTAGTCAGCTCCAGTGGAGTGGTGTCCCCAGAGGGGAGAGTGTCTGTTGAGTGAATTGGTGATCAAGGAAGCCTGGTGTGAATGGGAGTTCCTGGTGAAGATGGACAAAGTCCACAAGTGTCCAATCAGGTCTTTGTTTTACTCTCAAAGATTCCATCACTTCCAGCTCTACAGGCTTCCCATGCCATAGCAATCCTATAAGTGAACTTTCTAACTGGTGTGCAGATTCATTGAATGTTAATTTTATAATTAAAAAAATCAAAGTTGTGAGAAAATGGGTGCTTGGCTAATGCTGCTGCTAGGCCTGTATATTGGTACAATATCTGCAGAGAGCAATTGGCAATAATTTATTAAAATTTAACCCTTGGCCCAACAATTCCACTTCTAGGATTTTATTCTACAGATATGCTTGAACACAAGCTTATGATTATTTATTGCAGTATTGTTTGTGATATGAAAAAAACTGGAAATCACCTACAGTATTAATAAGGGAGTGTTCTCTGTTGTGGAATAGTCAGTGGAATACTCTGCTGTTATTTTTTTAAAAAAAGATTATATGTATTAAAAAAAGGTGTTGAATGGAAAATGAATTTGCTTTGTAAACTTTCACCCAAATCACAATAAAAAGTTGTTTGTTTGTTTTTTTAAAGATACTCTTTGTATCTCAATAGGGAATGATAACCAAGTTATAAAACCACCAGTTGCTACTGAGTCCACTCTAACTCATAGCAACCCCAGGTGTGTCACAGTAGAACTATGGTCTATGGTTTTCAATGGCTGATTTTACAGAAGTAGATCTCCAGGCCTTTCTTCCTAGGTGCCTCTGGGTGGACTCTAATCTCCAATCTTTGGGTTAGTAGCTAAGTGTGTTAACCATTTGTCTCACTCAGAGACTCCCTCCATAGCCCTACCACTCTAGTAATTAAGTGCTACCATGTTTCCTTTAGGAGCTCTGGTAGCATAGTGCCTAAGGCACTTGACTGCTAACCCGAAGGCTGGCAGTTCAAACCCACCAGCCATTCCTCGGAAGGAAGGTTGGGCAATCCTACTTCCGTAGTGATACTGCCTCGGAAACCCAAGGAGGGGTCGCTATGAGTCGGGGCTGACTCGACGGCAAATAACAACAACAACAACAATGTTTCCTTTGCTGAACTCTAATTCATCTATGGGTAGCTCTGGTGGTATAGTGGCTAAGGCATTTGACTGCTAACCAGAAGGCTGGTGGTTCAAACCCACCAGCCACTCCTAAGAAGGAAGGTTGGGCAATCTACTTCCGTAGAAATACTGCCTCGGAAACCCAAGGAAGGGTCGCTATCGGCAATGAGTTTGGTTTTGAGTTTAATTAATCTATAACCATTTGTTGAATATATTTTTTTGTGTGCTAACTGCTGCACTGGGTGCTGTGGGGGGACTTCTGAGGAGATAACATCAGGGTAAGTGCAATTAACCCCCAAGAAATGCTAGATGGGGTGGAGATGGCGCATGCTCATAGGGCTAGCAGCTTGGGGAAAACAAAGCAGGCAGTGCACAACTCAGTGTGGAGGCCCTGATTTATGTCAGCTGCAGCCATGTAGCTCTGCTGGCTTTACACATGGCCCTGCCTTGTCCACACTCCAACTGACACACTGCAAAGAAGGGAAGTCTTGGGCTCAGAGTGGGAAGGGATAGGGCCCACATCAGAGGCACATTTAGTGTGGTCTGTCCCCTAGGATTTGTGGGAGTCATTGAGTGAAGAGAATGGAAAGAGCCTTCTGGGGTGGGGAGAGTTTTGTGAGGAAACAGGCAGAGGGAACATATGTGTGGTGGGTTTGGGGATGGAGTGCCTGGAGGTCTGGTGTCAGAATGTGGTGGAAGGAGAAGGTGGAGAGGAACTGTCTACCCCACTTAGGAGCCAATGATCTTTGATTCTCCATGAGGCCTGGCCTACTGTGTATTTGTGTGTGTTTGTATGATGTGTGTGTGTGTGTGTGTAATGTGGTATGTGTGGTGGTCATGTGTGATGGATTTGTATATGTGTGGTGTGTGTGGTATTTGTGTATGTGTGTATGTGAAACCAAGTAAAGTAAAAACTGTTTACCCCACCCTGGTTAAGGCAGATAATTAGAACAGATAGGGCCTGGGATGGGAATAGATAAGTAAACTAAATTACCCTCAACTATCTCCCCACCCTGGACTCCAGCTGGAGACAGGTAAGTGCTCAGTTCCTTAAGAACTGAATGGAAAGAAAACATTCTTGCCCACAGGTGATAGACGGTGAAAAGTGTCTTAGAAAACAACTTGTAAATTAACTCTGGACTTCGGACATGCACAGTAGGGCAGAGAGGAACAAAGAACTGAATGGAAAGAAAACATTCTTTCTTGCTGTTTCCTTAGGCACAGGTGATAGACACGTTAATGTGTCTTAGAAAACAACTTGTAGATTAAGTATGGCCCACAGACATGCGCAGTAGGGCAGAGAGGAACAAAGTTACTGGTAATTAACATTTCATCCAATCGTCAACCATCTCACACCCAAATTCCTGAAATTGTTGTGAATATGCATAACCCCCTCTTCTGAAACCTACAAAAACTGTAATTCAATGGCATTTCGGGGAGTCAGATCTGGGTACGGGGGTACCCCTATTCCTTGCATTGCCACTTTGCAATAAATAATTTTTTTTCCTCTTAATCACTCGGTGTGTAAACTGTTTTGGCCTGACTGCCCACTGGGCAGAGACCTGCGTTTGGTCCTATAACATATGTATGATGTGATATATGTATGTGTGTGGTGCTGTGTTAGAGGCATGTATTGTGTGGTGTGTGTTTTTGTATTTGTGTATGGTGATGTGTTTGTGTGACGTGTATGTGTGTATGTATTTTCTATGTATATGATGTGTATATATTGTGTGTATATGTGTGGAATATATGTGGTGTGGGTTATATATGTGTGTAGTGTGTGTATGATGTGTATGTGGTATGTGTATCTCTGGGGGTGGTTGTGGGGGTTGGCAGGCACAGGAAATAAAAGTGGTTTAGCATGTGCAAGTTGGAGATTTCCTGGCTCAGTTCCTGAAGAAACCATGGAGCTCAGAGCATCGTGTCCTTGGCCACCTCCTACTTTCATGGGAGAGCACTGCAGGGTGACTTGTGAGCAGGGTGCCACCAGGGTGTCTAGATACCTGCCACTCATCCCCAAGGCAGCAATGGCTGATTTGAGGGCTGTTCTCTGTGTATGTCACCTTCCCTGGGAGCTGCAGTGAGAACTTGTTGCTACAGAGGGCCTCTCCAGTGAGGTATATCAAGGACTGGATGCTACATTTGTTGCTCCACAGAGAGTCCTGGGCCCAGCTTCACAGAGAACTTCCAGATTTCTGAGCTTCAGGAAGGACTCACAAGTTCTACCCTGTCCAAGCCTTCCTTTGGAGACTCAGAGTTGGCTGGTCACTTGGCTTCCTTTTGAATAATGAGGAATGGCTATAATTTAAACCCTTCCCCAGGTGCTTTTGGAAAGCAATACAATACATTTTTCTCTGCAAACAATTTGATGACTGCTTGAAAACAACATTGCTGTCTTCAGTTGTTGGTGCTTTTGTGCCAATAAAAGGAAGGCCAGCAGCTCAGAGGCATAAATACAGAGTGGACACCCTCTGAAGCTCTCCTCACTCTCCTTACATGGATTACTTACCATCCAGTGAAAAATGGCTAAGGAGAGCATTGTTCCCCACTTCTTGGAGAAGCTGAGAGAGCATTCCTGGTTTGGTTTGGTTTTAAATTACAGGCTTCACAATATTTGGACTATATGCCTTAGACTAGTGATAATGAAAACTTTAAACAAAAACTGGATTCCAGTAAGTAGATTACTTTTTCACAGGGACATGGGATAACAACTCTGGAACTACTTTATGTGTGTTCTGGGGCTGAGCAAATAAATCAATATATTGTGGATAATAAGAGCTGGGGAAGTCTAGAAGTTGGGGTGTGGGGAAGGATAGAATGAACCTGTAGCATTGGACTGAAATTGAAATCATCAGTATGAATTCATTGTTTCTAATATATAGAGAGATAGATATAAAAATAGATAAAGATGTGTGTGTGTATGTGTGTGTGGTATCTCCCTCTGCCACACACACACACACCATATTATGTTATATATGTATTGCTGCATAGCAAATTGTCCCAAAACTTAATGACTTTAAACAACAGACATTTATTATCTCATAGTTTCCGTGGGTCAGGAACTGGATATGGCTTAGCTAGGTCTCTCACAAGGAGCCAGTTAAGTAATGAATGGGGGATGTGGTCTCATCTGAAGGCTTGGATGACGAGGATTCATTTCCAAGCTCACTCATGTGGATTCAGTTCCTTGCTGATGGCCCAAGGTTTTGTCACATGAGCCTCTCCATAGGGCAGCTCAGGACATTTAACTTCCATCAGAGTGAACAAGCACAAGAAGGAATGCAAGGCAGAAGGCAGAGTTTCTTTATAACTTAACTGTGAAATTATGTATCGTCACTTTTGCCATATTCTACTCATTAGATGCTAGTCACCAGGTCCACCCATATTTAAACACAAACTGTATTCCAGTAAGTAGGTTACTTTTTCACAGGCACATGGGATAACAACTCTGGAACTACTTTAGGGAAAGAATTGCTTGAAGTTAAGAATATCTGGAGACAGGGTTATTGGGGGCCATATACCTCCCATATACATACATATGTGTGTGTGTGTGTGTTTGTGTGTCCTAGCTCTATCCATGGAAAAGGTCTAGAAGCAACAAGACCCTGATAGCAATGAACATACTTTGTGCTCAAATCTTGGTTTCTAAAAACCATGCTCTGCTATAAAGAACCAAGCCTCCTTGGAGAAATGGATGAATCCAGGGGCTGGAGCAGGGAAAACACAAGATGAGCCTGGAACATCTCATCATGCCAGAAAGTAAGGAAGTGTTTACTTTTGACCTGGGAACAGATCCAAAGAACACAGAAGACACTTTGAAGGGACTCCCACTGGCCTTAGCTATGATAATTTGAGCATGAAAATAAATAATCACTGAATAATGACTGAAATAAAGATCCAAGAGTCCACGTTGATATAAATAAATAAATAAAAGAGATGGGAAAGCTCTTTCTTAAAGTAGAAAGCCACTTAATAAATGTAGAAAAAATGTTGGAATTAGAAAACCATCATTAACAATTAACAATCTCTAATGAATACTAAAACTAGTGGGCACAACTTTGAAGAGTAACACATGCTTACATAATCTCAAAGTATCTCCCACAGATATTTATTGATTACAAAGGGGAAATTATTAACTTTACAGTAGAGAAGTCATTGACTATCACCAGAGGATGAAGTGAACATCCCAGTAATGGAACAAACATTCTTCATAAGCCTCATGATACAATGCCCTGAGAACTCAACTTCCCTACCAAAAATGCATAACCTGAATCTAATCATGAGGAAACACCAGATACCCCAAACTGAGGGACACCTTACAGAATAAATAACCTGTACTATTCCAAAGGAGCCTTTTTCAGTGGTTAAAGTGCTCAGCTGCTAACTGAAAGGTCGTCAGTTTGAACCCACCAGCCGCTCTGTGGAAGAAAGATGTGACAATTGGCTCCTGTAAAGACTTACAGCCTTGGAAACCCTATGGGGCAGTTCTACTCTGTCTTACAAGGTCACTATGAGTTGGAGCTGACTGGATGGCACCTAACAACAACATGAGTCAGAATTGACTGACAGTCAGAGGTGACTGTTCAAAAATGTCAAGGCCGTGAGAGACAATGCCAGAGTGAGTAACAGTTTCAGAAGCTAAAGAGTAGTGTCAATGGAATGTCCTGCCCTCTCTGCCTTCCAGGTCCTGCCCTCCAGGCCCCACCCTCAATGTCCTCTAGGCCCCACCCCTCATGCTTGCCTTATAGGCTCAGATGTTGGTGCCTCCTCTCCATTTCTGGACTCAGGTCAATTGGTGCCTGGCTGTCCCCAGCTCTGGGAGCACCTGGCCAGGCCCTGGGAATTCAAAACACTGAAACCTTCTCCCCTCCATGCCACCTCCTCACTCCAACCCTATCTTCCTGCTCCTTCACCCACCACTGCAACTGTAACCCTAAGGTTGAGGGTTGATATATTAGAAGTTTCAAGTCACATTTTGCTTTTGCTTGGAAAATCAGCCCATTGTTGTATGCTGTTGACTCAATTCTGACTTATAGCAACCCCATAGGACAGAGTTGAATTGCCCCATCATGCTTCCTAGGCTGTAATCTTTAAGGAAGGTGGCCTTGTATCACAATGATTAAAAAGCTTGGCTGCTAACTGAAAGGTCTGTGGTTTGGACCCACCAGTGGCTCTGTGCAATAAAGATGTGGCATTATGCTTCTGTAAGGATTTACAGCTTGGGAAACTCTATGGGACATTTCTACTGTGTCTTATAGGGTATTATGAGTCAAAATCATCTGGACAGCAATGGGTTTCGTTAATCTTCGCAGGCACAGATTGAGAGGTCTTTTCTCCTATGGAGCCGCTGGTGGGTTAGAACCTCTGACCTTTCAGTTAGCAGGCAAGCACTTAACCACTGTGCTACTAGAGCTCCTTATTGTGACCATGAATGCCCTTCAAATCATCACATTGTTTTCCCTTGACCTTGCACTGTCTTAAGATATGAAAGTAGGGATGAGGCCATACCCAAGAACACAGCCACCAACAAAGCATGGGAAATTGGAAAACTCATTTCCAGTTCAGTCACTCCATATAACCTTCCTAGTCTCAGCTCTCACATCATGAAAAAGGGAAAATGTCACTTATCCTTGGGGATTTAATCTGACATTGTTGTCGTTATGTGCCTTCCAGTTGGTTAACTCATAGTGACCCTGTGTACAACAGAGCAAAACACTGCCCAGTCCTGTATCATCCTCATAATTGTTGCTATGCTTGAATCCTCTGTTGCAGCCACTGTCATCCTCTTGATGAGGGTCATCTTCACTGATTGTCTACTTTACCACTAGTCCCTTCTGATAACATGACCAAAGTAAAGAAGTAAAAATGCTTGGAAAGCAATAATGGTGCTGTCTGCTTTTATTAGTATGTCTGTTCTGTCACAGATGGGTGTTGAAATGCCTTCATCACATGAGGGTTCCATGCCCTCCTTATTCACTCGGGTAAAGAGAGTCTGTGACCTCTTGAGGGCATCAGCCTTGTATTTTACCCCCCAGACTTGAGAGGGAGCTTTGCAGAGTACTTGGTGCCAGCCTTTGCTGTGGCCCTCAGCAAGCACAGCTGGAATCCACAGCCCACTCACTCTAGGCTCAATTGACATCTCTCTGCTGTACTGAAAACTCATTTTTCTGTAATAGAAAATTTAGCATGTGACTAACATACTTTCACTAGGGGGAGAAAGTTTTTGCTTTAGTATCAACCATTATTTTTTAAAAGTTTAGTTGTGAAGAATGTCCTCAGTTAAATAGTTCAAGTTAATAGTGTCTCCAGAAATGTTCTAGAACATTCTGAGGATAAATGAGAGATACAGCAGCCATTCTTTGTCTGTGATATTTTTTGGGGGTAGGGCATGGAGAGAAATATAAGCAAATTAAGCCATTACTTCATTCCAGTCTCAGTTCAAATGGTCTCTCTTCAGAGAGGCCTTCCCCACTCCCCACCTCATCTCATCCTGGCCCTGCTTCTGGTCTTTTCATAGCCCAGACACACTGACCTCTATCCCTCATTCTTCCCCCTTGAAACCTGGAAGTGCACCTTTTTTCATTCTCTGCTATCCCCGGTGCCCCAGTAATGCCTGGAAGAGAGTTAATGCTCAATATTTTTAATGACCAATGAATGAGTGAATCCCCTGGGGAGTACATTGCTAAGAGCTCTCCACTTTTATTAACACTCTTGCAGTAGCTTGTTCCCTTCAGCCCACACTAGCTCAGCAGTGTGCACATCAAGAGCAGAAGGAAGTTCAAGTTTGCCCAAGGAGAGTAGCTGCTGAATGTGGGGACGAGCTCACCAGGGTGAACTGTGGTCATACTTCCTCCTTCTCCTTCCAGCATGTTCCAAATCCTGGAGTGAGAGCACCAAGGTAATGACAAATCCATGGCATCTTTGAGATGATGCTTCCCTGACTCCTAATAAATTTGTTATGCACTCTTTGGAGCTGCAATGGCCCTACCACAGGTAAGACCCTACTCATGTCACACTCTGTTCTTACAAAGGATGAACAGAGGGCAGGGACTCTCGTGGTTCATGTACAAACTCTATAGTATTTCCCCTAGTTAGGGTTAGAAACTGCCCATTTGTCTGAAATATTCTTGTCCACCAGAAATGATTATTTTGAATGCTTTAGTGCATGATGATGGAGTTCCTGGGTGGGGCAAATGCATTTGTTAAGTACTAGGTTACCAGCCACTCCTCGGAAGGAAGGTTGGGCAATCCTACTTCCGTAGTGATACTGCCTTGGAAACCCAAGGAGGGGTCGCTATGAGTTGGGGCCAACTCGATGGCACATAACAACAACAACAACAAAGGTTACTAACCAAGAGCTCTGGTGGCATAGTGCTTAAGACACTTGACTGCTAACTAGAAGGCTGGGGGTTCAAACCCCCCAGCTGCTCTTTGGAAGGAAGGTTGGGCAATCTACTTCTGTAGTGATACTGCCTTGGAAATCCAAGGAGGGGTTGCTATGAGTCAGATCCAACTCAACAGCAGTGTGTTTTGCATTTTTGGATTACTAATCAAAAGGTTGACAGTTCAAATCCACCCAGAGGAACCTCAGAAGAAAGGCCTAGTGATCTACTGAAAAATCAGCCATTGAAAACACTACAGAGCACAGTTCTACTCTGACATACAGGGACTCGCCGTGAGTCAGAGTCAATCCAGTGGCATTTTTTTTTTTTTTAAGTGCCTGATGATTAGAAAGCTGGTACCAACCAGCTAAGCACATCTTCCAATAATGTGTTTGCTGTGGCTGAGCAAGCCAATAGTGGAGGTTGTGCTGGAGGGAGAACTCATCTCATCACCATTTCAATACTATACTCTCTGAGTTGTGATTCTTTCCTCTCTGAGATAGAAACAGCTGTGTGTTGCTTTGAACCTCAGCTAGGATAATCTGTATAGTATTTGTGAGGTACTCAATTTAAATGGGAAGTCTAGTCATTATTCTATTCCTGGATGGTAAGATGCATGATGAGAATAGAAGATGTATGTCATCAAAGGTCAATTGGTGGTTCTATAAATGCCAGGCCCTGGGAGTTCAGGGCAGGTGAGGGCAAGGAGGAATGGGCTTGAGCTATGCCTCAAAGGATGGACAAAGTTTGCAAAGATGGATGGAAGACACTTGTGGCCAAGGGCTGAGTGGAGCATGTGGAACAGCATGTGCAATGCAGTGGGAATGACCATGGGCTTGGTGAGTGCAGGAGTGAGTGAAGAGACACATGTGACTGAAGGAGAGGGTTGGCGCCAAGGAGCAGGCAAGTGGAGGGGAAAGGGTGGACTTCTGCACCATCATCTCTGTAGGATTCATCTGTGGTGGGACTGTGTAGGGCAAGAGAGAGCTCACATGAGAGAAGTGTTTTAATTGGGCTTTTCTTTGTAAATGAGGTGTAAATGAGATCAGGCTGCCAGATTCCATACTCTGGAAGTTGCCTGAGTGCCCACCATGTGACCAGCAAGGCTGGGTACAGGGCTATGAAGTGAACCAGGTACTCATGCCCCTGCCCACATGAGGCTTACATTCTAGTAGGGTAACAGGCAAACCAGAAAATAAGCCAGAGCATTGCAGGCTGTGGTCAGAGTATGAAGGGAATAAATATGGGGTATGAAGACTGTGGGATGAGTATGTGTATGAGTATGAAGAATGTGGATGTGGGATGGAGGAAGTCTCTTTAGATTGGGAAGACCTTTTCAACATGTTACATGTTTAAACTGAGAACTTAAGATCAGAAGAGAATTCTTGACTAAGGGAATAGCATATGCAAAGGTCCTGTGGCATGAAGAGCTGGGAGCCATTTCCAAGAAGCATTGGGAGTATGCAAAACTTAATGCTGGAGAGGCAGACAGGGCATATACTGCAGGGACTTTAGGCTATGTAACTAGTAAGTAGAGGAATAACATGATCTTGTAGAGAATGGATTACATGTGGCCAAAGGGGAGGCAGGGAACTAGTAGGAAGCCTAGAGCTGTGGCCCAGGCAAAAGATGATGGAGGCCAAGACTAGTGTGGTGGTGGGGAGATGGAATGGTGTAAATGATTGCAGATATTTGGGAAAGGACAGGCAATAGGCTGGGACTGACACGTTGAGGATGAAGGAAGGGGAACCAAAATCCAAATTATACCCATTGCATTGAGTCAATTCCGACTCACAACAGTCCTATAGGACGGAGCAGAACCATCCCTTAGGGTTTCCAAGGCTGTAAATCTTAATGGGAGCAGGTAACCTCATCTTTCTCCCATGGAGTGGCTGGTGGGTTCAAACTGCTGACCTTTTGGTTAGCAGACTAATGCTTTAACCACTATGTCACTAGAGCTCCCTGAAGGAAGGAGAAGAAAGCAGTAATGATCCCTGGTTTTCTGGCTTAAAGAATTGGGTGGCTATTTTTACAACTTATGGAGGTGGAGTATCTTGGGAATGAGCTTGGGAGGAAATCAAGCATTCTGCTTGGATGTGTTAGCCTCAAGGTACCCCTTGGACATCCAAGTGGAGACGTTGTGTAGGCAGGTGGCTATTCTAGTTTGGGGCCCAGCATATAGCTGGTACCTAAGATAATGGGAATCATCAAGAGTGCTGACCTAGAGACTGCAGATAGAAGAGAGAAAGGCAGCCCAGAACTGGGCTGCAAGGAGCAGAGGAGGAAATTGTGGCAGGATGGCCAGTGAGGGGAGGACAGACACAGAGTATTAGGAGATGGAAATGGCCCCTTTGCTGAATCTCCACAAACATGGCAAACAAGACCTTTGTACAAATCAGGTGATGTTTAGTCAAGTCCTCCCAATCTATTACTCTCAGTATTTTCATAGGTTTAGAGGGAAGGGAGCTGAGAAAGTGCAGGCAGCAGTATCAGCCCAAGGGAGAACACAGTGGGAACACATGAGAGCGATTGTAATGAATTTAACCTTCTAGAACTTCACTGATACACAGAAGGGGACTACCCTATACTGAGGGATGCAGGAAGAAGGAGATGGCTACAGGGAGACCACCATAGGAAGGTGGGGCTGTAAATCTTAACCGGAACAGGCAGCCTCATCTTTCTCCCAGAGTGTTTGGTGGGTTTCAAATCACTGACCTTTTGGTTAGCATAGGAAGGTGGGGCAGGAATGGGTCAGGGCATTTGAGGGAGGCAAAGAGGGCAAGGCTGCGAAACCAGGGTATGACTTTGATATGCAAAGGCACACCAGTGGGCAGTGGCTTTGAACATAAGGGCTAGTTTGCTGTACTCCATGGTCCTGTTTTCTAAGTCAAAATCAGCAAAGCCCCACAATAAAATGACTGATTCATGGACCAGTTTAGCCAGAAGAAACTACTTATTTCATGTATATATTTAGAGCAGACGTCTCAAACTCTCCTCTTATGGGCTACAGCTGGCCCACTATCAGACCTGGTTTGACCCTTATATAAAAAGGTGAATTACAGGTTTCCCTCACTACCTGAAAGTAAAGCATTCCTATGAACCCTTTCATAAGCTGAAATGGTGTGAAGCAAAGAAACATTTACCATTAATTTATACAGGAAAAATTTGAGCAGTCCTAGACCCCAAAATAACCTACCAAATCATATAAAGTGACACATAAAGTTTAAAATAACACTAACATAGGGTGTACACAGACAGAGTTCAGAGCTACAGAAGCTTTATGGCTAGGTGCTGAGTATAGTTGCCGGGCAAGGAGCTTGGTGATGCCACTGTTGCTGCTCAGGGTGTAGGCCTCTTTAACGGCTCACTGCAAAACGAATGCTGAAATCTAGTTTCATTTTTCACCTTTTTTTCATAAAAGCAAAAATCTTCAGATTTCTTTTCGTTAACAAAAACAGGTACTCTTGTGGGTCTTTCATAAAAGTGAAGTGGTGTAAAGCAAACTTTCAAAAAGCAGGCATAACTGTTGCTGCTAGTATTAACATAGGGAAACTACCTGTGAAAGCCTTGATTTCTAGTGATGTGGGAGCAGTGGCTGATGTCCCATACAGCTTCAGGTACCTGTGGGGCCTCACATATGTACTGACAGCTTCCCATGACCTGCTATTGGCAGACTACAGGGGCACCTGCAGGCCAGCACCAGTATGCATGGAACTTCTCCATCCCAGCAAATGACATAGCACAAACCACCCTTCTTTATGTGCACAAAGGATTCAAACCCCATAATCATTTCTTCTTGCTCCACCTTCCCACCCATCTCACCCCCTGCCTGCCAGAGGCCTTGGCCAGGGCCCACACAGTCCATTTCTTCTGGGTGGTTTAGCTGAGCCTCCTTGCTCTGGCCCCAAAGGGAGCCTCTGACCTAGACCTAGACCTAGCTAGGCTCTCTTACAAGAGAGATTGAGGTAGAGTCCCAGGCTAGGGCCAGCTTGGACACTCTCCCTACAATTCCTAGCCTCTGTGTTCACATCTGTAGATGAGAATGACAGCACCTTTGTACCTGTACTACGGGCAGATGTGAGACCCAAATGACATAACGCGTGGAAAAGCCTTGAGACCCAATTTCCTGTTTTTTATGAGCTTCAGTGGCATACTGCCTAAGGCATTTGACTGCTAACCAGAAGGCTGGCACTCCTCAGAAGGAAGGTTGGGCAGTCTCTGTAATAATACGGCCTTGGAAACCCAAGAAGGGGTCACTGAATCGGATCTGACTCAGTGGCAGTGCATTTGTTTTGGTTTGGTTTATTGTCACTATACCCAGGAAGGCACAGGGCTGACATCAAAACGGTCCCAAATGGCCTCTGGGACTTGACCTCTCCCCAGCCAGGGGGTTGCTTTCTCCTATACTTGCAGCCGCTTGGTAACACAATGGATAGTCCTGCAGACTGGAGTTCCAGAAAAAGAACTCAAACTTTAGACCAAAGGAAATAACATTATTCTTTTTACTTTTCTTTTTCTAAAATTGAGATCATCACAAATACCACCCTCTTATAGTGTACAAAACCAAAACCAAATCCACTGCAATTGAGTCAATTCTGACTCATCATGACCTCCATTGGGTTTCTAAGGTGGTAAATCATATGGAAGTAGATTGACTCATCTTCCTTCCTTGGAGCTTCTGGTGGGTTTGAACCACCAATGTTCTGGTTAGCAGTCAGATTCTGTAGGCACTGTGCCACCAGAGCTCCTTTTATAGTGTACAATCTAGTGGTTTTTAGTACAGTCACAGAGTTGTACAGCCATTACCACTATCTAATTCCAGAACATATTTATCACCCCTAAAATAAACCCCCTGCCCATTCGTTGTCACTCCCCATTCCCCCTCTCCCCAGCCCTGGGCAATCACTTATCTACTTTCTGTCTCTATGGATTTTCCTATTCTTGAGTTTTTATATAAATGCCATCATGGTATTCAGTAAGCACATTTAAGGCTTCTTAAATAAACATTAATTGATAAGAGGGTAGGAGGGGCCATGATTTTAGTTTCCATTTTAATGCCCAGGACCCATCAGATGTGATGGATGGACTCTGATATAGTCTCTAATCTCCTCTTCTGTGGTCCAAGAGAAAGTGGAGCTGAGATTCATACCCAGGCCTGGCCTCAGACCTCCCCAGCCATCCCTGTGACCTGCTCTTTTTCCCCCACATGTGCTGTCTCAGTCCCTGCCCAGTGCCAGGTTGTGGGCACCCTATGATGAAATAGAGAGAATTTCCCTCAGGACATAGCACTTGTGTGTTTGACAAAGACTTTCAAAACTACTCTGTCACTTGGTCCTCGTGGCTACTCTGAGTAGGCAATATTATCGTCTGTGGTAAATTGGTTTCCTGGGATTTGCTGTGAGCAAGTATGTACCCAATAAGTCAGTCAGCACCTCTCATACTTCAGTCCTCTTTGTTTGGCAGACTGGCCAGCTTGCAAGAGTAGGGCTTTGAGGGATTGAGACCCAAAATCTGAGGAGTAAGCAGGAAGCTCTAGCAAGTCTTGGGTCAGCAGGACAGTTCCTGGGCAGGCAGGACCTTGAGGTGGGAGCCCTGTGAAGACCAAAGTGGAAGTCTAGGCAAGGAAGAGGGACAGGAAATAACATAGGCATCCCAAACAGCGTCCTCAGTTTGCTATGATCCCTGAGGGCTGGGCTGACAAGTGTGGAGTGTGGTAAGATGTGACCCCTGGTCAAGTTGGACTGCACATGTACATACAGATGCACCTTACTACACACTTCAGAGGGTTATAAAAGGACAGCGGATCAAAGGTTCAATAGGGTTACCTTGTATACTATTCAGAGAGCCAGCATTCATATATTTAACAATAGCAACTGATGCAACCCCGATTACATGGTGGGCATTGCTGACTCCAGGTATGTTGAGTGGAGTCAGCCCTAGAGGCTCCCAGGTGAGGTATTTTTCACCATAAAGGTGTGCTGGGAGAGGAGGGGAGGGAGTAAGTATTTCCCTCTGGAAGACCCTCTCAGGGATGAGAGGAGGGTACAGGGAAGCAGGGGTAGGGGAGACAACATTTGGGCTCAACATAGAAGGATGAGGATGATTTGGCTAAACTGAGGAGCTGGAAAAGGTGCTCCTGGAAGAGGGAGCAGCAAGAACCAGGTAGAGAATAGGGCCCCATTTCTCTACTGCCTGGTTACAGTGACATTACACGGGACTGAGAAGTGAGGGGATTTAGAGGTACACAGCAGAGATTTCATGCTCCCTCACTGTGGTTTTATAGAAGGGGTACTGAGGCCATGGAGAGTCAGGGTTTGGGTAGGGGCTGTGGGAGGTGAATAGGTGAAGAAAGAGGAGACAGAGTGGCAAACAGAACCATCAGCACTGGTGGCCACACAGTCAGATGGCCAGGTCTGACATCTATGGCCCTTTCCATCATCTCATAGCTGGCTCCCATGGCAGATTCAAAACGTTTTCTCCAAAATGGGCAACTTTTCTTTGAGCTTTTTCTTTTAAAACAGAGGAGAAGGGGAGAAATCCACTTGGTGTTTCCACTGCCTACAGTTTTTCAGCGTGAAAGTTATTCCCATGCACTCATGCCCGTATGTTCCAGAAGAGCACACAAACATGTCCATGACCTAGCAGCTGTAAAGGGCTGACTAAGGGCAGCCTAGGCATCCAGCCCTGCAGGATACCTAAGTACACTGTTGCCAAGGAGTCCCGCAGGGGAAAGCTACGCAGACGTTGAAAGAGACAAAGTATAAACAGGTATAAGAATAAGGATGACCTGAGAGCTAAACACAGTGCCAAAGAAGCAAGACACTGAATGTAGTGTGGTTCCATCTAAATAAAGCTCAAAAGCAGGTAAAGCTAAACAACATACTGTTTTGGAATATATGTGGAGTCCAACAAGGAAAAATAAAGAAAACCCTGGGCATGAGCATCACAAGTCAGGATAGTGGTCTTTCTGGGAGAGACCTGGGACTTGTTTAATTACTATTCTTTAAACTGTATGCATATGTTTTATACACTATTTAGAAATTCTTTATTTCACAATAAAACATTTGAAAAGCATAAATAAAAGGAGGACAGAGAAACCAGAACCCCATAGCCTAGGATCTACATGCATCCCCATCCTCTCTTCCTTCCTGTGACCAGCACCTCCCTGAAGTCCAAGATCCTGAAGATATCAACAAGGGTCCCTCACCAGTCTCTTTTCCTGACTTGGCCAATGTCACCTACTGGCTGGCTCAGAAGGGTGAAGTAGCTTGGGGACATGCTGTTTCAAGGGCCCCTTAAGTTGCCAAGTGCTTTGGTGTAGAATTCAGGGGCTAGGTGGAGATAGTCCAGTGCCCATGAAGGAGAGGGCCAGGGGACCAGAACCAGGTCTTTCTATACCCACCTAGGTCCCAGGCACTCTTTCATTTCCAACAGTGCTTTCTATCCTTCACTATTCCTCTGGGTCCTTGCAACTACCTTGGGAAGGTGCCACCAGCTGCTGATGGCATGTATGATGTGCAGGTACCCACAAAGCTGGCACTACTGGTCCCTTAGGGATGGATGGTATGACTTTCCTGGTTGCATGGTCAGAGCTAGGGCCACTAGCACGAGACAGCAGTACTGGGTGGCTTACCTACAAGCTAAGCATTCAAGCAACAGCTCAATACTAGAGCCAAGGCTGAAGGCTCAGGAACCAGAATGCCTGTTCCTCTGCTCCTTTGCTGTGATAACATTTAACAGATGATAACATATGAATGTAACTCAGTGTAAATACCAATTGAACAAATAATATAATTTGAGTTTTCTCTGAGTGTTTTCTGCTGAACTTAGACAATGTACACAGAGTGCTTAATAGCTTATTTTAAGCATTTGCCACTTCCAGGTCTTTAGGTCATGGTCAGGTCCTATTATTTCCCTGGGTCAGAGCTTCCATTTTCCCAGATCTAGAACTACACACGCACACATACACACTGCACATTAATGATAGGATTCCTTGAGAATATTTCCAACCAAAGCAAAAGAGAATAAATATACCTCATACTGCAAATAAGGGGATTTAGACTGATAGAAAATCTGTTTTGTTTTCACTTAACTCAGAATGAAGATGGCCAGCCAGTTAAACTGTCTGAGTGGAATTCCATTTCTTGTACTTATCAACCTTGCAAAACAAATAAATGAAGTTGCAAAGAGTCAAACCAAATAAAATTCCAAACTTATCCCAGAAAACAGCCAATAAAAAATAAGCAACCACAGCAAACACATTCAACACTAGTTGACATTTCCAGTTACATTCTCTGGGCCTAATATATATTGCAGAGACCAGGGGGGAAAAAAAAACCACTCACTGACATCAAGTTGATTCCAACTCATAGTGACACCCATTGGGTCTCTGAGGCTGTAAATCTTCTTGAGAGTAGATTGCCCCATCTTCATTCTGCAGAGCAGCTGGTGGATTTGAACCACTGAAGCAGCCAAATGCTTTATCCACTATGCCACCAGAGCTCCTTACATTGCATAGAGTGGCCAATTTATGCTACAATTGTAATTTCAAATGCCATGAATTAAAACTACTACTAGATAGTCTGCAAAATGATGGTGAACATTCCCAAAGATAACCCTCCTCTAAAATCAACTCCGTATTATTCAAGTCCACCTATAGAGAGATTTAGCTCCCTTCAAATTCCTCCCTAAATATTTAATTCAGACAGAGCAAATGCATCTCATCTTTCTTCTCCCACTTTTCTCACCACTTCACTCTTAGTCCAATCCCTTGTTAACCCTGGTACCCTACCTACAAATATTTTTATTCCCCTACCCCAACACTAAGTTTTACCAAGGTTTAAAATGTATATATTTTCTGATAACAAAAGTAAAATGTGTTTGCTATAAAAAATTTTTGAAGAAAAAGGAGAAGGAGAAAAAAAACCTCACCCATTATGCCCCATCTCAAGCTTATTTTCTATGGTAGATGTGTGTATGTGTAAGTGTATGTGTGTGTAATGAAAAATGGGATCACTCTGCACATACAATTTATCATTTTCTTTTCCCCCTATTTTGTCAGTATTTTTCTATGATATTATTACATATTTTTCTATTTCACTTTAAAAGGGGCTACATTATATTCCATCCAATAGGTAGACCATGATTTTGTAAAGACTCTATTTTTGGACATTTGTAGTGAACAATGCTATGATGAACATTTTTTGTTGTAAATTTTGGCAGGTCTTGAGGATTACTTCCATAGTATGAATTCTTAGTCGTGGAACTGCTGATATGCTTTCCAGAAACGAATACACACTCCCATCAGCATAGGGAGGGAATCTTGACTTCTCTTCACAGCCCTGTGTTGTATAACCAATTTTTTTTTCCGTAAAGTTCCAACTAGCAGTTAAAATATTATCTAGTAAAGCCTTGGAAGTATGACCCCTCCTAAGAATTCAGCAGGTGTCCCTGGGTGGTGTAAACACTTGAGGGCTAGACTCTTAGCCTAAAGATTGACAGTTCAAACCCACCCACAAACACCTTGGAAGACAGCCCTGTTGATGTGCTTCAGAAAGGTCACAGCCTTGGAAACCCTATAGCACAATTCTACCCTGTACACATCGGACCACCATGAGTCAGAATCAACTTAAGGGCAACTAACAACAATAAGAAGAGCTTCAGCATTCTGCAGGGTCCTTGGGAAGACACAGAGGTAGGATGCTAAGTAAAAGCAGGCAGAAGAAGTCAAACGCCTGAACTAGGCCTTCTGCTTCAGCCACAGGGCCAGGTGCTGTGGTTTGAGCTCTGTGGCAGTTGCTGAAGTTAGGGCTTGTCTTCTCAAAGAAACAGTTAGCAGGACCCATTACCCTTCTGAGAGCTTCCTGGAGCCCAGGTGAAGAAGTTACATCTGAGGCCTTTCCCCCAGGGTCTTGTCCAGACAGCTCAGCAGGAGAAGATCGAGGCCAGATAGGCAGAGCCCACACTTGAGCTTACCTGCTTCACAAGCAGTGGAGCTGGAAGGGTGCAGCCTGGCCTCCTCCTCTGGTTGAGACAGGAAGTGGGTGAGGCCTACCCTTTAAGAACACAAGTCCCCATGACCAGCATGTGAGCACCAAGTCCCCGTGATCCCTTTGAGGCAGTGCCCCGTGACCACACTCTTAGGCCAGGAAAGAAACAAGCCCCAAGCTGCCATGCTACTTCATGTGGGACCCCCCCCACCCCAAAAGCAGCCATGGAATCTGATGGATAGGGGAGCTAGAAATTTCCCTTTGAAGTCACTATCCCCTCCCCCACAGCCAGGCCTTCCCATGCTTAAAATGTCAGCGTGGTTGCATAATTGAGCTGGTCAGACATAAGCGTTCTTTCAGAAGATGGCCGCTGACATCCTCAGTGCTAATCCTTCCTCAGATCATCTGCATCAGAGCCAGAGGTCGATGGGTGAAGAGGAGGCGAGTGAGTCCCATATGACTCTAACTCAGGCTGCAGCCTCTCTTCACTGCAGCCTGGTGTGATTCCTATCCACAGTTGTCCCAAGACAGTTGCAGAGGGGGGCAGACACAGCCCCAGGCTGGGCTTAAGGAGCTAAGAACTTTGAGGTCATAACAGTTGCCCTTTCTCCTGAAGTTCCTGTTCCGGCCAGCTTTCCCAGCTGGGTTCACCCAGCTTGGTCACTCCACCAGGCCTCTCTGTGCAGTGAATATAGGGAGCACATATACATTACAATGAACATAAGGGGGACAACTTTGTCCCCTTTCAGCCTGGCAGCTCCAGATGTATCTGCTGAAGGGCTGTTTGAACTCTCCTTTCAGATACCTGAGATATCCCACGATGTCACAGGGTTCTCTGAGACCTCTGTAGTCACTCACTGCCCTAGGACCATCACCCTTCCAACATTCCCTGGGAGCTCCCCATTTGTGGTGAGGCCTGACCAAAGGGAATGGCAGAGCCCTCTCCCTTACTGAGGTCCTGTACCTCTCGCCACTTGTTTACCTCACCTTCACCAGGCTTCTGGTCCTTTGGTCCTATCTGGGTCATGCCATTCCCATGAGGGAATCTGACTTTCATATCCAGTCTACACTAGCCTTCCATGGTTCTGGGCTCTTGCCTTGGCTTTTTTTAATTAACTAATTAATATGACTTTTTTTTTTTTTTTTTTTTTTTCCCTGATAGAACTGTAAAGGGAAATGGTCAAATTCACTACTATATTTGGAGACTTCACCACTCCTTTCTAGTAACAGATAGATCCAGCAAGTAGAAAAACAGTGAAAAAAAAAAAAAAATATATATATATACAGCTCACTCATAGAAGTCAAATGCCTTAGGCACTACACCACTAGAGCTCCCAGTTGAGTCAGATCTGACTTATAGTGACCCTTCCTTGGGTTCCTGAGGTGGTATCACTACAGAAGTAGATTGCCCAAATCTTCCTTCTGAGGAGTAGCTGGTGCGTTTAAACTGCCAACCTTCTGGTTAGCAGTCAAATGCCTTAGGCACTATGCCACCAGAGCTCCTCGTAAAAATATAGGGGAATTGAAATCTATATTTTGAAAATTTAACTACTCATAAATGTATTTCCACCATTATCTATCCTACAGCTTCATTGATTTAATATGAAAATTAGAGTGATTAGAGTATAAGATATGCTAACCAGGCAAATGATATAAAATCTATTTTACTGGAGTGATTTTTTGCTTTGTGTATATAAAAATGATTTTTAAAGGTGATAAGAGTCTTTAAAGAGCTGTAATAATGAAAGTGCTGATGGGAATATGTCAGAAAGTCAAAAAGGCCATTGTTAAAAATATGGAAGTAGTCAGTGTTGGATATTCTCAGTGACATTTAGCTTTTATAGATGTATACTTAAAATTATGGAGCCCTAGTGGCTCAGTAGTTAAAAGAGCTCAGCTGTTAACTGCAAGTTTGATGGTTCAAACTCACCAGCCTCTCTGTGGGAGAAAGATGTGGTAGTTTGCTTCTGTAAAGATTACAGTCCTGGAAACCCTATTGGGCAGTTTGACTTTGTCCTATAGAGTTGCCATATGAGTTGGAATCAACTAGACAGCAATGGTTTTTTGATATACTTAATTAATGCTGGAGTCCCTGAGTAGTGCAAATGGCAAGTATACTTGGCTGCTAATGTTGCTAATGTTGGAGGTTTGGACTCAGAGTTTCCTTGGAAGGAAGGCCTGGCGATCTGCTACTTAAAAATATCAGCCATTTAAAACGTCATAAAGCACAGTTCTACTCTGAAACATGTGAGGTTGCCTTCAGTCAGAGTTGACTTGATGCCAATTAGTTTTATACCTAAAGTTATTAAAAATACCTTTATTATTTAATTTTGTAATGGTTTTCTTTTTATTATGAAGAATTCCAAACATACACAAAAGAGACAGAAGAGCAAGCTCTTATAGCCAATCACTAGCTTCAACAACCATTAGCTCATAGCCAACCCTGTTTCATTTTGCTCCTCCTCCCACTAAATCTAGGAGCTCTGGTAGCATAGTGGCTAAAGCACTTGACTGCTAACCAGAAGGCCGATGCTTCAAACCCACCAGCCACTCCTCGGAAGGAAGGTTGGGCAATCCTACTTCTGTAGTGATACTGCCTCGGAAACCCAAGGAGGGGTCGCTATGAGTCGGGCCGACTGGACGGCACATAACAACAACAACAACCCACTAAATCTTATACATACTAGGTTGTTTGGGAACAAATGCTAGACATGTCATTTTATCTGTGAAATTATTTCAGTATGTATTTCTAAAAGATAATTAGAAAACAAAACTACAATATAATTATCATACTTAGAAATTAGCAATTCCTTAATATCCTCAAATATAAGTGTTCAAATTCCCAGATTGTCTCATAATGATTTTATTTTATTTTATTTTTTAGTATTCAGATTTTTAAACCCAGATCCAAATAGGATCTACACATTGCATTTTGTTGCTATCTCAATTCTGCGATAGGTTCTCTCTCACCCTCATTTTATTTGTTGAAGAAACTGGATAACTTGTAACATTTCCCAGATACGTTCTTCATCAGGTTCCGTGTCTCCTGTTTTACTGACAAATAGTTAGATCTCGAAGGCTGTTCAGATTCAGGGTGGACTTTTTCACAAGATTATTTTACTGGTGTGCCAGGGAGGCACACAATGTAGAGTGGTCTCTCTTTTGTGAGGTTAGCAGCCTTGACGATTATTGCCTAGAGTCATTCCATAACGTTGTTGCCCAGTCCTGTGCTATATTCATGACCATTGCTATGTTTGAGTCCATTGTTTTGGCTGCTGGGTCATTCCATCTCACTGAGAGCTTTCCTTGTTTTCGCTGACCTCTACTTTACCAAACTTGATGTCCTTTTCTAGCAATTGGTCTTTCATGATATACAAATAAATTAAATAAGACTCATTTATTTAATATTCCTTTGGATTTTCAAATTAAATTTTATTTATAAATTATGTAGACATTTACATTATGGCAAAGTGAAATCTGCATGTGGAAGTATTCATAGCAGTCTGGGTACTATATCTATCCCTCCTAATCCTTTCCTACTCACAGGTAAACTTATTAAACAAAAAGTTTTTGTTCATTCTTCTGCTTTTTAAATATTAGGAAATGTGAATATATATTTGTATCATTTTTCACATAAATGGTAGAAGATTTTATACACTTTTTCCATGCAATTATTTCCTTACTTTCCTTTTCCTCTAGCACATTGCTGATTTATAGAAACCCAACTTTTATTTTATTTTATTTTATTGTGATTTGGGTGAAGATTTACAGAGCAAATTCACTTTCCATACAGCAGTTCACATATACTTTGTCTCATGACATTGACCACAGTTTACCACAATGCAACAGCTCCCCTCCCACTTCCTCCCCATAGTTACCTCTTCTCAGCGTCCATCCCTCCATACACTCCTGCCCCCTGAGCTGTCTCCCTGTGCATAAGCAGCCCATCTTTCTCCCATGATTGTTCTCTCCAAGGAGTGTATGTACCTCAGATAAATGTTCAACTCATATGCCTGTATTTTGTTTGGCTAGAAACCACAGGTGTGGGTTCAATTCCAGACCTGAAGGGCAGCTAGGGGGCCATAGTCTCAGTGGTTCCACCAGGCTCTATTGGACCAGCAACCTGGTCACCACTTTTTTTTTTTTCCTCCAAATGATTTTGAGTTTTGTTCCACATTGTTCTCCCTCTCTATCAAGGGTCTCCTACATAGATCCCCCTCCAAGTGGATGACAGTAGTAGTCAGGCACCATCTAGTTCTTCTGGTCTCATAGTTTATATGCTGCAGATTGGATGGTGTACCAGTCACTAGGACTAATTGTTTCCATGAATTTCGGTTTTCTTCATTCTTCTTTGCTCTGGACAAGGAGAGATCCATTGTTGCATCTAGATGGCAGCTTGCTAGCTTTTAAGATCCCAGGTGCTACTTGCTAAAGTAGGAGGTGGAACAATGTTTTGTATAGTATGTTATGCCAATTGAGCTTGATGTCCCCTGCGACTATGGTTCCAAGGCCGTAGGTTCAATTACTCGGTCCCTCTGGGTAGGTGGCTGTGACCAAGCCGTGACCACGACCTTGCCCCTTGTCAGCTCTACTATACACTTGGGAATTCTGATCATTCACATAAACTTATAGGACCATTGTCTGCCGACACTATATATGTTCTTGTATACCCTCCCCATTTCATAGACATATCTAATCGTTTAGCCCGTCCACCCTTCTATCCACCCATATACCCATGTTTGCCTTCACTAACAATGCAGTACTGTAGGTGCAAAAGGGTTCGTATTTGTTGTCTGTACCTCCCATGTACCTCTCTATGTCTTTCTCATCCTCAATG
>NW_006921843.1:4261166-4265604 GCF_000298275.1 Orycteropus afer afer | reverse complement strand
TTTTAAAACAGACAAATACAAGCAAACTAATCACCAGAAAAAAGAAAGTGAAAAAGAAAAAAATAAAAATAAAAAAGAGGAAAAAAAAATTGGTGTAGGACAGTGCAGGGCACCCAGGCTCCATCTGAGCACACAGACTGTGATGATGTTCCTGTGGGCCCAGAAGTTAGGTGGGAGTGGAGGATGGCTGCACCTCCGTTCACCAAGAGTAACAAGGGGAATGTCTACCTTGTCAGTCTTGCGGGTCCTGAGTGTTCTTGGGGTTGCTGGAAAGCAGAGCGTGTTCTTAAGCCCCAGCAATCTGCCAGAGCGCTGTCTCTTTAAATATCCAAAATAGTCAAGCTGCTTTTTAAACGTTCAAAATGGTGGTGCCCTCTGGACCTCAGCCCACCTTTTTTTTCTTTTTGTATGTGTGTTGACCCTGCCACTTTGCTGAATTCCTTTTGTTATTCTAATTGTTTTTCTGTGTGTGTGTTTGTGGATTATTTGGGATATTCTATGTATTTCTATAGAAATCATGTCATC
Organism: Orycteropus afer afer; assembly: GCF_000298275.1. NCBI lineage: Eukaryota > Metazoa > Chordata > Mammalia > Tubulidentata > Orycteropodidae > Orycteropus > Orycteropus afer. The sequence goes on along the minus strand of NW_006921843.1, from coordinate 4,265,079 downwards.
TCTGAAAACAGATAGCTTTACTTTCTTCTTCTTGATCTGTGCATTTTTTTTCCCTTCTAGCCTAATTGCTTTGAGTAGGACTTCCCGAATGATGTTAAATAGGAGTGGTGAAAAGGGGGCATCACTTTCTGTTCCTGATTATAGTAGGAAAGTTCTCAGTCTCTCCATTGAATATGAAGTTAGCTGTGGGTTTTTTATAGATGCCCTTTATTATACTGAAGAATTTCCCTTCTATTCCTATATTGTTGAGCATTTTATTAATTTATTTTATTTATTATGAAAGGGTTTGAATTTTGTTTAATGCCTTTTCTGCTTAGGTTGAGATGATCATGTTATTCCTTCCCTTTGTTCTACTGATGTGGTGTATTAAATTGATTCATTTTCTAATGTTGACCCAGCCTTGCGTTCCTGTTGTAAGTTGTACCTGATCATGGTGTATAATTCCTTTTAATATGTATTTGAATTAGATTTGCTAGTATTTTGTTAAGCATTTTTGTGTCTATATTCATTAGGAATATTGGTCTGTAGTTTTATTTTCCTGTGTTGTCTTTGTCTGGTTTTGGTGTCAGGGTAATTCTCACCTCATAAAATGAGTTAGGAATGGACATTGATCCCTTGTCAAAAACCAATTGCCCATAGATGGATGGTTTTATTTCGAGTTTTCAATTCTATTGAACTGATCTATATGTTGACTATCACTGAGCTATTCTAGGTCATTTTGATTACTGTGGCTATATAGTATGTTTTGAGATCAGGAAGTTGAGACTTCCTATTTTGTTCTTTTTCAACATTGCTTTGGCTATGTGAGTCCTCTTTCCTTTCCATATAAAAATGGTGATTAGTTTTTTCATTTCAGTAAAAAATGTTGGGGGAATTTGGATCAGAATTTCATTGTATCTATAGATGGCTTTGGGTAGTATTGACATTTCACAACGTTAAACCTTTCCAATTCATGAGCATGGAATGCTTTTCAATTTATGTAGGTCTTTTAGTTTCTTACAGTAGGTATTTCATCATTTGGGGAGCTATTGTAAATGGTATTGTTTTATTGATTTCCTTCTCAGAGTTCTCCTTGTTAGTGAAAAGAAATCCAACTTATTTTTGTGTGTTGATCTCATATCTTGGAATGTTGCTGAATTCGTCAATTAGATCCATAAGCTTTCTTATGGGATCTTTGGGGTTTTCTACGTAATAGGATTCCAGTATAATACTGAATAAGAATAGTGATAATGGGCATCCTTGCCTTGTTCCCATTTTCAAGGGGAAGAGTCTCAGCCTTTCTCCATTGAGAATAATGTTGGCAGTTGGGTTTCATATGCCCTTAATTATATTGAGGGAGCTCTGGTAGCATAGTGCCTAAGGCCCTTGACTGCTAACCAGAAGGCTCGTGGTTCAAACCCACCAGCCACTCCTCGAAAGGAAGATGGGGCAATCTACTTCTGTAGTGATACTGCCTCAGAAACCCAAGGAGGGGTCACTATGAGTTGGATCCGACTTGACGGCACATAACAACAACAACAATTATATTGAGGAATTTTCTTTTTATTCCTATTTTGCTGAAAGTTTTTTTTTTTTTTTTAATTAGGAATGAGTATTTAATTTTATTGAATGCCTTTTCTGTATCAATTGAGATGATCATGTGATTCTTTTCCATGTATGTGTGTGTATGTGTGTGTGCGTGGGAGAGATATTTGTGTGAAAATTTACAGAGCAAATTCATTTTCCATACAGCATTTTGTTTCATGACATTTATTGCAGTCCCCATAATGTAACAGTTCTCTTCCCATTTCCTCCCTGTGTTTATCTTTTCCCTGTGTCCTTCTTTCCTATGCATTCCTGCCCTGTGAACTATCTCCCTGTGCAAATACTGTCTTTCTGCTCTCCCATGATTGATCTCAGGAGTGTACCTACCTGGTGAAAATATTCATCTTATATACCTGTGTATTGTTTGTTGGAAGCCAAGGGAATGAGTTAAATTCCAGGCCTAAATGGTGACTAGAAACCATAGTCTCAGGGGGTTCACCAGTCTCTACTAGATCAGTAAGGCTGTGTCTTTTTTTTTTTTTTTTTTTAGTGATTTTGAGTTTGTTCCACATTTTTCTCCGAGTCTATCCAGCATCCCCTACACTGATTCCTTTCTGAGTGGTTGACAGTGGTAGTCAGGCACTATCTAGTTCTTCTGGTCTCACGATCATGCAGGCGAGGTTCACATGGGCCACTAGTTCCTTGGACTAATTGTTTCCATGCGTCTTTGGTTTTCTTCTCCTTTGTATTAGTTATGTAGTAAACTACCTTTTTTTTTTTTTTCCCTGATATTGAACCACCCTTGCTCTCTTGGTATGAATCCTACCTGATCATGATGTATGAATTTATTAATATGTTGTAGAATTCTGTTTGCTACAATGGTGTTGAGAATTATTGTGTCTATATTCATGAGGGATATTGCTCTGTAATTTTCTGTTTTTGTGGTGTCTTTACCTGGCTCTGGTATCAGGTTGATGCTGGCCTCAGAGAATGAGTTAGGGAGTATTCCTTCCTCTTCTATGTTTTGGAATATTTTCAGTACTGGTGTGAACTCTTCTCTGAATGTTTGGCAATTTTTCCTGGTGACGCTACCTGGTCCTGGACTTTTTTGTTGTTGTTGTTGGGAGTTTTTTGATGTCATCTTCAATCTCTTCTTTTGTTATGGATCTGTTTAGATTTTCTATCTCTATTTGTGTTATTTTAGGTAAGTAATGTGATCCTTGGAATTTGTCCATTTATTCTAAGTTTTCAAATTTGTTAGAGTACAATTTTTCATAGTATTCTGTTATGATCCTCTTTATCTCTGTTGGATCTGTTGTAATTCTCCACTTTTATTTCTTATTCTGGTTATTTGCTTCTTCTTATGTTTTCCTTTCTCAGTCTAGCCAGTTGTATGTCTATTTTATTGATCCGTTCAAAGAACCAACCTATGCTTGTTAATTTTTCTATTTTCTATTTCACTTCTTTCTGCTCTGATCTTTACTATTCCCTTTCTTCTGGTAGCCTTGGTCTGCTTTTGTTCTTCCTTACCTTTTTGTTCAAGTTGTTAAGTTACTGATTTTGGATCTTTCTTCTTTTTCAATGTAGGCATTTATTGCTATGAATTTCCCTCCTAGATCTATTTTTGCTGCATTCCATTGCTTTTAGTATGCTGTGTTTCCACTATTGTTTGCTTCTAAGTATTTTCAATCTTTCTGAAAGCCTGATTGGTACCAAATTCCCTTAGTTTTTGTTTTTCTTGGAATGTCTGAATTTCATCCTCATTTTTTTAAGACAGTTGTACCAGGTATAATATTCTTGACTGATAGTTCTTTTCTTTACTTTAAGTATGTCATCCTACTACCTTCTTGTTTGCATGGTTTCTGAAAAGAAATTGGCACTTAATCTTATTGAAGATCCCTTGTATGTGACACTTCTCTTGTGTGGCTCTCAGAATTTTCTCCCTGTCCTTGGTTTTCAAAAGCTTGATTATGATATGTCTTCATGTGGTTCTTTTAGGATTTATCTTACTTGGAGTTTACTGAGCTTCTTGGATGTAAAATTTTCCATCTTTTGTCATATTTGGGAAGTTTTTCTGCCATTATTTCTTCAAAAATTCTTTCTGAACATTTCTGTTTCTCTTCTCCTTCTGGAATTCTGGAATGAATTTATTATTCCTCTTGAAGGTGTCCCACATATCCTTTAGGCTTTGTTAATTTTTCTTTACTCTTTTTTTCTGTTTGCTCCTCAATCTCAATGGCTATTTCTTTGAGTTTATTGACCCTTTCTTCTGCCTGTTCAATTCCAACTGCTGAGTCCTTCCAGAGAATTATTCATTTCTGTTATTTTACTTTTAAATTCATATATATATATTTATGTGTGTGTGTGTGTGTGTATATATATATATATA
>NW_006921843.1:4196325-4261061 GCF_000298275.1 Orycteropus afer afer | reverse complement strand
AATTGTGATTTGGGTCAAATTTACAGAGCAAATTCACTTTCCATACAGCAGTTCACATATACTTTGTCTCATGATATTGACTACAATTTACCACAATGCAACAGCTCTCCTCTGACTTCCTCCCCATAGTTACCTCTTCCCTGTGTCCGTCCCTCCATGCACTCCTGCCCCCTGAGCTGCCTCCTTCTGCATAAACATCCCTTCTTTCTCCCATGATTGTTCTCTCCAAGGAGTGTATCTATCTCAGGTAAATGTTCAACTCGCATGCCTGTCTTTTGTTTGGCTGGAAGCCACAGGTGTGGGTTCAATTCCAGATCTGAAGGGCAGCTAGGGGCCATTGTCTCAGTGGTTCCACCAGGCTCTATCAGAGCAGCAAACCTGGTCCCCCCCCTTTTTTTCCCAAAATGATTTTGAGGTTTTTTTTACACATTGTTCTGTCTGTCCAGTATCTCCTACATAGACCCCCTTCTGAGTGGTTGATGGAGGTCGCTGGGCACCATCTAGTTCTTGTCTCATAGTCATATAAGCTGCAGATCACATGGTGTACCAGTCGCTAGGACTAATCGTTTCCATGAATCTTTAGTTTTCTTCATTCTTCTTTGTTCTGGATGAGGAGAGACCCATCGTTGCATCTAGATGGCTGCTTGCAAGCTTTTAAGATCTCAGTTGCCACTCACCAAAGTAGGAGGTAGAACAATGTTTTGTATAGTATATTATGCCAATTGAGCTTGATGTTCCCTGTGACTTTGGTCCCGAGCCCACCGGTTCAACTACTCGGTCCCTCTGGATAGCTGGCTATGACCAAGAAATGACTACAATTTTGTCCCTTGTCAGTTTTACTATACACCTGGGAATTCTTACAGATCATACAAACACATTTATAGGATTGTTGTCTGCCACTCTATACATGGTCTTGAGTATACTTTCCACTGCATAGACATACCTCATAGTTCAGCCTGTCCACCCATCTATCCACCCGTATACCTATGTTTGCCTTCACTGACAGTGCAGTACTGTATGTACAAAAGGGTTCATCTTCATTGTTTTTAACCTCCCATGTACTTCTCTATGTCTTCCTTTTCCTCAATGCCACCATGTTGATCATTCACATTTGGTACATTGCCCTTCTCTTCACCCAAATCAATACTTATCTCTACCTCTCTAACAGTGTTCCCTTCCCTCCCCTCCCACTCCTGGTAATCAACAAAGAAAATTTCCTTCCATAGATAAACCTTTCCTTGACTTTTACAAAAACAGACTAATACAATATTTGTCCTTCTGTGATTGACTTATTTCACTCAGCATAATATCCTCCAAGTTCATCCACATTATGTGATATTTTGCAGATTCTAGGTTATTCTTTAAGGTTGCATAGTATTCCATTGTGTGTATGTATGTACCATAGTTTGGTTATCCATTCCTCAGTTGATGAACACCTAGGTGGTTTCCATTTTTTGGCTATTGTAAATTGTACTGCAATAAACATGGGTGTGCATATGTCTGTTCTTATCCTGGCTATCACTTCTTTAGGATATATACCTAGTAAAGGAATGACTGGGTCAAAAGGTATTTCTAATTCCAACTTTTTAAGGAAGCACCATACTGCTTTCCACAGTGGTTGTACCATTTTACAGTCCCACCAGCAGTGTATGAGAGTCCCAATCTCTCCACATCCTTGCTAGCATTTATTATTTTCTCTCTTGTTGAACTTTGCTGCTAGTGCTGGGGAAAGATGGTATGTCATTGTTGTTTTGATTTGCATCTCTCTAATGGCTGATGGGGAGCTCTGGTAACATAGTGCCTAAGGCACTTGACTGCTAACCAGAAGGCTGGTGATTCAAACCCACCAGCCACTCCTTGGAAGGAAGGTTGGGCAATCTACTTCCGTAGTGATACCGCCTGGGAAACCCAAGGAGTGGTCGCTATGAGTCAGGTCTGACTCCACGGCACATAACAACAACAACAGTGGCTAATGATCATGAGCATTTCTTTATATGTTTATTGGCATGCCTAAGGCATTTGACTGCTAACCAGGAGGCTGGCAGTTCAAACCCACCAGCCACTCTTTGGAAGGAAGCTTGGGCAATCTACTTCCGTGGTGATACCACTTCGGAAACCCAGTGCTATGAGTCGGACCTGACTCAATGGCAGTGCATATATGGAGCTCTGGTGGTGTAGTGCCTAAGGCATCTGACTGCTAACCAGAAGGCTGGTGGTTCAAACCCATCAGCCATTCCTCAGAAGGACGATTGGGCAATCTACTTCTGTAGAGTTAAAAAAAAAACAAAAAACCTCACAGCCGTAGAGTTGGATCCTACTCATAGCGACCCTCCTTGCGTTTCTAAGGCAGTATCACTATGGAAGTAGATTGTCCAACTTTCCTTCCAGGGAGTGGCTGGTGGGTTTGAATCACCAGCCTTCCGATTAGCAGTCAAATACCTTGGAAACCCAAGGAGGGGTTGCTATGAGTCTAATCGATTGATGGCAGTAAGTTTTTCTTTTGTTGTTGTTGTTGTTTTTATATATATTTATAAAATCCTATCTCCTTATTGAAACTCTTGTTTTGTTCTTGTGTGGTTTTCCTGATTTCTTTTAGATCTCAACCTGTGTTTTCCTTTATGTCTTTGAGCATACTTAATATTGTTGCTTTGAACTCTTAGTCATGTAATTCCATTATCTGTCCTTCCTCAATAAGAGTTTTTTTTTTTTTTCCTATAAGGGATATGAGCCATCCTTAATGTCCCTTCATTTGCTCTGTAATTGTCTGTTGCTTTGAGATATTATGCTATTTTAGTTTGATAAATCAGAGTATTAGATTCTTCCCCTTCTCTATAAATTGGTCTTCTTCCTCTTTATTATTGCTTTATATTATTGAAGTTTATTTTCTGCTTCTATTCTGATCTCTCTGTTTCAGTGCACTGTGGTTGTTGCTTTCCTATTGGTCTCCCTGACCAAGGGCATCAGCCATCACTGTTTTGCTTCTAGTTTCCCTAAATAATTGTACTGGTCTAATCACTAAAGTCCTAACATCTGTGACTTATAGTACTTGTTATAGTCATCTTCCCTCCAACTACTGGTGATATTGACTGTCTTACTTTGTTACCAGACTTTCCCACCCTGAGAGATGCCAGCTATACCCCTCCTCATGTCCTGTTTGGGATTGCTTTCTCTGAATGCTCACTGCAAATCTCCCTCTCTGTGAGGGCCAGTCACACAACTCTGATGCTAGACTCTCTTACCTAGAAGCTGCAGCCATCACAGATGCATTATGTGACTTCTGTACCAGAAGCAATGGCCGTACTACACCAGCCTCAGACTCATCTTGGATATAGCAGCTCTTGCCAATTCACCAGGTGTTCTCACTATTTATCAATACCAGTCCTCACTATGCTCATTTTCTTGTTCTTCCCAAGATTCACAGAATCTTCTACCCCAGTAATACTCACCCAGCTGCACTGTCCCAAGCCTGGTTACTCTGTCATCTTAGCCTGCATTATGTCAACTCAACCTTTCTGTGCCAGTGCTGACTGTTCATGTAATGCGGGCTGTATTGCACCCCGGTTGTGCTTACAGGTAGCTGCTGGGTGATTCCTAGCCTTTTCTTTGCTGTAGGGGAAGAGGTAGGAATGGAGGCACTCCAGACATTGTACTGAAGAGATCCACTTTTGCCTTTAAATCCACTGTTGGGCAGTTCTGAGGCTGCTGGATGATACTGGGGTTCTCTCTTCTGCATTGCAAGGGGGATGAGCAAAGACCCCTCGGACTGTCTGTCCTGGAAATCAGCCTATGGCCTTGGATCTGAGGCACTAGAGCTCTGTGTTTCTGCCTACAGTATGCATTGGCCGTATAGGAGACAGGTGTGGGTGCTCCACATATAATTTACCCTGGAGATCTGCTCCTGGTTTCAGAACCCGAGGTTAAGAAGGCTCTTCCCATGCACCTGAGAACTGTGTGGTCCATGACAAACTGCTGTGTTCTTATTGCCCCTTTCCCAGGGCTACTGGGTCTAGACCTTTGGCCCATTCTATTTTCAGCATTTCTTTCTTTTTTTTTTTAATTGTGATTTGGGTGAAGATTTACAGAGCAAATTCACTCTCCATACAGCAGTTCACATATACTTTATCTCATGTCATTGACCACAGTTTACCACAATGCAACAACTCCCCTCCCACTTCCTCCCCATAGTTACCACTTCCCAGTGTCCATCCCTCCATACTCTCCTGCCCTCTGAGCTGTCTCCCTGTGCATAAGCAGCCCTTCCTAATCCCATGATTGTTCTCTCCAGGGCATGTGTCTACTTGAGGTAAATGTTCAACTCACATGCCTGTACTTTGTTTGGCTATTTTCAGCATTTCTATCTATTCTTTCTTGGAAGGAAGATTATAGTTGTCCACTCAGTCTTTCTGCCTGCCAGCCAGTTCATAAATCCCAACTCATGCCATTCACCCCATGTTCCACTTCCCTGGGACACAAGACTCAAGCCCTGACTTCTGCACTCTGCCTGTGCCCTTTCCTAGGGCTGCTCATTCAGACTTTCTTCTCCCTAAGCTGGATACTCATACAGTCTCATCTGCACTATTCTCCCTGGATTGCACTTTCCTGGAGGACTCAAACTTGTGCTGTGCCCACTTGCGATTCTCTCTCAGGCCTGCCCAGTCCTGGTACGTGGTGTATTCACCTTATCACTCCACAGTAGGCTGTTTTCTCAGTTCCTCCATTTCAATCTGTGTCTCCGAGCCACTTGCACAGTGGATTTCCTGCTCAAGGCTGCTGAGCCAGGCTGGTGAGCAGGGTGAGGAGAGTTCATGACCCTCTGCTTTCCTACTCTATGTATTCTTTTTTCTTGCTTCAGTGTTTGATTTTGTTCTCCAGTCCTCCAATCAGCTGATGTCCAGAGTTCCAAGATTATTGGTTCCATCAATTTTTACTTGTTTTCTTCTAGCATTGTTGTGGAAGGGCATGAGCATCTGACTAGTTATGCAGCCATCCTAGACCTAATCCTCCTCAAATCTTTTTACAGTTATGTAGCATTAATGCTTGGGTGAATGTATGAGAGTTAATACAACCAATCTCTTATTGATTGGCAATTGAGGGGTTTGTAGCCTTTTGCTTTCAAATAGTGCAACATTGAAAAACTTTGTCAGACATCTTTTTTAATTGTATCAATATATCTTTGGGATAGATTCCTGTATGTTGATCTTGCTTGGACTAAGGGTAAATGTAAATGTAATATTGTCAATAATGCAAAATTTTCCCCATTTCCACCACCATTTTCAGAGAGTTCTTGTTTCCCCAACAGAACACCTTGTCAAACTTTTGGATTTTTGCCAATCTTAAGAAATGATATATCAGTAGAGTTTTGGTCTATAACTTTTTTTTTCTTAGGTGTCTTTGTTTGGTTTTAGTATTAAGGTACTACTGGTCTTATAGAGGAGCTCAGATGGCATAGTGGATAAAGCATTTGACTGCTAACTGGAAGGTCAATGATTCAAAACCATCAGCTGCTCCACAGAAGGAAGACTGGGTGATCTAGTTCCATAAGATTCACAGCCTCGGAAACCCAATGAGGGCTGCTATGAGTCAGAAACGACTCAATGGCAGTGAGTTTGTTTTTTTATTTTTTGGTCTTATAGAATGAGTTGAAAAGTGTTCCCCTTCTACGTTTTTTGTAAGAGTTTATGCAGGATTGGTATAAATTCTTCTTTATATATTTATTACTATTATTTAATTTTTTATTTTGTTTTTGTTGAGCAAAATACAGCAAAACATACACCAACAGTTACTACATGTACTATTTAGTGACATTGATTACATTCTTTGAGTGTGCAACCATACTTACCCTCCCTTTCTGAATTGTTTCTTCTCTATTAACATAAATTCACTATCCCCTAAGGCTCCTATCTAATCTTTGAAGTTGCTGTTATCAATTTGATCCCAAATAGATGGTTCTAGAAAAAGCATAGTGTTCAAGACAGACTTTCTTTTTACTAGTTAAGTTAAACTTAAAGAGGCTTAAGGGGCTATTTTTGGTTTAGGGTTTAAAGATTATATCAGAGTAGTAGTTTGTGATGCTCACACAAACTTCATGGATCCAGGAAGTGTGGTGTCAATGAAAATTTGAAATTCTATTATTTATTTTTCCCCTTTTGATCAGGAGTGTTCTATAGAAACTTTGATCAAAATGTTCAGCAATCTGAGCCAGGCACCATTTAGTGCTTCTCATCTCATGGCAAAAAAGGCAATTGTTCATGGAATCAATTAGTGCCATAGTCCATATCTTCCTCATATTTCTGTTTCTATTTCCTCTGTTGCCCCAGGCAAGTAAAAACCAATTATTGTGCTTTGGATGGCTAGTTACAAGTTGTTAAGACCCTGGCATTATACAATGAACTAAGAGGTAAAACAGAAGTACTAAACATGTTGGTAGGCCAGTTAACTGGGATGTTCCATGAAACCATGACTAAATCTTCAACCCAAGAAACCAAGTCCTATGAGGTTTTTGAGTGTATATAAGTCATCTCAGCAGCTATCTTTATATATATATGTGTGCGTGTGTGTGTGTATGTATAAACAGGGAGTTGTTGTTGTTGTTGTTATGTACTGTCTAGTCGGACACGACTCATAGTGACCCTCCTTGGGTTTCTGAGGCAGTATCACTACGGAAGTAGATTGCCCCATCTTCCTTCCGAGGAGTGGCTGGTGGGTTTGAATCATCAGCCTTCTGGTTAGCAGTCAAGTGCCTTAGGCACTATGCTACCAGAGCTCCCAAACAGGGAGTAGCTAAAGCAAATGAAAGAAATGACAAGATAAAAGAGCTGAATAGAAGATTTCAAAGATCAGCTTGAGAAGACAAAGTCAATTATTATAATGAAATGTACAAAGACCTGGAGTTAGAAAACCAAAAGGGAAGAATACATTTGGTATTTCTCAAGCTGAAAGAACTGAAGAAAAAAATTTAAGCCTCAAGATGCAATATTGAAAGATTTATGGGCACTGTATTGAAGGATGCAGGAAACATCAAAAGAAGATGGAAGGAATATACAGAGTCATTGTACCAAAAAGAATTGGTCTATGTTCAGCCATTTCAGGAGGTGGCATATGATCAAGAACCAATGGTATTAAAGGAAGAAGTTGAAGCTGCACTGAAGGAACTGGCAAAGAACAAGGCTCCAGGGATTGACAGAATACCCATCAAGATGTTTCAACAAACAGATGTCCCGCTGGAGGCACTCACTTGCTTATGCCAAGAGATTTGGAAGACAGCTACCTGGCCAACTGACTGGAAGAGATCTATATTTGTACCCATTCCAAAGAAAAGTGATCTCACAGAATGTGGAAATTATCAAACAATATCATTAATATCACAGGCAAGTAAAATCTTACAGACGATAACTCAAAAACAGTTGCATCAGTATATTGACAGAGAACGTCCAGAACTGCAAGATGGATTCAGAAGAGGATGTGGAATAAGGGATATCATTGCACATGTCAGATGGATCTTGGCTGAAAGCAAAGAATCCCAGGAAGATGTTTACTTGTGTTTTATTGACTATGCAAAAGCATTCAGTTGTGTGGATCATAACATATTTTGGATAACATTGAGAAGAATGGGAATTCCAGAACACTCAATTGTGCACAATTCTATTGTATATATGTAGGAGAATCATCAGTGAAGCCATCTGAACCTGGGGTTTTCCTTGTGGGAAGTTTCAAAATAACTAATTCAGTCCCTACTTTTCATATATTTGTTCAGATTTTCTATTTACTCTTGAGTATATTTCATTAATCTGTGCCTTTCTCAAAATTTTCCCATTTCATCTAAGTTACCTAATTTAAAATCGAATGTAAGTTACCCACTGTATTAATTTCTACTCTAGTCTTATTTTTTTATACTGCTTGCTTTGGGTTAATTTGTTCTTTTTCTAGTTTCCTTAGGTGAAAATCTAGATAATTAATTTGAGATATTTCATTTTTAAGATAGATATTTATAATTTTCCTCCATGCACTGCTCTGGATACAGCCCATAAATTTTGGTATGTTGTGTTTTTCCTTCTTTTCAAAGTATTTTCTAATTTCCTTTGTGGTTTCTTCTTTGATCCACTCATTATATAGGAGCATGCTGTTAATTTCCACATATTTACCAAATTTCTTTTTGTTGTTGATTTCTAATTTAATTCCACTATTGTTGGAAACCATACTTTGAATTATTTATATCCTTTAAAATTTACTGAGGCTTCTTTTGTAGATTAGCATATGGGCTCTTCTGAAGAATGTGCCCTTGAGAAGAACATGCATTCTGTTTTTGGATGGAGTGTTCTACGTCTGTTACATCAATATAGTTTTAATTTTCATTTTTCTTACTATGAGTGGAAGGAGCTCTGGTGGTGTAGTGGGTAAGGCATTTGGATGCTAACCAGAAGGTCAGCAGTTCAAACCTACCAGCTGCTCCTAGGGAGAAAGATAGGGCAATCTACATCCGTAAAGATTTACAGCCTTGGAAACCCAATGAGGATTGCTATGAGTTGTAATTGACATACTGACAGTGGGTTTGGTTTTTGCGTAGTGCCTAAGGCATTTGACTGCCAATCAGAAGGCTGGTAGTTCAAACCCACCAGACACTCTTGGGAAGGAAGATTGGGCAATCTACTTCCATAGAGATACCACCCTGGAAACCCAAGGAGGGGTCACTATGAGTTGAATCAACTTGATGGCAGTGATTTTGGTTTGGTTTGGTTTATGAGTGAGGTTGAGTGTCTTTTCATGTTGATGGGCCTTCTGCATTTCTTTTTCCTGAACTGTCTACATCTCTTGCTTATTTTTCTATAGGATCTTTTTGTTTGTCTCCATAGCTGTTCTAAAGCTGGTGAATAGACAGAGGGTCTTCTTGGTGAGGCACAGGGACCTATTTGGGCACCAAAAGCTGGTCACTCTTCAAGAAATTCCTGACACTATCAATAGTGAATATTGGCAGCAGCCTATTTTCCACTCCACACAGCTCCAGGTTTTGGGGAGCTGGAGTTCTCCTGGCTGCCTCCAACATTCAGCATTCTGAAATGGATAATACAGGCTTCTATAAACTTGCCATAGGACATTGTTCTGGTTACCTAGTGCCACTCTGACAAGAATATACCACATATGGGATGGCCTTAACAAACAGGAATTTATTCTCTTATAGTTCAGGGAGCTCTGGTAGCATAGTGGCTAAGACACTTGCCTGCTAACCAGACGGCTGGCGGTTCAAACCCACCAGCCACTCCTCGGAAGGAAGGTTGGGCAATCCTACTTCCGTAGTGATACTGCCTCGGAAACCCAAGGAGGGGTCGCTATGAGTCGGGGCCGACTCGACGGCACATAACAACAACAACAACAACAACAATAGTTCAGGAGGCTAGAAGTCTGAGTTCAAAGTGCCAGGCCCTAGGGGCTTGATGAAAGCCCCTCAGCCTTGGGCTTCAGCTCTGCCTCTAGCCCACTGGAGCTAGAGGCTTTTCTTTACTCAGACAGCTGCTGGCTGCTGAGGCTGCCAAGCCCAACGCTGACAAGTAAAAAGGCACAGTCCTGATGTCACCAAACCACATGGCAGGCCATTAATTCAAGTCCATTGTAAGTCCCCTGGTCAGCAGAGCATGGCAGGCTGCTGAACAATGACACAGCTGCATGCAGGGTCCAAGAATGCCATAAGCTAACTACCATTCACCAAGGCTTTTGCTTATATACAGGAAGCAGACCAAAGTCCCTAAGGCAGCTAATCAGCTGTTCATAGTAGATTCCAGCATGGAGTTGATTACCAGTCTCATCATGGGGAATACTACATCCAGCTGCCCAGCTACTCAACCAGGCCCAGCCAAGTTGACACACAAACTGAACTACCACATATGGGAAGCAGACCACATCCCTAAAGCAGCTACTCAGCTGTTTGTGGTAGGCACCACCATGGAATTGATTGCCAGTCTCCTCATGGGGAATAACTACCACCAGCTAGCTGCCCAGCCACTCAACCAGGCCCAAACAAGTTGACACACAACTTTAACTACCACAGGCGTATGAGGGGGAGGATCTGAACTGGACGATGATTTCCACCTGTTTGATTATAAGAGCTTTCTTTCTTTCTTTTTTTTTCCCCCTATTATTTTCATTTCCTTATTTATTTTTGCTTCCCAATGGCTTCTCCTCAGAAGGAAGATGGGGCAATTTACTTCCGTAGTGATACTGCCTCAGAAACCTAAGGAGGGGTCGCTATGAGTTGGGTCTGACTCAATGGCACATAACAACAACAACAACAACAACAACAGTGGCTTATGGAGCAATATTGGCAGGTGATGTGTGTTGGAATAACAACTCCAGCTCCCCCAAACCTGGAGCTGTGTGGAGTGGAGAAGAGTGGTATCGAGAATGAAAAACCTGCCAAGCATTTAGCACTTTTAGTTTTCAGAATAATCTCTAAAATGAAAATGAAGCCAGTGACTTTGCAGTGGGTATAATCAATTATGTTAAAGTTTTGTAGATGTTTACATGAAAGCAGAGGGTCATATATGCGTGTCAAGAGCCTGACATGACCTTGTAGAATAAGTCCCGGAACAGGACGGCAGGGTGTCTGCGCCCTGCTGGATGCAGTGTCACACCTGGAAGTGAGATCTGGAGCCTCTGGAAATTCCATGGAGAGAGCAGTATCTAAGATGGTTTTCCTCCTTACCAAATTCCTGACTTCTCATTAATCAGAAAGTGCACCAACCATCTGTAAAAAGCCCTGTGTCACAATGCCGGAACCTATAAAAGTCAGGATGTTGTATTCTGCCCTCTGGTGGGTCCTAATGGGGACTTTCAGATTCCAAATATGGCTAATGCTTCTTACCCTCTTCACTTTGGATTGATGGCAGATTTCCCAAAATGTGGGTTCAATTATATAAAAATCAATTTGACCTTTCTTCCTTCAAGATTTCTATGTTCTTGTGGAGAAATCTTAGCAGGAACCATGGCAAGAGATTATTTTGCCTTAATCTAACTCCAAACATCTCTTGTTTAGGGCAGCTGATTACATAAAAAGAACAGAATTGCTGGGGACTGAAATGAGTGTGAGCCTCACGCTGACAGCTGTGTCTTCTTACAAATCAGCACTGGAAGAAATGTATGGTGCTTGTGAAGTTTCTACACCCTGTGTGCCTCTTTGTCACCTGTCACATAAATTGTTTATATTGCACGTGTCATGCCCACTTGAACATTAGCACTCATAATGAGTGTCATCCCTTTCAATAATGCTTCATAGCTACTAAATTTGGATTTTACCCAATTTGACTATAAAAAAAATGCCATTGAGTCAATTCTGGCTCACAGTGGCCCTATAAAGCAGAGTAGAACTGTCCCACAGGTTTTCTGAGGCTGTAAATATTTACGGAAACAGATTGTCACTCTTGTGGAGTGGCTGGTAGTTTCAAACCAGTGACTTCTCAGTTAGCAGCCAAGTACTTAACCACTGCACAACCAGACCTCCTTAATTTGACTATATTGTTGTTATGTGCCGTCGAGTCGGACCCGACTCATAGCAACCCCTCCTTGGGTTGCTGAGGCAGTATCACTACGGAAGTAGACTGCCCCATCTTCCTTCTGAGGAGTAGCTGGTGGGTTTAAACCGTCAGCCATCTGGTTAGCAGTCAAGTGCCTTAGGCACCCAAAAAGCGAAAAAATGGGGACAACACAAAAAGGATACATCCAATAAAGCTCAGTAAAACGTTTATCCCCAAAGTTCTGAGAATAATTTTGTTACTTGAATCTTTTGTTTAAATTAGCAGAAAGACTTTGAACTCCAATTTTTTGATAAAACATCTTTTGAAAGTCATGGAAAGCCTAACTAAGGGAGAAACATAGCAAATGTGAGGACAAAGCAACAGTGGGAAAGGGCAAATTCTGTAAAGTGTGGAAACAGTGGGAGGCATTCTGGCATTCTGCTTTTTAAATCTCATAAATTTTTCCCAGTTGATTCAGAAATGCAAGCAAACAGCAAACACCCTGGTTAAAGAGAGTATTACCAATCATTCTCAAATTTTTCTTAGTCCTGGGAAACTTCGCTTAGAAGAGGTGTTTCATTGCCATAATGACCAGTACTTCCCCACCGGGGGGCTATTAAATTTTTGTTTTGTTTCTGGGCCAAGAAGAATGACAGCTATTTTAAAGGGCTCCTCACACAGTGATGGTGCCTGTTATAGTATTATGTTTGTTTGGGAGCAATATTCTCTAAACTGGGCTCCTTGGAGTTTGGGCATTGTGAAAACATGATTCCACGTGAACCATGGAACCATTTGGGCAACTCTGCTTACTGTATTTTCATCCTGGAGTTTCATAACTCATATTAGGATAGTAAAAGCTCTGAGAAGTCTTGAGACAAAGAAATCTCTTTACTTTTATGTAACCCTGCTCTAAAAATTAATTCAATTCAATTCCATTCCAACAATGCAGTATCAGTTCTTCTGATTTTAACAGGGCCAGATTAAGTCATGTGAGTGCCCTAAACACTGATAATCTGTGGTGCCCCCTTCTCTGCTCACTCACACATTCAAATGGGCTATGTGAGTTATGTATATACATACATAGATATGTGCATGGGTGTGTCTTAACTATCCATGTTGTAACTTATTTTTAAATAATATCAATTTCTTAAAGTCAGTCTGAAGGGAAATGGAAAATAAAATATATTTACATGTATATTTTATTATCTAAATATTCATTTAATTTATTTCTTCGAAGAATTGTTTAATTTCTTTACATATTGTTGTTGTTGTTATATGCCATCTAGTCCGACCTGACTCATAGTGACCCCTCCTTGGGTTTCCGAGGCAGTATCACTACGGAAGTAGATTGCCTTATCTTCCTTCCGAGGAGTGGCTGGTAGGTTTGAACCGCCAGCCTTCTGGTTAGCAGTCAAGTGCCTTAGGCACTTTACATATAAATACATAAATATTCTGATAAAATGTAAATGCAATGTTCTAATAAATGGGCTTTGTTGCTGTCTTTGAAGGCAAATTTAGAAACATACTCATTGTTGCAAAATAGAAACATATTTTTCACAATTAATATTGAATTTTGCCTCTGTTTAATGTACCTAATACACAGTAATATCAAGCACTGTGTCCCATGAAACAGACAGTAAAAAACAAAACTCACTTGATACAAAATAAACTTTCTTGTGTTAGAGAAATATTAATATTTCCAGTGTTTCTTTTGATGCTTGGTATGTTAGTATTATATCAAATTATTACCCCTCTTAGTATTATATTAAATGTATGCCAGATTGCATCTACATATATACCAAACATATGTTAAAGTGAAAGTTATAAACATTATTATTTAAAAAAACTTAGGACTTAACTTTGTGTGTAAATGCTATACAGTTAAAAAGTAACTGGGTTGAATTCATTGCATTGGTCAATCTATTCACATTCCTCAATTTTGTGCATCATCTGGGACTGGAGTTTCCATTGGTTATTTACCAGGATGGGCATAAGAGCATACCCTTGTGTTTATATCATGGCAAAAAGCATTGCTGGCCCTTCTGGCCGGAGTTGCTGCATCATCAGACATGAATTACAAAGCAGTTCTCTCAAAATGGATCAGAGACCTGTTATCTATTAATATAATCCATCCTTTCCCAGTAACTGTTCATGTTAGATCCAGTTGCATAGTGGTTGAATGTAGCAAGAGTTAGACTCAGCAGCCCACCCTCACCTCCTGTTTATTAGAAAGAAATAATACACTCCCAAGAGGTCCACTGAATGAGAAGTTTCAATTAAACAGGAGAGGACTGTACAAGACAGATATCAATGAAAGTGTTGAAGTAGTGGGGCCCTAATAGCTTAAACAACCTTGTGGGTGAGCATCCTCATTACCTTGTGTGAAATTTATTTCTGGCCAGCACATTCTCATGCCCTAGAGCTGGTATCAATTTCATTTAGTGTCTTGCCACTTCCCTTCTAGTGTGGGGCTCACTTTTCCTTGGGTCCTGTATGGTTGGCATCTATGGGTCTTTGGTTTGGACAACTGATGTCCCCTTTTTGTTGAGGCCATAAGCATGTGCTTGCTTTGTTTTCTGGGCAATCCATCCCTGTATCTTAACTATCAAAAATCAGTTCAAATTTCACATTGTGTACACAGTCTGCCAGATTGTCAAATCTTCCCAGAACTTCAGACACCAGCCACAAGTTTGGGGGATCCAATCTGCTGACTATAAATTTGGGAGTTCCCATACCCCCTCAGGATGCCAGCTGTAAGCAGCTTCATTTAGCATCTGCTGGCCACAAATTTGAGGGTTCCCACTATACCCTTAACCAAAAAACCAAACCAAACTCACTGCCATCAAGTTGGTTCCAACTCATAGCAACCCCTCTTTGGGTTTCTGAGGCAGTATCTCTATGGAGGGAGCTCTGATGGCACTACACCATCAAAGCTCCTTAGATTTGAAAATTTATTAGAATAACTAACAGAACTAAGAAAAGCACTACACTTATGATTACATTTTTTGTTTGTTTGTTTAACAGCTAAAAGGACACAAAAGAAGAGACAAATGGGGCATGATCTGGGAAAGTCTCTAACACAAAGCTTCCATGTCCCCATTATCCTCCTGTCCAGCAATCAGGAATCTCACCACCCTTCAGTGCGCAGAGCTTTTATTGGGGTTTCATTATGTAGGCATGATTAATTGAATCATTGCCCATGTAGTTGAGCTCAATATCCAGTCCTCTCCCCTGAGGTTGGCCTGAAATCATATGGTGGGTCTTTCTGACTTGACCAGCCTCCATGCAAGAGTCATCCCATTAGTGTAAACTCTTAGGTGTGGTCTGAAGCCATCCGTAAATAATTAAAAACAAACAAACAAAAAACCCAAGATAGTTCAATCACTTAGGAAACTTCAAGGGTTTAGTTGTTACCTTCTACAAACCAGGCACAAAGACCAACTTCTTGGGTCAAGTAATTCTTTACCCCACACTAGTATTTCCCAAACTCATTTGGCCATGGACTCCTCCTTTCTTTGGAAATAACTCTGAATATCTCTCAGATTCAAAATGGCACAAGGAAAGTAACCATAAGCTTAACCATTGGAGGTGCCAGTTTCTATTTGGTGTTGGACGACACTGCCTCCCTGAGGTTCCATTCAAAGGTTTGACTGGGGAGGGATCTCTGACAGTTCCTGTTGAGGGATATGCTTTTCTTTAGTAACACAGGATGATCTCTATACACGAGTTCTATCAGAATTTTTTCCATTGTGACTCACCTTTGCCCATCTGCTCCAGCTGGAGTATGTGTACCAACTGGAGTGAGTTTCCTAGCTAAATCAGAATTGACTCCATGACAGCACATTTGGCATTTTGGTTGACACTTGCCTCCAAGCCCCATCTCTGTCCCACTTAGGAGCCACAGACACAGGCTTCAGATATTCACCCTTCGAAGCTGGAAGGGAAACACTTTTCCCTGTCTGTGCTTTACTTATGTTTACAGGATTGACCTACAACATGCAGACCAAGTGAGGACACTAGCTCCAATCTGCAGGTTAAGTATCATTGAGTTTAATTTTTTCTTTTCTTTCTAGATTAAAGAATTCAACATTATTTTTATTTATAGTTAATTTAATTTTTGAATGATTTATATATCCATGGGAGTTCTGGTGGCATAATGCCTAAGGCATTTGACTGCTAACCAGAAGACTGGCAGTTCAAACCCACCAACCACCCTTCAGAAGGAAGATTGTGCAATCTACCTCTGTAGAGATACTGCCTTGGAAATCCAAGGAGGGGTAGCTATGAGTTGGGATCAACTCAAAGGCAGTGAATTTGGTTTGTTTTTTGGTTATATAGCTATACATTTCAAGTACTTTAAAGGCATTGCCAGGTTTATGGTGAAGTCTTTTTCTCATACCAGTCACCAGTTTCCACATAGTTCTTATATAGTGGTGCATGGTTTCCAAATTCCTAAAATAGGTAATACATTTTATTTTAATTGTTTCATTGCCATCCAAAGTTTTCATGCATATACAAGTAAATATTACTACAGGTTCAGAAATGGAAATGTTAAAATTTTTCTACCACCTAGAGGATCAGGGTGAGTATCTCCTGAGGGATTTGTTCCCCCACTCTGGAAACCATTGCCCTAGGGTCGGGTCATCCTTGGGGAAGCGGGAAGTTGCTTGATGCCAGTAATTTGAGAAATGTTGGGTCTGTGCCTAAGAAAAAAGAGAATAGAGGAGATGGAGAATAGGGAGAAGCAGTGGCTTCTCCATGAGGTGTTCATAATAGCCCTAAGAATCCTTCACAGTTAACTGTAATCCCCCAATTCTTTTTCCCTATCTCAGAATAGCTTATAAAATATTTTGAACACTCATATAGCACTTTCAATGAATTAATTCATTTAACACTCACAAAATCATTATGAGGGAAATATTATTATTATTTTCATTTTGCACATAAGTCACAGTGGGGCAGTGTGAGACTATGCAACTTTTAAGTGGCAGCTCCACGATAGGAGCTGAACAATCAGGTCTGGAGTGGTGTTGTCTTAGTAAATCTGCCACACTGCCTCTCTGCTGAGCACTCTTGCAATGCTCTGGGACTAACCCTTGCTTAGCCCTGTCTGCTCTATAGTTTCCTGAATTTAGCATAAATTCATCTGTTGAGTATTAAAATGTTGGAGAAAGAGGAATGGATGGATATATTACTATGCTTGGAACTTTTCTTCTTGATGGTGATCAGAATCCTGGGATTCTCAGACCATGGTGAGGGCCACAGTAAGTTCCCCATGCCTTAGATTGGGACCTTTAAGAACTATTTCTGGGAATAACGGTGACCTGGAAGTAAACCAACTTTCACAGGAGTTTCAGATCTGTTTAGTGTCATCAGGGTAACCCAGAAAATTTAAATACTTGAATCTGAATTAAGGTGATCTTAACTTGCTAATGCCTCAAGGTGATTGAGAGAGAGAGAAAGAGAAAAAAGAAAAGAAAAAGAAATTCCTCTCTGGATGAGGATAACATCAACATAAGGCTCAAATTATTTCTACAAACAGTATGTCAAATACAATTGTATTCATGGTATGCAGTTAAAGATAACCAGACACTTTGGGAGATAAAACAGCATGAAACTGAGCCAGCAGAAACAAAAAACCTCCAGGGGCTTCATTTATCAGAATTACTAGGCACAGACTTTATTTTGACACTTCTTAATTGATCAAGAAGATAGTAACAAACTTGAAAATTTTTCCATAAAGTTGAAAACTATAAAAACTACCTTAACAGCTTTGAAAAACAGACAACCAGAAATTGTAGAACTTAAAAATCCAATAAGTAAAATTAACTCAATGGATTAGATCAACAACATATAAGACTAGTGGAAGAGACAGTGATTGTAAGGCAAGTTAGAATAATTTATCCAGAATGGAGTAAGAGATAGAACAGCAATAGAAACATTAAAAAAAGAGGGTAAAAGACATAGACCATTCAATTAAAAAGTCTGTTTTATTTAGAGTCATGGAAAGAGTAGAAAACAGGGCAGAGACAACATCTGAAAAGATAACAGCTAAGAATTTTC
Organism: Orycteropus afer afer; assembly: GCF_000298275.1. Classification (NCBI taxonomy): domain Eukaryota; kingdom Metazoa; phylum Chordata; class Mammalia; order Tubulidentata; family Orycteropodidae; genus Orycteropus; species Orycteropus afer. Next base: position 4,243,497 of record NW_006921843.1, on the reverse strand, counting down.
CAAATGGAAAAAGAGATATTAGTTCACACACTTGAGTCCCAGCAAACTCCAACAACAACAACAACAACAAAAATACACACCTAGACACATCATAAGGAATTCTGGTGGTGCTGTGGTTAAGGCATTGGGCTACTAATCAAAAAGTGGGTGGTTAGGTTTGAACCTATCAGCCACCCCATGGGAGAAAGATGAGGCAGTCTGCTTCTGTAAAGATTTACAGTTTTGGAAACCATTTTGGGGTTGCTATGACTCAGAACTGACTTGATAGCAGTTGATAGGTTTAGACATGTCACAGTGACATAGCTGAAAACCAAAGAGAAAGAGAGAATCTTGAGATTTCATGCTGAATGTGCACTAGGTAAACTCATTTAACACTCACAAAATCATTGTGGTGAATCTTAGAAGAATGCTCACACTTTGATGAGTTTGACTTCTAGGAGGCCCACCAGGTTTCACAGCCAAGATCAAAGAAAAATCTTTTCAAGCTTCCAGCATGGGGAGGGGGAAAGTAATCACTTTTAAATACAACCAAGGAAAAGGTAACCATTTGAAATATGCCTGAAGGGTTCTATTCTCTACCTTCCCTGAAGGGAAGCTGTTTTACTAGAGCCCACTAGCTTTTCAACTCCATGCCCTCTAGCCTTCTTCTCATCTAAGGGGGAAGGGAAGAAGCTTTAGAAGCACTTGTGAAATTAGGAACAGAAAAATACCTGGAAAAGTCTCAAAGTATTTGGAAACAAACACACTTCTAAATAATTACATAGGAGTCAAAGAAGAAATCATAAGAGAAATTTAAAAATATTTTGACCTAACTGAAAACAAAAATAAAACTTACCAAAATTTTGGGAAGCAGGAAAAGAAATGTTTAGAGAGAAATTTACAGCATTGAATACATATATTAGAAAAAAAAAAGAAAGATCTAAAATCAATAGTATAAGCTTCCACCACAGGGACTAGAGAGGAGAAAAACAAACAAACAAAAAACCAATATAACCTTAAAGGAAGCAGAACTAAATAAATAATAAAAATTATAGCAGAAATCAATTTAATTGAAAACAGGAAAACAAACAAAATTAAAAACTAGTTCTTTGAAAAGATAAATAAAATTGATAAGCACTTACTCAGGCTAACCAAGTCAAAAAGAAGACTTCCTGAACTTACTCCAGTGGATCAATTTTCAGCCAAGCAATAGACAGGCGTATAAGTGGAACAATAACACAAGAAGAGTACACAATCCTTAGAACAATTGGCCAATAGGATCAAAAGAGCAACTTTTGCCCAAGGATAAAGCTTAGAAGGCAAGAAGGGAAAGGGAAGAACAAATGGAAATGCGAAATACTGGGAAGAAGTGGGAAAAGTGATGTTACGTTGTGGGGGTTGCAATCAATGCCACAAAATGTGTATGAATTGTTGAATGGAAAATCAATTTGCTCTGTACACTTTCACTCAAATCACAATAAAAAGTTAAAGAAAGAGAGAGAGGACACAAATTACTAATATTAGAAATGAAGAAAGGTCATCACTATTCATCACATGAACATTAAAATGTTAATAAAAGAGTGTTATAAAAACTATGCCCACAAATGGATAACTTAAGAATCTGACAAAATCCAACATTCATTCATGACAAAAACTCTCAGCAATCTAGGAATAGCAGAGAACTTCTTCAACATAATAAAGAACATCTACAAAAAACCTACAACCAACATCATATTTAATTGGGAGAAACTAGACACTTTCCACCTAAGATGGAGAAAAAGGCAAGGTCACCTCTCACCACTTTTATTCAACGTTGTACTAAAAGTCCTGGATAATGTAAGAAGCACAAAAAAGGAAATAAAGAGTACATGGATTGGGAATAAATAAAATTGTCTTTTTCATTAATGATGTGAAGATCTATGTAGAAAATCCCAAGGAAATGACCAAAACAAATCAAACCAAAACACTACACCAGACCTCCTGGAACTAATAAGTAATAATAATGTTTCAGAATATAAGGATAATATACAAAAGTCAACTGTATTCCTTTAGATAAACTAGATGAATGGGACTTTCTGAAATTTAAATTTTTATGTGCTTCAAAAGACTTTTTCAAAAGGGTAAAAAGAGAACCTACAGATTGGGAAAAAACATTTGGTAACAACATATCCAACAAGGGGTTTATCTCTAAAATTTATAGAAAACTTCAACACCTCAACAACTAAAAGACAAATAATCCAATTTAAAAAATGGGCAGAGGACATGAATAGACACTTCAACAAAGAAAATATTCAGGCAACCAACAAACATGAAATAATGCCTGCAATAATTAGCCATTGTTGTTGTTATTTGCCGTTGAGTCTGACCCGACTCATAGCGACCCCTCCTTGGATTGCCTGAGGCAGATGTCTTATAAAACATTGCTGAATGTTTCCAGGAACCACTGCCACCATCCACCGTTGCAAGACATATAACTAGGCCATCAGAGCTCCTGCTTAAGTCCCAGCAAACCCCAAAGGATGAAGTACAAAGTGTGACTCAGGAAGAGGTACTCTACACTGCAAAAGAGCTGCTTGATTTTTCTAATATATACAAACAGAAACCTGGAGAATACAGGAATGGCTATTAAATGAGGGAATAATGGTGCAAGGAACATAACCTTGGATCAGTCTGAGTTTATTGATTTGAGCCCAGTAAGCACAGATTCTTCATTCAATGTTTCAGCTTGAGAGGTTAGGAAAGATCTAATAGCTTATTTGGTTAGTTTATTTAAGCATGGATTTTTCGGTGGCCTATACTCAGTCAAACTGAAGTACCAGATATGCCTTGGTATACTACAGATGAAGCTATTCAAAGTCTTAGGGAAACTGGCATGTTAAAATTGATAGATTAGACCTATAGACCTACACACAGAGTGCCCAAAGGACACACACACCTTTTACCACAACAGTGGGGAACAAATTTGTGAAGGGAATCCCAGCATCCTCAAAGACCAATGTGACTGCTATTTTATGTAAGTTAGATTTGACAGTGGGAACTGCCCCAATTCAATTAAACTAACTACAATGGAGCTGATTAGACCCTATAGTGGTAGGGGTCAGGTGGCAGCACTTATGGACAAAGACAAGGTGGGCATGATAACCATAATGGACAGAAGAGTCCAAGCTGTAATCAGGATGATTGCATGGACTTATGACATTGTTTACTTAATCCTGGTGTCTCTCAGAGTGAAATATATGGGAAATCTACTGAATATTTACTTGATCTGTACAAGTGGAAGACTTCTAGGCCAGTATAATTTGAATGGCCAAAATAGAAAATCAAGGCCCCTCAATCAATTCCCAGATGAACCAGTCTATCAATCCACAACCCTTTGAATGAAGGGGAGGTCAAATCCCCTTGAGGAAGGGCCCTGCCAAAAATTTATACTGTTAATCTTTCTTCCAGCCTTCTCCAATGGGATCTACGGCCTTTTACAACAGTGATTGTTTACTGGGGGAAAGGAAAAATCAAACTTTTGGGAAATTCCTGGACATTGGCTCTGAAGTGACACAAATTCCAGGAGATTCAAAACCAGTCAGAACAGGGGTTGTAGAGAGGACAGGTCCATATTACAGTGTATCCAGGGTTCCCTGAACCCATCTTGTAGTGATTCTCCCAGTTCCAGAAGGCATAATTGGAATAGATATACTCAGCAACTAGTAGAATCTTCACATTGGATCCCTGAAATATAGAATAAGGACTATTATGGTAGGAAAGGCTGATTAGTAGCCATTAGAATCACCCCTAGCTAGGAAAATAGTAAACCAAAAGCAATACTGCATTGCTGGAGGGATTATGGAGATTACTGCAATCATGAAGGACTTGAAAGATGCTGTGGTGATGATTCCCACCACATCTCAATTCAGTAAGTCCATTTGGCCTGTGCAAAAAACAGATGGATCTTGGAGAATGATAGTGGATTATTGTAAACTTAACCAGGTGTGACTCCAATTGCAGCTGCTGTTCCAGAGATAGTTTCTTTGCTTGAGAAAATTAAATACATCTCCCTAGTACCTGTTATTGGGTGCCGTCAACTTGTTTCTGACTCATAGTGACTGTGGTGGTTAAGTTTATGTGTCAGCTTGACTGGGCCTGGTTGAATGGCAGCTGGTGGTATTTATTCCCCATGATAAGACTGGCAATCAACTCCATGGTGGGACCTACCACAAGCAGCTAAGTAGCTGCTTTAGGGATGTGGTCTGCTTCTCATATATAAAAAACAGCTTTGGGAATGGTCTCTAGCTTACGGCACACTTGAACACTGCATGTGGCTGTGTTGTTGTTCAGCAGCCTGTCATGCTCTGCTGACCTTAGGATTTTCAGTAGACCTGAATTAATGTCCTGCTGTGTGGTTTGGTAACATCAGGACTGTGTCATTTTATTTGTCAACCTTGGCCTTGTAAGCCTCAGCAGCCAGTAGCTGCCTGAGTGAAGAGACGCCTCTACCTTCAGTGAGCCGGGAGCAAGAGGCAGAGCTGAAGCCCAAGGTCAAGGGCTTTCACCCAGCCCCTAAGGCCTGGCACTTTGAACTCAGACTTAAAGCCTCCAAACTACAAGAGAATAAACTCCTGTTTGTTCAAGCCATCCCATTTGTGGTATATTCTTGTCAAAGCAGCACTAGGTAACCAAAACAATGACCCTATGTAAAACATAATGAAACACTGCCTATTCCTGTACCATCCTCACAATCCTTGCTATGCTTGTGCCCATTGTTGTAGCCACTGTATCAATCCATCTTGTTGAAGGTCTTCCCCTTTTTCATTGACCCTCTACTTTACTAAGCATGATATTCTTCTCCAAAGACTGGTCCCTTCTGACAGCATGAACAAAGTATGTGGGACAAAGTCTGGCCATTTTTACTCCTAAGGAGCATTCGAGATGCACTTCCTCCAGGACAGATTTGTTCATTCTGGTAGTCCATGTTTTTTTCTGTATTCTTCACCAATACCACAATTCAAATGGATCAATCCTTCATTGGTCTTTCTTATTCATTGCCCAGCTTTCACATGCAATATGATGCTACTGAAAATACCATGGCTTGGGTCAGGTGCACCTTAGTCTTCAAAGTGACATCTTTGCTTCTTAAAATTTTAAAGAAGTCTTTTGCAGCATATTTCCCAGTGCAATATAACATCTGATTTCTTGACTGCTACTTCCATGGGTGTATTGATTGTGGACCCAAGAAAAATGAAACCCCTGACAACTTCAATCTTTTCTCCACTTATCATGATATTTCTTATTGGTTCAGTTGTGAGGATTATTTATTTATTTTTTTTATATTGAGGTGTACTCCATACTTCAAGCTTTAGTCTTTGATCTTCATCAGTAAGTACTTCAAGTCATCTTCATATTCAGCAAAGTTGTGTCATTTCAAAACACAGGTTGTTAATGAGTCTTCTTGAAAACCTTATGATGCATTTTTCTTCATGAAGTCAATCTTCTTGGATTATTTGCTCAGCATACAGATTGAATAAACATGGTGAAAGGATATAACTCTGATGATATAACATTTCTTGATTTTAAATCATGCAGTAGCTCCTTGTTATGTTTGAACAGCTATCTCTTGGTCTATATGCAAGTTCCTTATGAGCACAATTAAGTGTTCTTGAATTCTCGTTTTCTCAGTGTTATTCTTAATTTTTTGGTACCTGGTACCGTGTATTCAGCCATTGGTCTGGTCAATGGCTTTTTCTCAATTCAAGTTTGGAAAAATCACCAGAAGCAGTTTGCATTCAGCTGGCAAGGCCAGCAGTGCACTTTCACTGTCCTATCTCATGGGTATATCAACTTTCCAGCACTACACCATAATTTAATCTGCAAGGGCCTTGATCACCTTTGCCTTCCACAAGATGTCATGCTAGTCTGTTACAATGATAACATTATACTGACCAGACTTAGTAAGCAAGAAGTATCAATGACTCTAGATTCATTGGTAATATATTTCTGTGCTAGAGGGTGGGAAGTTAACCTGAAAAAAATAGAGGCATTTTCCACCTCAGTGATATTTCTAGTAGTCCAGTGGTGTGGGGTATGGTGAGAGATACCTACTAGAGTGAAAGATAAATTACTACATCTGGCCTCTCCCATGACTAAAAAGGAGACACAATGCCTGGTGGGCCTCTTTGGATTTTTGAGGCAACATATCCTTCATTTGAGTGTGCTACTCTGGCCTATTAGGCTGGGTTCTCTAGAGAAGCAAAATCAGTAAAGCTTATCCATATAGAGAAAAAATTTATCTTAGGGAAATGGTTCACAGTTACAGAGGCTGGCAAGTCCCAAGTTCTGGTCAAACATCAAGTTGGAGACTTTTCCTGAATCATGCAGCTGCAGGGGATGACAAGCTCAAGGTTGTCAGGCAGCATACCAGCTGTTGACCGGTGGATGGTGAATCCAAGATCATCAGGCAGAATGGTGGATTGTTCGCTCACAGACAGTTGTAGGCAGCACAATAGGATCCAGGTTCGCAGAAGGTTCTCTAACTTTCCCAGGATGTTCATATATATATATTGGAAGCACCCCTAAGGAAACTCCCTTTCAATGGATTGGCTGCTCAAAGCATATACATCAGATCTCATCATGGGAATAACCACATCACAATTGCTTAAACCGCTCAGAATTGTGGTCCAGCCAAGTTGACATACAACCCCAATTATCACACCTATTTAACAAAAATCTGCTGATTTTGAGTGGGGCCCAGAACAAGAGAAGTCTCTGTAACAAGTTCAGGCTGCCATACCAGTTGCTCTGCCACTTGGGACATATGATTCAGCTGATCTAATAGTGCTTAAAATCTCAGTGGCTTATAGAGATTCTATTTGGAGTCTTTGGCAGGCCCTATTGGTGAATCACAACATAGACCCTTAGGATTTTGGAAGAAAGTCTTTCCATTCTCTGCAGAAAACTACTCTTCTTTTGAGAAACAGCCTTTTGGCTTGTTATGGGGCCTTAGGAGAGACTGAATGCTAACCAAGGGCCACCAAGGCACCAAGCAGCCTGAACTTCCCATCAGTTGGGTGTTGTCTGACATGCGAAGTCATAAAGCTGGACGTGATGCAGCATTTCGTCATCAAATGGAAGTGGTATATAAGAGGTCAGGCTTGAGCAGGACCCGAAGGCCAAGTAAATTGCCTGAGGTGTCCAAATGTCTATGGTCTCCACTACAGACACATTACCTTCTCTCTCCCAGTCTGCATCTGCGGATCATGGGGAGTCCCTTATGATCAGTTTACTGAGGAAGGGAAAATCTATGTCTGGTTTACAGATGGTTGTGCATGATATCCAGGCACAACTCGACAGTGGACAGCAGCAGCACTGCAGTCCCTTTCCAGGACATCCCTGAAGAACAGTGGTGAAGGGAAATCCTCTCAAAGAACAGAACTTCAAGCAGTACATCTGATTGTTTACTTTGCTTAGAAGGAGAAATGCCAGATGTGTTATTTTATTATGGGCTGTCACCAATGGTTTGGCTGGATGGTTAGGGACTTGGAAAGTTGGTGACAAAGAAGTATGGGAAAGAGGTATGTGGATAGACTTCTCTGAATGGGCCAAAGAAGTGAAGATATTTGGGTCTCACATGAATGGTCATCAAAGGGTGACCTCAACAGAGAAGGATTTTAACAATCAAGTGGATAGGATGACATGTTCTATGGAAATCAGTCATCCTCTTTCTCCAGCCACTGCTATCATTGCCTAATGGGCAGTCATGAACAGAGTGGCCATTGTCACAGGGATGGAGGTAATGCATGGACTTGGCAATATGAACTTCCACTCACCAAGGCTGACTTGGCTACAGCTTCTGCTCAATGCCCAATCAGCCAGCAGCCAAGACCAACGCTGTGTTTGCAATATGGAATCATTTGATTACATTGGACCATGCCCATTGTGAAAAGGGTAGCATTTTACTCTTACTGGTATAGAGACTTACTCTGGATACAGATTTGCCTTCCCTGAAGGCAATGCTTCTGCCAAAATAACCATCTGTGAACTTACAGAATGCCTTATCCACCATTCAGGATCCACACAGCATCACCTCAGATCAAGGGACTCACTTCACAGCAAATGAAGTGCAGCTATAGGTCCATACTCATGGAATTCACTGGTCTTACCATATTCCCCAGCATCCTGAGCAGTTGGCTTGATAGAAAGATGGAATGGTATTTTAAAGACACAATTAAGATGCCAGCTAGGTGGTAATACCTTATGTAGTTGGGCAACATTCTCTAAGAAGCCGTATATGCTCTAAACTAGCATCCAATATATGGTGCTATTTCTCCAATAGCCAGAATTCAAGTAATCAAGAGGTGGAAATGGGGGTGGAACCACTCACTATTATTCCTTGTGACTCACTCAAAATCTTTTGCTTCCTATCTCTGTGGCTCTATGCTCTGAGGGTCTGGAGGTCTTAGTCACAAATGGAGGAAGCTGTGTGAGTCAGAAGAAGCCTCCAGCTAGATGTTTGACCCATGGAATTGGAACTTGCCAGACTCCACAACTGCATGAGCCATTTTCTTGAGATAAATTTCTCTCTTTCTCTCTCTCTACATATATAATCTTCACTGGTTTTAATTCTCTAGAGAACCCAGCCTAAGATGGGAGACAATATTTTGACATATGTATTTGTTGTTGTTATGTGCCATCGAGTCAGACCTGACTCATAGTGACCCCTCTTTGGGTTGCCAAGGCAGTATCACTATGGAAGTAGATTGTCCAACCTTCCTTCCGAGGAGTGGCTGGTGGCTTTGAACCACCAGCCTTTTGGTTAGCAGTCAAGTGCCTTAGGCACTATGCTACCAGAGCTCCTTATGTATTTGTATATACTGTAAAAATACCCACATGTATAGTAGAGCTAACGGGGGCAAAGTTATGAAAACTTCTTATCTATAATCAACACCTTGAGGGGATAAACTTCTGGTCCTGGGGACTCAGGACCATAGTTGCAGAGGAAATAAAGATCAATTGTCTTAACATAGTCCACAAAGACAAGTTCTAGATTCTACTTTGGTGAGTAGCAACTGTAGTCTTCAAAGCTTATGAGTGGCCATCCAAAGTGCCACTATTGGTGTCTCCATGTGTGGAACAAACAAAAGTGAACAAAATTAAAGACTTTTGGAAACAATTAGTCCAAGGAATAGTAACTACATGAACCTCATCCTCAATGACTCTGAGACCAGAAGAAGTAGATGGTGCCCAGCTACCACTGCTGACCACTCTGAAAGGGATCACAATAGGAGAGCCTGGATAAAGTAGGAGAAAAATGTAAAACAAAACTCAAAAAAAAAAAAAAAAAAAAAAGACCAAGCTTACTGATCTGATAGAGATTAATGGAACTAATGGCTCTTAGTCACCCTTCAAGTCTGGAACTAAACTCACCCCTGTGGCTCAATTTTCAGCCAAACAATAGACAAGCTTACAGGGTAAACAATAACACCAGGGAAATACCCACCCATAGAACAATTAACCAAACAAGGTCAAATGGGCAGTGTTTGCCCTGGGATAATGCCTAGAAGGCAAGAATTGATAGAAAAGAAGGACAAGTGGAAATAGTAATCCCAGGGAGGAAGTGGGAAGAGTGCTGTTACATTGTGGTGACTGCATTCAATGTCATGAAACAAAATGTGTATGAATAGTTGAATGGAAAACCAATTTTCTCTGTAAACTTTCACTCAAATCACAATAAAAAGTTAAAAAAAAAAAAAAGATTTACTGTAAAGCTAAAATAACCTAGACAGTGAAAGAATAGAGAAATACAACAGAGAGTCCCACACCACACAAATATATTCAACAGATTTTGACAAAGAAACAAAGGCAATGCAATTGAGAAAAGATAGTCTTTTCATAAAATGATGCTAGAACAACTGGACATCCACATGCAAACAATGAATGTAGAAAATGACTTTATTTCTTTCACAAAAATTAATTCACAATGGATCACAGACTTACATGTTAAACACAAATATATAAAACTTCTAGAAGATAACATAGAAGAATATCTAGTTTGCCTTCGGTTTGGCAATGAGTTTCTTGATACAACACCAAAAACATGATTCATAAAAGAAAAAAATTGATAAGGACTTTATTAAAGTTAAAAACTTCTACTCTGTGAAAAACTATTAAGGGAATAAAAAGACAAGTCACGGATGGGAAAAAATATTTGCAAAACACATTATCTGATAAAGGAGTGGTATTTAAAACATACATAGGGTTCTTAGAACTCAACAATAAGAAAACAAATAGCCCAATTTAAAAATGGAAAAAATATCTTAACAGGTACCTCACAAAGAAGATATATGGATGGCAAATAAGTATATGAAAGATGCTCAATATCATATGCCATGATGGAATTGCAAATTAAAACAATGAGCTACCAGTACGCATCTATTAGAATGTCTGAAATTCAAAAAACTGACAATATCAAATGCTGACAAGGATGAAGATTTCATTGCTGGTGGGAAGGCAAAATGGTACAGCTTTGGAAGATGCTTTGTTTCATCTAAACACCATATCTTCCAGCAATCATGCTCCAAGATTGAGGCAGTTAAGGTTATATGTCAACTTGGCTGGGCCACGGTTCTGAGTGGTTTGCCAGCTGCATGTAGTTATTCTCCATGATGAGATTTTAATCACCTCCATGGTGGAATCTGCTGTGAGATTAATCAGTGGAATGGGAACTGCCTTTGGGGTGTGCCTGCTTCCAGTATATATGGAAAAGCTTTGAGAAATGTTTCTAGTTTGGGGCACATTTGGTCTGGATTTGACCTAGTGGCCTGCAATGTTGCTTGCTGATCTTGGGATTGTGTCATTTTACCTGTTGACCTTGGGTTTGTCAGCCTCAGCAGCCAGCAGCTGCCTGAATTAGGAGATACCTCCAGTGGGCCTGGACGCAGAGCTCAAGCCCAAGGAAGGGCCTTCACCTGCCCCTAGAGTCAGCGCTCTTAACTGTAAGAGAAAAAATTCCTGTTTGTTAAAGCCATCCACTTATGCTATTTCTGTTATAGAAGCACTAGAGAACCAAGACAAAGGTATTCGCTACATGAGTTAAAAGCTTATGCCCTCACAAAACCTGCATACATATGTTTGTAGCAACTTTATTTATAATCACCAAATATTTTGGGAATGGTCTGCAGCTTTTTCACACGTTTGGACCCTGCATGAAGCCGAGTCTTCATTCAGCAGCCTGCCACGTGCTTACAATCATGGAACTTTTAATGGACTTGAATCAATGGCCTGCTATGTGGTTTGATAATATCGAGACTGCTAAAACATATAAAGCTGAAATAAACATATGTATGAAGGTTTTTTGAGGGCATAAGCTTTCAACTCATACATGAATACCTTTGTCTTGTCTTGAAAATACCTTTTCACTTGTTAACCTTGGGTTTGTCAGGCTCAGCAGGCAGCAGCTGCTTGAGTGAAGAGGCCTCTAGCTTTAGTGGGTCAGGAGCAAGAGGCAGAACTGAAACCTAATGTCAAAGGGCTTTCACCCAGTCCCTAGAGCCTGGCACTTTGAACTCAAACTTCTAGCCTCCAAAACTGTAAAAGAATAAACTCTTGTTTGTTAAAGTCACCCATTTGTAGTATATTACTGTTAGATCAGCACTAGGTGATCAAAACACCATTGGTTCTTGATCATATGCTACCTCCTGAAATAGCTGAACATCGACCAGTTCTTTTTGGTACAGTGACTCTGTGTTTTCCTTCTATCTTCTTTTGATGCTTCCTGTATCATTCAATACTTAGCCTGTAGAATCCATATTTCAATTTGAACCTTGAATTTTTTTCTTCAATTCTTTTAGCTTGAGAAAAACTGAGCATGTTCTTTCCTTTTGGTTTTCTTTCCTTTTTTTAAAAAAAAATTTTATTGTGCTTTGGGTGGAAATTTACACAGCAAACTTGTTTTACATTCAACAGTTCATGCACATCTGGTTTCATGGCCCTGATTACCATCCCCAGCTGTAAAAAAACTCTCCTCCCCTTTCCTCCCCATGACCACCCCCTCCCTGTGCCCCTCTCATCCATGCATTCCTGTCCATCCAGCCTTCTGTCTATGTGAGTGCTACCCCTCTGGTGTCTCATGGCTCCTTGATCCAAGGGGTGCAACTCCCTAGAGTAGGTGGGTACATCAACCTGGGGTAGGTGTTCTGTATATAGGTCTTTCTACTGTTGTGCTGAGAACCAATCTATGTGAGTCCATTTCTAGGCTCAAAAGGTAACCCAGGGTCAGGGGTTCTCCCAGTCTCTTTCCAACCAGTAATTCTGGTCATTTTTGTGTTTTTGAATTTTGTTCCACATTTTCCCCCCCACTCTATCCAGGATCTCTAGGTTTGATGCCTTTCTGAGTGGTTGCCATTGGTAGGTGGGGACCATCTAGTTCTTCTGGTCTCAAGTCGGGGAGGCTGAGGTCCTTGTGGTCCATCTTATCTTTGGGCTAATTGTTTCCAGATGGACTCTGATTTTCTTCACTCTTCTTGGCTCCAGAGGAGAGGAGACCAATAGTTGCAATCTTAGATGGCTGCCTGAAAGCTTTTAAGATCCCAGTTGCTATTCACCAAAGTCGGTTGTAGAACAAAATTTTTATGAACTATGTGTGCCAACTGAACATGATATCCACTGAGGCTATGGTCCTGAGCCCCCAAGCTTGGTGATTCTCTCTCACTAGATGTTTGATTATCTCTGCAGTTACTCCCACCCTGTCTTTTGTTGCTTCTGTAATGTATGTGGCTAATTTTGTAGCACAAGTGCATATGTAAGATTATCTTCAGCCAAATGTATCCTTGGTCTATGGTATATTTCTGTTTCCCTACCCCCACCTGCTCTTCTCACCTATCTATGCATTAATCTGTAGCCTAGGTGTTTGGTGCTAGTGATACAGTAGTGTTGTGCCTATTTACCTCTGTTGTCTATATTTTTTGTGTACATTTCAGTGTCTTTCCTTTTCCCAGTATCACCATGCTGGTCACAGACTCTTTCCATACCGTTCCTCCTCTCACTCCCTTTTGGTTTTCTAACTCCAGGTCTTTGTACATTTCATTATAATACTTTACTTTGTCTTCTTCAGCCACCCCCCTTGAAATTTGTTCAGCAAAACTATAGAGACAGTGAAAAGATCAGTGGCTGCACAGAGGACTTTTAGGACAGTGAAACTATTATGAATGATATTGCAGTGGTGGACCCATAACATTATGCATTTGTCAAAACACATAGGACTGTACAACAGAAAAAATGAATCCTATGGACACAGTACTGTGGACTTTAGCTAATAATAATGTTTTGATATTACTTCATCAGATGGAACAAATATCTAACACTAATGCAAGATGTTAATAATAGGGACAACTGTGAGTAGGAAACAGAAAAGTTACATGGGATCTCTCCATACTATGTGCTCAATTTCTTTAAACCTAAAAGTGATCTAAAGTCTGTTAATTAAAAACAAATGCAGGACATAAATAGCACTAAACTGAGACAGGTTAAAGAATCCTGAGGTCTTTGCGTTGTCTGGAAAGAGTATAAATGTACTAATGCTAGACTTTAAAGTCAAGAATGTTTGCTCTAATCCCAGGGAAACAATAAAACTATAAAACTAGTAGAGAAGTATCTTAGTTATCTAGTGCTGTTATAATAGAAATATCATAAATAGATGGCTTTAAGAAACAAAATTTTTATTCTCACAGTTTACTGAGGTTTAAAGTTCAAAATTCAGGGTGCCAGTACTAGCTTTCTCTCTCTTTTGGCTCTGGAGAAAGGTCCTTGTTTCTTCTGAGCTTCTGCTCCTGAGAAACTTTCACATGGCATGGCTCTGCTTCTCTTACTTGCTTATTTAATCTCTTTTATATCTCAAAAGAGATTAACTCAAGATACACCCTACACTGATCCTGTCTTATTAACATAACAAAAACTACCCATTCCCAAATGGGATTATAACAGTCATGGAGGTGAAGATTTACAACACATTTTCTTTTTTTGGGGTGGCATAATTCAGTTCATAACAATCCACACTTTGGCCCCCACAAATTCATGTCTTTGCCACATGCAAAACACATTTACTTCATCACATCATCCCAAAAGTCTTAAGTCAATTCCAAGTTCAAACTTTTACTTTCTGAATCATTTAAATCAAATATGGGTGAAATGATAAGTATATCCTGTCCTGGGGCAAAATTCCTCTTCATCTGAGAACGTGTAAAATCTAGAATACATGTTATTTGTGTCCCAAATACAATTCTGGAACAGGCACAAGACAGACATTTCCATTACAAATGGGAGAAATTGGACGGAAAGGAGGCACCAAGCAAGTCCAAAACCCAGCAGAACAATTTACATTAGCTTGCAAGGCTTGAAAATAATCCTCTGTTCTCTGGGACCAAGTAGGCAAGGGTACTTCTCTCCAGACTTTGGGTGTTGGCTATGATCTTCAGATTCTAGCAGGAGGCCCTTCAGCCCTGGGCTCAGCTTCAACTTCTATGCCCATTGGGATGGCAACTCTGCTCTCTCAGCTCTGTGAAACCCCATTCTCCTCACCTGTCAGTTTGTCATACTGTGGTGGCTTGCATGTTTTGGTGATGCTGGAAGCTATGCCACTGGTATTTGAATTACCAGCAGGGTCCCCATGGTTTCAGCAGAGGTTCCAGACTAGGATAATATCCATACACCATCAAGGAGGTGTTTTTATTAATATTTTTATTTAAATTAATGCACAAACTACTAAAACCAAAGATGAAGAAATTGAAGATTTTTCTAACCTCCACAGTCTGAAATTGACCAAACATGCAATCAAATGTTATGATAATTACTGGTGACTGGAATGTGAAAGTTGGAAACAAAGAAGAAGCAGTAGTATTTGGAAAATATGGCCTTGGTGATAGAAATGATGCCAGAGATTGCATGATAGAATTTTGCAAGACCAATGACATATTCATTGTAAATATAATTTTTTCAACAACATAAATGGTGACTATATGCATGGACCTCACCAAATGGAATACACTGGAATCACCTTGACTACATATGTGGAAAGAGGTGATAGAGAAGCTCAATATCATAAGTCAGAATAAGGGCAGGAGCTGATAGTAGAACAGACCATCAATTGCTCATATGGAAGTTCATGTTGAAGCTAAAGAAAAATAAAAATAAGTCTACAAGAACCAAAATACTGCCTTGAATTTAGAGACCATCTGTAGAATAGATTGATGCACTGAATACCAATGAGTGAGACCAAATGAGTTGTGACACCAAGACATCATACATGAAGAAAGCAAAATGTCATTTAAAAACATAAGAAAGGAAGAAAAGTCCAAAATGGATGACAAAAGAAGCTCTAAAGCTTGCTCTTGAATGGGGAGTATTAAAAGTGAATGGAGAAAATGATTAAATTAAAGAGCTCAAGAGAAGATTTCAAAGGGCAGCTCCAGAAGACAAAGTAAAATAATGTAATGAAATGTGAAAAGACTTAGGATTAGAAGACCAAAAGGGAAGAACATGCTCAGCATTTCTCAAACTGAAAGAATTGAAGGAAAAAAAAAAAAAAATCAGGCTTCTAGTTGCAATATTGAAGGATGCTATGGGCTGCAATGATGGGCTTAAGTATAGCAAAGACTGTGATGATGGGACATGATGGGGCAATGTTTTTTTCTGTTGCACATAGGGTTGCAATGAGTCAGAGCCAACTCGACAGGACCTAACAACAACAACAAGAGCAAAATATTGAATGATGTAGGAACCATCAGAAGAAGATGAAAGAAATACAGAGTTAACATAGCAAAAAGAATTGGTTGATATTCAACCATTTCAGGAGGTAGCATATGATCAAGAACCAATGGTATTCAAGGAAGAATTCCAAGCTGCACTGAAGGAATTGGAGAAAAAGAAGGCCCCAGGAATTGACAGAATAACCACTGAGATCTTTTAGCAAATGGATACAGCCAACACTGGAGGCACTCACTTGTTTATGCCAAGAAATTTGGAAAACAGCTCTCTGCCAACTGACTGGAAGAGTTCCATATAAAATTGGGAGCTCTGGTAGCATAGTGGCTAAGACACTTGCCTGCTAACCAGACAGCTGGCGGTTCAAACCCACCAGCCACTCCTCAGAAGGAAGGTTGGGCAATCCTACTTCTGTAGTGATACTGCCTCAGAAACCCAAGGAGGGGTCGCTATGAGTTGGGTTTGACTCGACGGCACATAACAACGAAACAATATATAAAATTAATTTCATACACAAGGAAAATTTTACTGAAGATAATCCAAAAAGAGTTGACAAGGAACTCCCAGAAATTCAAGACAGATTCAGAAGAGGAAGTGGAATGAGATATATCATTACTTATGTTAGATAGATCTTGGCTGAAAGCAAAGAATACCAGAAAGATGTTTACTTGTGTATTACTGACTATACAAAGGCATTCGACTGTGTAGATCATAACACACTATGGATAACATTGAGAAGAATGGGAATTCCAGAACATTTAATTGTGCTCATGAGGAACTTGTACATAGACAAAGATGCAGTCATTCAAACAGAACAAGGTGATATTGCATGGCTTAAAATCAGGAAAGGTGTGCATCAGGGTTGTATCATTTTACCATAGTAATTCAATCTGTATGTTGAGGAAATAATCTGAGAAACTGGGATATATGAAAAACATGGAATCAGGATTGGAGGAAGACTCATTAACAACCTGCAATATTCAGATGACACAACTTTGCTTGCTGAAACTGAAGATGACTTGAAGTACTTACTGATGGAGATCAAAGACTACAGCCTGAAGTATGGAATACACCTCAATATAAAGAAAACAAATATCCTCACAACTGGACCAATAAAAAATATCATGATAAATGGAGAAAAGATTGAAGTTATCAGGGATTTCATTTTACTTGGCTCCATAATCAACACCTATGGAAGCAGCAGTCAAGAAGTCAGATGTTGTATTGCACTGGGCAAATCCACTGCAGAAGACCTCTTTCAAGTGTTAAAAAGCTAAGATGTTACTTTGGAGACTAAGGTGCACCTGATGCAAGCCATGGTATTTTTAATCACCTCATATGCATGTGAAAGCTAGACAATGAATAAGGAAGATTGAGAAAGAATTGATGCATTTGAATTATGGTGTTGACAAAGAATACTGAAAATACTATAGACTGGCAGAAGAACAAACAAATCTTTCTTGGAAGGAGTACAGCTGGAATGCTCCTTAGAAGCAAGAATGGCCAGACCTCATCTCATGTGCTTTGGTCATATTGTCTGGAGGGACCATTAACTGGAGAAGGATATCTGCTTGGTAAAGTAGGGGGTCATTGAAAAAGGGGAAGACCTTCAAGAAAATGGACTGACATAGTGACTGTGACAATGAGCTCAAGCATAGCAAAGATGGTGAAGATAGTCAGAAGTAAATATTGTTTTGTTCTGCTGTATTCTGATAGGGTTGCTATGAGTTGGAGCCATCTCAAAGGCACCTAATAACAACATTCTCCTAGTACATCTGAGAGGCAAACCATCCGCTCAGCCCTGGAAGATTCTGTTCTTCTACCCCATTGGCATGGCAGCCCCACCTCCTCAACTTTGGGCAGTGGTTCCCTCCCTCTGGCACTTGTGAATGGCCATCCCACACTCCAGAACCAAGTTGGTGAAGACCTGTCTCTTTGAACCCAGGTAGTCAGGGCCCCACCCTTGAAACCCAGCAATCTGGGGTTCTCCTCTTAGATATCTAGGACATTATGGTTTCATCCTTTGAAACTTAGCCAGCCCTGCTTCCCAAGCTCCTTTGAACAGTCCTGCTGATCTCCAAACTTCTCTAAGGATGGTCCTTTCCTTTTCTTTTCTTGGAGGACAATAGATATACCTCCTTTGGCCTGCTTCCTGCCCATAGAACTCCAAAAGGCAGACAATATCCTTTCTTTTAGCCCTATCCCTGTTCTGTTCAGTCTAAGCTGATGGGTTTTCTGCTGTGGCAGTTACTTAGATTCATCAGTCACAGGCTTAATCTTCTTAACAAAAGATTCAATCACCAAATCCTTGGTGAGAATTTTAAGGCATGTGTCCTAGTTTGTATAACAGAATTTTCAAAACTTAAATCTTTAAGTTTTGTTTTACTTTGCATGGTCCATTTCTCAGTCCATCTCTTTCATCTCATATTTTACTGTAAATGGGAAGGAGAAACCACATGGCCCCTTTAAGATCTTGCCTAGAAATCTCAGCCAGGTATCCAAGTTTATTGCTTACAAATTCTACCTTCCATTGAATATTTGAACATAACTCAGACAAGTTCCTTGACACTGGATAAAAAGCATTGCCCTTCCTCCACTGTCCAATCACATGTTCATTATTTACTTTTAAAGCCTCACTAGAAGCACATTTAGAGTCCACATGTCTAGCAACATTCTGGTGCTGACACCCTATGTATTCTCTAAGATGATAGTGACTTTCTCTATAACTTCTATCACTTCACAGCACTCACCACAATGACCTTTGATGTCCACAATTCTACCTGAAAACTCTTCCAGCCTCTACTCATTACCCAATTCCAGAATTGCTTCCACAGTTTGAGTATCTGTTAGAGCAGCACCTCACCTGTGGCACTAGATTCTTAATTATCTAGTGCTTGTATAACAGAAATACCACAGGCAGGTGGCTTTAAAAGACAAAAATTTACTTTCTCACAGTTTAGGAGGCTAGAAGTCCAGATTCAGGATGTCAGCTCTAGGGTAAGACTTTTTCTCTCTGTTGACTCTGAAGGACAGTCTTTGTCTCTTCTGAGCTTTTGTTCCTGGTGATCTTCATGTAGCTTGGCATGTGTCTTTCCCCATCTCTACTTCTCTCACTTTCTTGTTTAATTACTTTTACATCTCAAAAGAGATTGATTCACTATAAATCCTATACTAATCCTATTTCAGTATAAAAAAGACAACCCATTCCAAAATGAGATTATGACCACAACACAAAGGTTAGGATTTACAACACATATTTTTTGGGGACATTCAAACCACAACAAGAGGGGAAACATAATAAAAATATTTAATCAATGTAACAGAAGACAAGAAAGAAGAACAAGGGGAAGGAAGATGGCATCATACAGATAACCCACACATTTAATCCCTCTTCCAACTGAGACTCTGAGTAACTAGGTAAAGCAGATACAAATAATGATACTGGAGTTATGAGCAACAAAGGACAAGATAAAGTATTAGATTCAGTGAAGAGGAAGAAAGAATGCAGATTAAACAACTGGGAAAAATAAATGAACTCACCCAGCCAGTAGAGACGGAGACAGAGATGGAGAGGAGTTATTAGAAATACAAAAAAAAAAAAAAAGGTTGAGGAGGAGGGAAGGAAGAAAAAAAAAAGTCATGGAAACCACATGCATTGGGGACTCAGAATGGCCACACAGCGAGTTTTTTGAGGTGACCTCAGGCTCTGAGTGAGTATGAAAATCTTACTGGGAAATGGATCAAGAAGCCCCTTGGCATGGCTGCCACAGAGTGGGGGAAATGGAGAAACTCCCTCCAAGTAGTCAGATCCCCAGAGTGGGTGCATGGCAGTGGGCTCAGGTCCAACTCTTTGATGATCCCTTTTGCCATAGAGTGTAGCTGGGATTTTATGGCTTCTTGATCCAAACAGAAAGTGGTGACCTTCTATCCATTGGGGTGTTGGTTGGTTTTGAACCATGGATCTTTGATTAACAATAGGGCATCATCAACAGTAAGGCATCATCACCAGTAGACATCTCAGAAAGTCCCAGGCTGCTGTGTCCATGCCACATGACTGACTGAATTATCTCACCCCAAAAGTGGGAAGCTCCTTCTACCTTTCTATCCTGGGGCTTGTTTTTTCTTTCTTCCTTTTCTCCCTTGCCTCATCCAATAGGAGGAACACATTAAACCTCCAGAAGGCAACAGGAACTATTACACTGAACACCTCACCAATAGACAGGTAACACCAAAGGCTCCTGTGCCACAGGATCAATGACAGATGGTGGACAGCACCTACTCATCCCAACTCCAAATCCTCTTGACAACAAACAGAGACCTGCACTCACATCCCCACTCATGATTCCACCAACTCAGAGAGAGCTGGAGAGCAACCCAGGACAGCTAAGTTAATAATCAAAGAAGTACACATCTGCTGCAAACTTTCAGAAACAGTGAAACATAAAATAAAGGGGAAATAAATCAATACATAACTAACAATTAAAGACAACAACTTCAAAATGTCTGTAAAACCATAGACAACCTCAAATCAAACAACCAAACAAACAAAAAAAATAGGATAAGATGATAGAAATAAAAGCCCAGCCTAAAAAATTATCTATCATGGAAGGAGAACAAGCAATAGAACTATCTGAGAAGGAATTCAGAAGGTATGTATATATATATATGACTCTTCAAGAGCTCAAGAAAACCATAAACAGAAATGAGAAGAGAGCACCCTGGAAGAATTCAGAAAAATCATTCAAGAACAAAATAAGATAAATACACAAATTAGAACTCATATAAAACCAGCAATTAGAAATCCAGAAAATGAACACTAAAATTATGGAGATAGATAACACAGTGGAAGGACAAAAGAGTAGACTAGAACTGGTTAGAAGACTAGAAGACAAAACCCTTGATGCCAACCTGTATGAAGAAAAATCAGAACAAAGACTTAAGAGAAATGAAGAGAACCTAAGAGTTATATGGGATGACATGAAAAGAAACAATAACACCTGATTTGAATACCAGAATAAGAGGGGGAAAAAAAACCCACTGAGAAAATTGTTGAAGACTTGCTAATAGAAAAAATTCCCCGTATCTTGAAGAAAGAAAAGATATCCATCCAAGAAGCTCAACAAACCCCATACAGGAGAGATCCCAAGAGAAAGTCACCACGACATATCATAATCATGGAAACAATTAGTCCTAGTGACTGGTATACCATTCGATCCACAGCCTATATGATTTTGGGAACCAGAAGAACTAGATGGTGCCCGGCTACCACTGTCATCCACTTGGAAGGGGATCTATGTAGGAGATCCTGGATAGAGAGGGAAAACAATGTGGAACAAAACTCAAAATCATTTGGAGGGGGAAAAAAAGGGAGGGGGTGACCAGGTTTGCTGGTCCAATACAGACTGGTGGAACCACTGAGACTATGGCCCCTAGCTGCCCTTCAGGTCTGGAATTGAACCCACATCTGTGGTTTCCAGCCAAACAAAATACAGGCATATGAGTTGAACATTTACCTCAAGCAGATACACTCCTTGGAGAGAACAATCATGGGAGAAAGAAGAGCTGCTTATGCACAGGGAGACAGTTCAGGGGCAGGTGTGTATGGAGGGATGGACACTGGGAAGAGGTAACTATGGGGAAGAAGTGGGAGGGGAGCTGTTGCATTGTGGTAAACTGTGGTCAATGACATGAGACAAGGTGTATATAAACCGTTGTATAAAAACTCTCCAAAACCATGTTTTTTAAATTTTCTTTGTGGTTACCCTGAAGTAAATTCTTCTCTCTCTGTTTTGAACAGTGTATTTTGTAATCATAATCATATCATAATCAAACTCTCCAAAACCAAAGAAAAACAAAGAATCTTGGGAGAAGCTTGGGAAAAATGAAATGTCACCTACAATGGACAATCAATAAAACTAAGTTCTGATTTCTCAGCAGAAACCACGCAGGCCAGAAGGCAATGGGATGGCATATATAAAGCCTTGAAGGAAAAGAAATGTCAACCAAGAATGATACATCTAGCCAAATTGTGTCTCAAATATGAGGGTAAAATCAAGACATTCTCAGACAAACAGAAATTAAGGGAATTTGTGAAAACCAGACCAATCCTACAAGAAATGCCTAAGGGAGTCCTTCCAACAGAGAACCCACAACAAAGAACAACAAATTAAAATCAAGACACTTGACACCACCACTTAGAAACCAAATCAGAAATAGATGCTCAAAATAAGCTCATAAAATAATGTATACAGAGAAGTGAAGGAGTCAATTGCAGTCAACACCAGCAACAAAGCAAATAGAAGTAATAAAAGTTTTAATTACAAAACTTCCAAATGGAGAGAAAGACAGGACAATGTCTTTACAAAATACACTGTTCAAAACTTAGAGAGAGAAGAATTTACTTCAGGGTAACCACAAAGAAAATTAAAAAAAAAAAAAAAAAATTTAAATTTTTAAATCCTCCTAAGAGGGCTGGCGGTTCAAACCCACCAGCCACTCCTCGGAAGGAAGGTTGGGCAATCCTACTTCTGTAGTGATACTGCTTTGGAAACCCAAGGAGGGGTCGCTATGAGTCAGGTTTGACTCGATGGCACATAACAACAAATAACAACAACAACAAGCAAACTCAGAAAGAAGAAAAACACATGGGCTTAGTAAGCACAAAACCAACAATAATGAAGAAAAGAGAAAAAACACTTGATAACAAAATAAACTCAGCACAGAAAAATATTTGGAACAAGGAAATCACCAAAAAACACAATAGAATGATAGCAATAAATTAATACTTATCACTAGTTACACTCAATGTGAATGGACTAAATGCACCAGTCAAGAGAAAGAGAGTGGCAGACTGGATAAGAAAAGAAAACCCATTGATATGCTGCCAATGAGAGATCCATCTTAGACACAAAGATAAAAACAAATTAAAAATTAAGGGGTGGGAAAAAAAATATACCAAGCTAATGGCAACCAAAAAAGAGCAGGAGGGGTAATATTAATTTCTGATAAAATAGACTTCAAGGTGAAAAATAGCATAAGGTACGAAGCAGGACACTATATGATGGTAAAAGTGTCAACTGACCAAAAATACATTACCATAATAAATATCTATGCACCAATGAAAGAGCTCCAAAATACATAAAGCAAATATTAACTGAACTGAAAGGAAAAATAGACAACTCTACAACAGTAGTAGGAGACTTTAACACACCACTTTTAAGGGACAGATCAACTAGAAAAAAACTCAACAAAGATACAGAAGAACTCAACAACACAATCAACCAATTCACCCTCAAAGACATATACAGAGCCCTCCATCCAACAAAAGCACAATACACATTCTTTTCTAGTACTCATGGATCATTCTCCAAAATAGACCATATGTTAGGCCACAAAACAAGCCTCAATAAACAACAACAACAACAACAACAACAACAACAACAAAAACACATTGAAATGCTATAAAGCATCTTTTCGGATCACAATGCTATAAAATTAGAAATCAGTAATAGGAAGATCAAGGAAAAAAATCAGATATGTGGAAACCAAATAATACACTGCTCAAAAACTACTGGGTAAGAGAAGAGATAAAGTATAAAATAAAAAAAAATCCTAGAAACAAATGAGAGTGAAGATACAACTTACTAAAACCTTTGGGACACAGCAAAAGCACTACTCAGAAGTCAAGTCATAGCAATAAATGCACACATCAAAAAAAAAAAAACAAGAGAAAGAATCAAAATCAACACTATAACTCAACAACTCCAACAATTAGAAAAAGAGCAACAGAAGAAACCTACAGTATCTAGAAGTAAGGAAATAATAAAGATCTGAGTAGAAATAAATGAAGCAGGAAACAAAAAAATAATAGAGAAAATCAACATAACACAAAGCTCATTCTTTGAAAAGATTAACAAATTTGACAAACCACTGGTAAATTTAACAAAGGAAAAGGAAGAGAAGATGCAAATAACATGAATAATAAATAAAAAGGGTGGCATCACAACAGAAGTAATTGAAATAAAAAAAAGATATTAACGGAATATTATAAAGAACTGTACTCCAACAGATTCAAGAACCTAGAAGAGATGGACAAATTTCTAGAAACACAAGACCTACCTAAACTATTCCAATCGGACATAGAATACTTGAACAGACTCATAACAAAAGAAGAAATTGAGCAGGTGATAAAAAAAACTCCCCACAAGAAAAAGTCCTGGCCCAGATGGCTTCATGGGAGAATTTTACCAAATGTTCAGGGAAGAGCTAACACTTATACTATTCAAATTATTCTAGAACATAGAAAAAAATGGAATATTTCCAAATTCATTTTATGAAGCAAGCATATTACTGATACCAAAACCATGGAAAGACACCACTGAAAGAGAAAACTATAGGTCAATATTCCTCATGAATATCAATGCACAAATCTTCAACAAAATCCTAGCCAACAGGATCCAACAACATATCAAAAAAATAATACATCATGACCAAGTGAGGTTCATACCAGATATGCAAGGATGGCTCAACATGAGAAAAACAATCAATGTAATCCACCACAAAAATAAAACAAAAGAAAAAAAACATGATCAAATCAATCAATGCAGAAAAGGCATTTGATAAAATCCAACACCCATTCGTGTTCAAAGCTCTCAGCAAAATATGGATAGAAGGGAAAATCCTCAACATAATAAACAGCATATATGCAAAGCCAACAGCTAACGTTATTGTTAACAGAGAAAGACTCAAAGCATTCCCCTTGTGAACCGGAACCAGACAACGATATCCTCTATCACCACTTCTATTTATCATTGTATTGGAAGTTCTAGCCAGGGTAATAAGACAAGAAAGAGAAATAAAAGGCATCCAAATTGGCAAAGAAGAAATGAAGTTATCTCCATTTGCAGATGACATGATCCTATACATAGAAAACCCAAGAGATGCAGCAAAAATATTACTGGAACTAATAGAAAGATTCAGCAAAGTGACAGGATACAAGGTCAATATGCAAATATCAGTTGGATTCCTCTACACAAAAAAAGAGGCCTCTGAAAAGAAAATAAAGAAAACAATACCATTTAAAATAGCTATGAAAAATATAAAATACTTAGGAATAAATCTTACCAAAGACACAAAAGACCTTTATGAAGAGAACTATAAAACACTGCTACAAGAAACTATAAGAGAGCTACATAAATGGAAGAATATGCCTTGTTCATGGATAGGAAGACTGAATATTGTGAAAATGTCAATACCACCCAAAGTAAGCTACACATTCAATGCAATCCCAATCCAGATTCCATCAACATTTTTTTTTTTTTAATTGTGAGTTGGGTGAAGATTTACGGAGCAAATTCACTTTCCATACAGCAGTTCTTATATACTTTGTCTCAGGTCATTGACCACAGTTTACCACACTGCAATAGCTTCCCTCCCACTTCCTCCCCATAGTTACCTCTTCCCAGTGTTCATCCCTCCCTGCACTCCTGCCCCCTGAGCTGTCTCCCTGTGCATAAGCAGCCCTTCTTTCTCCCATGATTGTTCTCTCCAAGGAGTGTATCTACTTGAGGTAAATGTTTAACTCATATGCCTGTATTTTGTTTGGCTGGAAACCACAGATGTGCGTTCAATTCCAGACCTGAAGGGCAGCTAGGGGCCACAGTCTAAGTGGTTCCACCAGGCTCTACTGGACCAGCAAACCTGGTCACCCCCCCCCCACCTTTCTTTTCCCCTCCAAATGATTTTGAGTTTTGTTTCACATTGTTCTCCCTCTCTATCCAGGATCTCCTACATAGATCCCCTTCCAAGTGGATGACAGTGGTAGCTGGGCACCATCTAGTTCTTCTGGTCTCATAGTTGTATAGGCTGCAGATCGGATGGTGTACCAGTTGCTAGGACTAATTGTTTCCATGAATTTTGGTTTTCTTCATTCTTCTTTGCTCTGGACGAGGAGAGACCCATCGTTGCCTCTAGATGGCAGCTTGCTAGCTTTTAAGATTTCAGTCACTAGTCGCCAAAGTAGGAGGTGGAACAATGTTTTGTATAATATGTTATGCCAGTTGAGCTCCATCAACATTTTTTAAGGACATAGACAAAGCACTCACTACTGTCATAAGGAAAGGAAAGAGACTGAGATAAAAAAAAGCACTGCTGAAGAATAAAAATAAAGTAGGAGATCTCACACTCCCAGATCTCAAAACCTACTATACACCCACAGTAGTTAAAACAGTGTGGTATTGTTACAGTGATAGAGAGACCAATGGAATAGAATCAAAAACCTAGAAAGAGACCCAACTATCTTGGACAGCTGAACTTTGACAAAGAACCAAAACTCATTAGACAAGGGATAGATGGCCTCTTTAACAAGTGGTGCTGGCAAAATTGAATATTCACTTGCAGAAAAATGATTCCTCACCCCATACACAAAAATGAACTCAAGTTGGATCAAATACTTAAATCTAAAACCCAAAACTATAAAGCTCATCAAAGATAAAAGAGTGGCAAATCTAGGGCCCAAATCTATGGCATAAGTGGACTATCAAGCATAACCCAGAATGCACAGACAGTGGAAGACAAACTACATGACTGGGACCTTTTTAAAATTAAATTCTTATGTGCATTGAAAGACTTCTCCAAAAAGGTAAAATGAGAACCTACAGATTGGGAAAAGATATTTGGCTATGACATATCTGACAAGGGACTTATCTCCAAAATTTATAGAAAACTTCAACACCTCAAAACCAAAAAGACAAACAACCCAATTAAAAAATGGGCAAGGGGCAAGAACACACATCTCACTAAAGAAAATATACTGGTGGCCAACAAACACATGAAGAAATATTCATGATCATTAGCCATTAGAGAGATGCGAGTCAAAACAACAATGAGATATCTGCTCATCCCAGCAATAATAGCAAAGTTCAAGAAGGCAGAAAATAACAAATACTGGTGAGGTTGCGGTGAGACTGGAACTCTCACTGCTGGTGAGACTGCAAAATGGTACAACCATTATGGAAAATGATATGACGTTTCCTTAAAAAACTGAAAGTACAAATACCATTTGAACCAGCAATTCCATTACTAGGTGAGAGACAGGACAATAACAGCCATATGCACACCCATGTTCATCACAGCACAATTAAAATAGCAAAGAGATGGAAACAACCTAAATTCCCATCAACAGATGAATGGGTAACCAAACTATGGTACATTCACACAATGGAATACTATGAAACGTTAAAGAATAATGAAGGATATACAAATCATCTCGCAACACAGATGAATTTGGAGGACATTATGCTGAGTGAAATAAGTCAATTGCAGAAGGACAAATATTTTATGAGCCTGTTATTGTAAAAAGTCAAGGAAAGATTTATTCAAGGAAGGAAATTCACTTTGTTATTTACCAGGGACAGGAGGGAAGGGGAGGGAAAATTTTGGACTAGTTGGGGGTCACATATGGATTTGAGTGAGGGTGGCATGATATAGAAAGAGTCTGTGACCAGCATGATGACATTGGGGAAAGGAAGGACACTGAAATGTGCACATAATATAAATTCAGCAGAGTCAAATACTAGTATGTACACAATACTGCATTACCACTAACACAAAACACCAGGCTATGGATAAATGCACAGACAGGTGAGAAGATCAGGTGGGGATAGGTGAACAGGAATGTACCCAAGTCTAAGATAGATTTGGCTCAAGATAGTCTTACATATGTACTTGTGCTACAAAATTATCCACATACATTACAGAAGCAACAGAGGGCATTGGTGAAGTAGCTTCTCAGAGACAACCAAACACCTTGAGGGAGAGAATCTTGGGCCTGTGGGCTTGGGACCATAGTTTTGGGGGACATAATGCTCCATTGGCACAACATAGTACATAAAAATCTTGTTCTACAACCTATTTTGGTGAGCAGTGACTGGGGTCTTAAAAGCTTTCAAGTGGCCATTTGAGATGCAACTATTGGTCTCCTCTCATCTGGAGCAAAGAAGAATGAAGAAAATCAAAGGCACCTGGAAACAATTAGTCCAAGAATAAAATGGACCCAGAGACCAGAAGAACTAGATACTGCCTGGATACAAATGCCAACCACTTGGAAAGAGACCAAACTGGAGATCCTGGATAGAGCAGGAGGTGGAAAAGGTGAAACAAAATTCAAAAACACAAAAATGACCAGGATCACTAGTTGGATAGAGATTGGTGGAACCCCTGAAACTATGGCCTCAGGCCTAGAAATGGACTCACTTCCATGGATTGGCTCTCATCCAAACAGTAGAAAGACCTACATGCAGAACACCTACCCTAGGGTGGCTTACCCACCTACTCTAGGGAGATGCACCCCTTAGATCAATCAGCCATCAGACACCTGGGGGACAGCATTCACATAGAGGGAAAGCTGGACAGACAGGAATGCATAGTTAAGAAGGGCACAGGGAAGGGTTAGTCACAGGGAGGACAGGGGAGGAATTTTTTATGGATGAGATGGTAATTGGGGTGTGAAATCAAATGTGCATGAACTGTTGAATGTAAAACAAATTTGCTTTGTAAATTTGTACCCAAAGGACAATAAGAAAAGAAAAAGAAAAAAGAAAGGAGAGAAAATGGAACATGGATGACAAATAGAAAATATGTAGTGAAATGATATATTTAAATAAGTATGTCAGAATTTATATTGAACATAAAAGGAACAAATGCTTCAGCTAAAAGACAAGTTTCATGATTTTTTTTTAAAAAAGAAAAAGGTACCATATTCTATTTACAGGAGACTCACCTAAAATAAAATAATACAGTAAGCTTGAAACCAAAAGGATGGAAAAAGACATAATCAATCTCAGGCAAAGCAGACTTAAAGGCAAAAAGAATGATAAGATAAAGAGAAGATAAAGAAGAACTGTTTCATTCACTGGAGAATTTTGTTGTTATTAGTTGCTGTAATGGTTAATGTTAGATGTCAACTTAGCTAGGCTATGATTCTTAGTGGTTTGGCATGTGCACTTACATAATGTACTATTGTCCATTTTGTGATCTGATGTAAGCAGCCAATCAGTCAAAAGTGGAGTTTCCTTGTGGGGGAGAGGTGGCCGGCCTCCAGTATATAAATGGATGTTCTGTCAATACTCTTCCTTTTTCTCAACCCTTCACCCTTCTTGTCACCTCATCTCTGACTCTTGGGACATAAGCCTGCAGAAGTCTCTGGATGGCCATCAGATGTGCAGATTTTTGCATCCACTGACCTCCACAACCTTATGAACCAGCAGAGGACTGCAGCCTGCCACCTGACCTGCAGATTTTGGGTTTGTTAGCCCCTACAACCATGTGAGCGAGCAGAAACCTCCAGCCTGCTTCCTGACCCATGGATTTGGGACTTGCCAGCCCCTACAATTGCATAAGCCATTTCCTTACTATTATGTGAGCCATTTCCTTGAAGTAAATCTCTCTCTCTCTCTCTACATATTTATTTATATATGCTTCACTAGTTTTGCTCCTCTAAAGAACTGAGACTAAGACAGTTGCTGTTGAGTAGGTTCTGGTTTACAGCTGTACCATAGGGTTTTCAAGGCTGTGACATTTTGGAAGCAGATCGCCAGGCCTGTCTTCCAAGGTGCCTCTGGGTGTGTTCAAACTGACAAACTTTAGGCTGATAGTTGAGCACTTAACCATTTGTGCCACCCAGCCACCCAATGGAGCAATTCTACTCTGTTACACCTGGGGTCAGTATGAGTCGGAATGAATAATCTATGCAACCCATGGGTCACTCAGAGCGAAATAGATGAGTACCTGTCACATCTCCCTATTTCATCCCCTTTCATCTGGAAGGTGTATTCCATGCCTCTGAGACTCAGGAGTCCTTATTCCAGGATCACAATCAGGGCAAGGATGGTCTGGATAATGGTGACTGGACTGGTGCAGGCTTCTCTGATTTCAGAGCCCTGAAACATGCGAGCCACCAAAGGGAGCAGGTGGGTGTTCAGACAGCAACCTCCCGATCCAAGGCCCACTCCAGACAGCTAGGCTCCAGACGAGAATCAGGGCTGGCTTAACAGTATGCAGCCTCTGCAGTAGCAGAGGGCACTCTCCCAAGGGCTCTGTGCAGGTTCTATGCTCTACTGTCTCATCTTGAAATTCTTAATTTCTTAACAATGGGCTAACATTTTCACTTTGTACCATGCTCCACAAATTATGTAGTTGGCCCTGATGAAAGCCCTATGGCTTCCAACCTTCCAACCAAAGAAGGCTGCCATCCAGTGTGGTACCCATATGACCCATGAGTGATAACATCGGCAGTCCCGCCCCCCCCCCCCAAGCCCTGCAGGAGTGGAGGGGAAATCTTCTGCTGCATGAGATGTCACACATGCTATTGGAAATCAGATGCAGCCTCTGGGCCACAGAGGAAGGGGCTCTGCATGGTGATGTAGTATCTTTTCACTGCAACCAAGATGAGGAGCCCAGGCAGGAGGCTGGCTTTCCCACTCTGGGTGGTCAGGTATGGCCCTGGCAGATCAGCTCTCTGGACCTGGAACTGGTGGCTCAGTCCCGCCCCGCCCATGAATGGCTTTCCAGCAATACTCCCTGCTGCTCCCTCCTGGCCCTCTAGGAAGCTGACCTGACACCATATGACATTGCTGCTATTGTACTAATTTTGACCTACACAAAGGGTGAATTTAAGTGGTTTACCATTCATTATAAGGATCTTACAAATGAGGGCAGAGGGACAAAAAGGAACACCAGACTAGTTTATGGAAGACAATCTTACATACAACTTTAGTTTGTGCTAAGGGCAGCCAGATGTTTGCACCAGTTGTGGGTGGTCAACATTTGGAGCAGCCCTAGGCATTGGCACATCCAGTGGCTTCCTGTGGAGAGTAAATACAACTCAGCAGGAGAGCCCTGCCCTCAACAGGCTTTTCACTAGCCTTCATACAGCTAAATTTTCCACAAACTCCTTAAATTATGATGTTGAATGGCAGTTGGGTCTGGGAAAGGTGCTCAACCTCACCACTCTCTACAGCTTAGCTAGTGGCAACCCTTGTCCTTCCTGGTCAGGATGAATGGGGAGCTGGACCAGCCGGTGGGCAGAGATGGGGGTGGCAGCCCACGAAGGAAGGGAAGACATCTGTGTCTCCACACAGCCTGCAGTCCTGTGGAGGACTTTGGGCCCTGAGCTACAGGTTGAGATAAGACAGACCCTGGTTCAGTTTACAGAACACTGGAGAAAAGTAAGAGTCTGCCATGTGGCAATAGCTACAGGTACCAGCTGGCCAAAATGGTAGAGAAAAAATACATGACATTCAGTCATGGCCCAGCTCTGTTGGGGGACACTCTGCTGGGTCTGTAAGCTCTCCAAGCCCTCTTATTTACCCACCTGTGATGTGGGAACCAAAGCTCCTGCCTCCTCCATATCACATAGGGCTGATCTTCAGCAGGAATGCATGATGGGGCGTTCCATTTGGGGAAAGAAATACTAGGATACTTACAGGTAACAAGTAGCTCCTGCTCAGAGCCTCTTGGGTTCCTTCCCCATCTCCATGACTCAACAACAGAAGGGTTAGTGCTCAGCACCTCTGTGCCCTCCAGGATCTGCTCCAGTATCCTATCTGGCATCTGACCCACTGTTTACAGGGTCTCCATGAGAAGCAGAGGTGATCACATGAAGAGATAAGTTGTGCCATTCTATACAATGTTAGAAAGGCCATGGTATTATTACTGGTGTAGACCAGCATGGTCAGGAAAGCTTAGTGGGAGGATACTGTGAACCAAGGGAAAGGAAAGAATAGGAATAGGTGAAGTGAACCCGGAGAATGGGTGCCTGGCTGGGGGCCCGGATGGGTTCTCCAGCTGCTGGCACACCAAAACACCAGAGGGGTCTCATCACCTGCCCCACTCTGGGTTCTCCATGAGTTTAGTTCCTCATTTCATCTATCATCTTTTACATTCTAAAGTGATGGCTTGGCTGCTTCCTGCAAGCAGTTGCCCTAAATATAAATCATTGAAATGAATCCCTCTTGCAGCATAACCAGAGCGAAGCACTTGGCAGGGGCTTAGCACCCGGGTGGGCCTGCTTCCTCCCTTCACAATTTTAGGTACAGCCATTAATCACATGAAAGCAGATATTAGGGGAGCATTAGTCGCACCAGCTGCTGAGTGTTCCCTTACCATTACGGGGATTACTCTTTCCTACTCTGAGATTGAGGGAGAACAACCCCAGGCTCCCTGCCCCCAGGCCTGGATACAGCTCTTCCAGCCTAGGAAGCACCTCTCTCCATGCCCATCCCCCCTAAACTGCTGCTGCCCACTGACATGCAGGCCCAGGTTGCTTCGAATGCCCTGAAGAGGTCCAGCCCCTCTCCGTCCTTCCACCATACAGTGCAAAATCTTGTTTTAGAAGATGAGAAGACAGAAAGCGCTCTGAGGCTCCATATGCTCCTGGCTCCATGTCCCTCTCCCCAACCCCCTTCCCTAGGCTCGGCTGGACCAGCTGCAAACAGGCACACCTGCGAGCTCCAAGAGGTAAAGTGTGGTCAACAGAACACAGGAGAGTGGGCACACCTGTGGGAGCAAAGGAAGGAGGGATCTGGAGGGCCAAGGTCAGTGGGAGGGAGGCAGGTGCTTGGCCCAGCTGGGGTGAAGGGGCATCCCATGAAGGGCTACTCTACACAAAATAGCCTTAGCCTGGGGCTTCTCCCTGCAGCAGTGGAGGACACCCCCACCCTTTCACATACATACCTGGCCCACCCACAACTGCATATGCTCATTTTATGGCATCGGGGAGATGGCCCCAACAGTCTGTTTCTGTTACAGAGACCACTGCTACCTGCAATAGGAGCGCCCTGACCACCGCCTCTGGCTGATTCTATCTTTAGTATTAAATATGATTACCAATATCAAAAGCACATTCCCTTCAGGTCTTCTGACTTTCACATGTAAGAGAGATTACAAGAGAAGGAATACTGGACAGAAAGAGGCAGTTGTCATCTATGCTATCCCCTTCCGTTGGAGACATCCTCTGGCATCTTTACTTCAAATAGTGCCCAGTTTCTCTAAGTGAGTCAGTGGTCTCGTGTGCACACACAATTGTTCACTTTGTTATCCATCCAAGTCAAATGACCTCTTTGGTTGTCTGTCCCTCACGGGATCTGAAGACACTACACCTCCACACTCAAAGAGACGAGCAAGAAGAATAGAATATAACCCACATAGTGTTTCATCTGTAGATGAGGACTGCCCAGCTCCCCAGGTCTGGAAACCAAGAACTCATTGTGGTAGTTAAGTTGTATGCCAACTTGGCTGGGCCTGGTTTTGAGTGGCTGTGCAGCTAGACGTAGTTATTCCCCATGATGAAGTTGGTAATCAATTCCATAGTAGATTCTACTGGAGCAGCTGAGTAGCTGCCTTAGGGATGTGGTCTGCTTCCAGTGTATAAGAAGAAGATTTGAGAAAGGTTGCTGCAGCTTTTTGGCACCCTAGGACCCTGGACAGTGTTCATTCAGCAGCCTTCTGTGTTTCCTGCTGATCTTGGGACTGGCTCTGAACTTGAACTAGTGGCCTGCCAAGTTGTTTGGTAATCTTGGGACTGTGCCATTTTTATTTGCCAACCTTGGGTTTGTCAGCCTCAGCAGCTGGTAGCTGCCTGAGTGAAGAGATGCCTCCAGCTCCAGTGGGCTGGGAGCAAGAGGCAGAGCTGAAACCCAAGGTTGAGGGGCCTTCCTCAGCCCCTAGAACTTTGCACTTTGAACTCAGACTTCTAGCCTCCTATACTGTATGAGGATAAACTCCTGTTTGTTCAAACTATCCCCCTTGTGGTATTTTCTGTTAGAGCAGCACTAGAGAACCAAAACACCCATTAATTCCACAGGGGTTTGATGAGCTCCTGCTAAGTTCCAGGAACTCCTGGCTCAGGTTAACAAAGCTCACGCAGAATAGAAACTACTCTCTGAAGCTTTTGTTCTGATGGGACAGAGAATTTGAAAGCAAGGAGATACATAATACAAGTTCAGGTGGTAATAAGGGTTATGGGTGAAATAACACAGGGTGTGGGAGGACAGCAGATTTTTGGGATAGGGGTGGACATCTGGGAGGAGCTTCCAGGACAGGGAACAACTAGTGCAAGGGCTTAGACTGGCCTGAGGAGCATCCAATGAGCCGGTCAGTGCCAGGTCTGCAGTGCCCCATAGGGCAGGATTAGGCCCATCTAAGTTCAGCAGGCCTCTCCCTTCTGGGCTTCATTGAAGGAGGTGGGTTGCATCTAAGAGTCTAAAATCATCTACATCCTAAAGTGCAGAGAACTGTGTAAATTATGATCCTATTATTAGAAGCAAACAATGAAAGAACCCCAGCCCCATGCACACTTTTTCTACACACACATTAGCCTGTTTTCATTTGTTTGTGAAGAGAATCAGGGTGGCTCCACACCACACTGCTAAGATGGGCTTCCTGGGGAAAAGGCAAGGGAAAAATAAGGATTAGAAAAGAAAGATTCCATTAAACTGGAGTATGTGCCTGTGGATCAATACCTAGAAATACAAGATAGAGGTCATCTAAATCTGTCAATTTATATGGAGACCTGTGAAATCATAAGTGAAACAACCAGGTTACAGAGAGATGAGAACTGTCTGATTCTATTTCATTAAAAACAAATGTGTACATTTCTCCATCTATTTGTAGGAATAGGGAGAGAGGTGTGGTGGGGGCATGTCAGCTATCACCTCAATTATCTCAGGAAAGTAGGTGGTGGTTGAGGTACTCCCACTGGCTTCAATGTGGGGTGCAGAGGGGTCATTTGTTCAGCAGTTTGACATATGATGGCAAGCAGAGAGTCATGGAGAACAACATAGACCTGGGCTCTTATGGGGTCCCCCAGGGAATAGGAGGCCCTAGTGTTGACTCTGTGGTTAAGAATGTTTGTTCTCCTTGCTTCCACCAGCTCCTGCCATGCTTGCTATCTGTCATGACACCATTTAAAATAAGAAGGGATTTGAATCACTTTATTGTTTGAACAAGCATATCTTCCAAGTGTGTGGAATGCTGGGGTATGCCAAATCTAGCCCTTATTCTCTACCAGGTAACTCTGACTTGCCCTCATATACCTTGAGGTTGGCTGCCTCAGAAGCAAACATGGTGACAATTAGCTCAACTTCCTAAAAAAAAAAACCCTAAAGTCTTGGTTTCTTCAACAAACCTCATTTACTATTGAATCAATAAACATCATAGAAGGTCGAAGTCAATTGCAGTAAAAATCCTAAAGAGCTGACATGGACTGCAATAGTTTCTTCCCTCCCTGTGTGTCCCTCCTCACCTCATCTCTGTCCTCTCCTTTCCCACTCTCTTCTATCTACCTGAACTCTCCAGACACTCTCCTGCTGAGGGCCCTTGTGCTGGCTACTCCCTCTGTCTGAATGCCCTCCCTGAAGGAGTCTGCAGGGCTCCTTACCTCACTTCATCAGTGCTACCTCCCCTGGGAGGCCTTCACTGGCACCTAGAATTACAGCTACTTCCAGTCACTCTGGCCCCTGTACTGCTTTAATTTTTCCTCCTGCCATTGCTTCCTGTGTGGTTCACCTCACTAGAAGGTCAGCTCCATGAAAGCAGGGCTATTTATTTCTGTTATGCCATTTCTAGGTCTTAGCTCTGAGAATAATGCCTGGCACACAGTAGTGCTCAAGATGTGTTTGTTGCATGAATGATGGCTTGCATTCATCTTCATTAAAATACCATGATGAGTTTTCAGAGAAAAAAGAACCAACATATTTCCCACAAACAACTCACTAGCTGACTGTAAGATTTTGGTTGCTTTTCAGTAAGTGGTATAAAAATAAATGTATTTGCCTACAGGAGGGTTTTTTTTTTTTTTTTTTTGCATAAAATATGCAGAAGGCACAGAATGTTCCGGTAGAGAGACACAAGCAAAGTTATATCATGTGACTGATGAGGTAACTGAGGCTCAGAGAGATTGAATAACTTCCTCATAGCTATACAGCTGAACTAGAATTTGGGCTGAGAATTCTGACTTTCCACTGCTCCAACCCGCTCTCAGATTAGCTACTGATGTAGCAATGAGCTGAGAATCTAGTGTGCCAGGACCCACATTCACATGCTGTGAAGCCTCTGCTGCATGGCGGAGGGACCCTGGTGCATGACACTGTGCCTCTCAGGATCACAGGTAGTCTTCTCTAAATATGTACCTGCTCCATTCAAGGGAACATCTCCAAGGACATAGATGGACTAATATGGAAAGAAACTCTTAATTTTCTTAGCCATTGAAGCACTCTCGGGGAGAGGATATTGTTGTTGTGTGCCGTCGAGTCAGCCGACTCATAGCGACCCCTTCTTGGGTTTCTGAGGTGGTATCACTATGGAGGTAGATTGCCCAATCATCCTTCCAAGGAGTGGCTGGTGGGTTTGAACACTCAACGTTCTGGTTAGCAGTCAAGTGCCTTAGGCACTACGATAGCTTTGAAACAGTCTGGAGGAGAGGGGCTGAGACCCAGGGGAGGTGGGTGGCTGCTGTATTGCCTTCCAAGGATGGTGGCCTGGTCAGTGCTTATGTTGATTGCTTGCTTGGGGGCAGTGAGAGAGTAGAGCTGTTAAGGCCAATAAAAGAAAGGTCAGTGGGGGCCAGGGTAAAGACAGCAATTTATGGCTAAATAGGGGCTAGGAGAGGGCCAAGACTGCTAAAGTATCAATTAGACTGTCTACTGTGTGATTTAGGATATAAACTCTGTTCCTCACTCTTCCCCAATGTCCTCCCCCAAACCTCTGACAAAGATACAAAGCCACCCAGCGCCCATTCTCCAAGACTACATTACCGAATGAATGATACTCAAAGGAGGTGGATAGTAGAGTAGGTGCCAGAACAACCAGACTCTGCCCTTTGGATCTCATGAAATGCAAATGATAAAGTAAAATTGTGCAAATTAGCATGTTGTATGCCAGGGGCTATGCATGCAACTCTGCCTTGGGGAAATTTCAAATGGTCCCCCCCCC
The DNA here is from genome assembly GCF_000298275.1 of Orycteropus afer afer. Taxonomy (NCBI): domain Eukaryota; kingdom Metazoa; phylum Chordata; class Mammalia; order Tubulidentata; family Orycteropodidae; genus Orycteropus; species Orycteropus afer. Next base: position 4,206,789 of record NW_006921843.1, on the reverse strand, counting down.
ACACACACACAGCTGTGCTCCCCACTCTGAGCTGTGTAGAAGAGAACATTCATCTCAGGCATTTAGATCAACTCTACATTATGCTCAGAAACAAATGAGTCAGATGTGAGGGTGTGGATTTCAATGGGCCTGAAAGCATCATTCAGTAGAGGGTGGCTTTGTTCTGTGGAAGGAAGGAAGGCAAACTCTTTCTTACAAAGCTCCCACGCCTCATTCCAGAGAATAAAACGACAAAAGACAAAGCTAGTGAGTGCTGTACCAGCCAGCCTTCAGGCTCAGATAATGAGAACGCACAAAGGCTTGGTGTTGTTACAAGATGCAACTCGCTACTCACCCAGGCTATGTTTAATCCTCCCCCAGACACCTGGGAGGAACACTAGCATATACAGAGACCACCCCATGACTGGGTTGACCTGATAAGCCCCCAGGTGTCTCTGGCCTCCCCTTCTGAGAAGGCCCTGCAGTCCCAGGAGCCTGTAGGCCGGCAGCACACCACAGCTGGAAGAAGAGCAAGCCCATCTACCACCCCCAAGGCTTGCTCTAGGAGTAGGACCACCCCTAAACAGTGAAACTCTGCTGAGCTGCCATTGAACTCCTATGTGGAAATGGCGCACTTGGAGATACCATGACTCTTGAGGACAGGCTGGCCAGAAAAGAAATTATTACCTAATGGCAGCATCAGAATTCTGCCTGGAGGGAAATTGAGGATAAAAAGGGCAGGTGGCAAGACTTGGAGGAGGGTTGGAAGGGGACAGGAAACAAACTGTAATACGCTAAAAGGGGGAGGAAGAGAGACAGGGAAGTGGAAGATGGGCAGAGAGGGACTGGAGGAAGGACCCTGGGCCAGTGGCTTTGCCTCATTCTGGAGGACAGTGGTGCCCATGGGGCTGTCAGGCTGCCAGCTCAATGGGTGTGGTCACAGGCAACTCAGGGAAGCCTATGTTGACTTTGAGGTGGGAGGAGTTGGGGAGAGAAAGTGGTTTTAGAAGTCTCAGTCAGTCTCCAGAGGAGTCACGTCTAGCTTACGTTTATCCCCAAGAAAATAGCATACCAAGGTGGATGAGAGAAGGGTGTATTCTCAGTCTGTTTTGAAGAAACCAAGTGACTGCAAGTATTTCAGCAATGATTTACTCTCTCTGTTAATGGAACATGCTTAAGAGTCAGATGCTGTCAGTGTGAGCTTTTGAGAAGGGATTGAGAGCTGGGGAGCCCTGAGTGTACCAGCTGCTGCTGGCAGTAATGTGCATCTTAAAAGCCCCTCTTTCTCTTGATTTCTGTTATTTGCCACTTCCGAGGCTTGAAAATATTCTGTTAGTGAATGCCAATAATTTGATAGTGAATTACTGCAGCAGAATCTTGTTCTTTTCTTTCTTAAAAAGATCCATGCTTGCAGTAGCCTCTAGGCCTGGGTGGCTAAGGGCAAAGCCCAGCTTTCTGGTTGTGAAGGAAATTATCAATATAGCCATTCTCCATTTCTTCCTGGTGCTAACCTCCAATGCTGCTTTTCCAGTATTCAAATGTGGCAGTTCCCAGCCTGTGCTCCAGGAATGGTAATGGATATTACATGGAAGGTATTAAAAGAGGAAACTCTGTGTTAAAAGTTTCTTTAATGCAGGACTTATCAGAGCCTTCAGTGTGTTGATGTGTAAATTTCTACCAAGGGACTCTGTGGTCTCTCTGGTTTGGGGCTCAGCATCTGCTGGGGGGCTGGTGGTGCCACGGGTGCACTTGGTATTAGTCTTTGGAGAGACTTCTTGGGGGTAGCTTAGTTGCTCACAGCTGCTCCCAACTCATCAGAGATTTTTACAAAAGCAACCAATGGTTTCCTGATCCTCCATGGCCTGAGAGGCAGCCTGCCAGGGGCACATGGCTCCTTGACTCAGTGTTCCCCTTTTGAGCATTTGTGGTAAGGAAGGCTGCATGTTGTGTCTCAGGTCTAGGGATGTGGCCAGCACACCCATTCCAGTGGTACCTCTCAGCCCTCTTCCCCTGGTTTCCTGCCCTAACCTGCCACCAGCTCCCAAGAGTGGTGAACTACACGGGGAGCTTGGTGGATGCTACCTCGCCTTTAGCTGAAGGGCAGGCAAAGCCCACACTTACCTGAAATAGAAGGAAGCTCAGATCAGCATAATTGTTATAAACTGTTTCCCCTGAGTCAGAGCTTACCCTGAGGTGAGCAGTGTGGGACAGTGTCCACACCAGGACAGCTTCATTTGCCTTACTCTTCCCATGGCTTACTTTAAAGGTACCAAAAATATTTAAAAATTATGAAGGCATTTATTTTATTTCAAAATCATAGACAAGACAAATATACTCAAAAATATTAAAAAATTCACTGCCGTGGAGTTGGATCCAACTCATAGCGACCCCTCCTTGGTTTCTGAGGCAGTTGTTGTTGTTGCTGTTATGTGCCGTTGAGTTGGACCTGACTCATAGCGACCCTGCCTTGGGTTTCCAAGGCAGCATCACTATGGAAGTAGATTGCCCCATCTTCCTTCCAAGGAGTGGCTGGTGGGTTTGAACCGCCGGCCTTCTGGTTAGCAGTCTGCCCAATCTTCCTTCCCAGGAGTGGCTAATGGATTTGAATTGCCAGCCTTCTGGTTAGCAAATGCATTAGGCACTGCACCACCAGAGCTCCTGCCAAATATATTAGACAAGTGAATATCCACAAGCATGTTGTTACAGATGCTATGAATTTCCCTGTGTGCTTCATATTTTTTCTCTCCTTAGAAGGAAGGAAGGGAGGGAGAGAGGGGAGAAGAAAGGCATAAAGGAAAAGAAGGACAGGAGAGAGAGAGTCAAGGAAGTAAAAGATTGCAGATACTCTTAGTTCTTACACTTTAAAACATACACACACACACACACACACATGTACACATACATACATAAACAATACTAAGAATTTTATTTTATGTTTTAGATTTTCTATACATAGCACACTTTAGAGGTGTATTTTTTCCATTTGAAGTTCTGAGATAGATCCACATTGATATATGTGGCTTTTTTCATTTAAGTGCTGTATAGTAATCCAGTGTTTGACTAAGCAAAAGTTTATCCATACCTTTATAGACAGATATTCAGTTGTTTTATCTTTCTATAACAAGCAATGCTGAAATGAGTATTTTTCTTGTGCACAAGTGTCAGAATTCTAAGGTAGACTCTAGGGTATAATTATCCATGTAATATCTGTTACCATTATCTATCAAATATCTATTATTTGATTTTATTTAGGATATTGATCTTCAACACCGAACTTTACCTACATCTTTTAAATTAAATAAAATATAAACACAGATAAAAGTTGTAGAGAAAAAATTAAATTTCCAATTCCCACATAAGTACATGGAAGCATTTCCTGGAAGAGGGATTGTTTGTGCCAGTGTGGACTCTGATCAGCACACTGAGGGGGTGTGCAAGGGGCCCAAGGGTTCACTGGGCTTTGTTCTTTACCTCCAGATACCATGAGTGGCCCCTGTCTCAGACCAAAGGAAGTGCTTCAGAATTGGAAGAGTATACCAGTCAAGGGAAAAGTGTCTTATCTACTTTTTGCAGCCCAGAGGCCCAGAAGAGGTGGCTCTGGGAAGGCTGACAGTGTAGTTTGTATTTTTGTTTCTTCCCAGAGGGACAGCTGGTGTGTTTTAGCAAACACTGGGCCGTGTCATGACTTTTGTTTAGGACAAACAGGGACAGGGGTTACTGATGTCAGAGGAGGGCTCTCGATTTCTCAAAAGACCAAGTATGGAGGGAAACAGAATGGCAACCTTCCAAATTACGCCAATGTGATTTTCTGGGTGGTTCCTAGTATCTCCTTAAAGAACACTTCCTTAAAAGCCACATACATTTTCTTTTGTTATGCTTTCAGTAGTTTTACTGCTCAGTTCTAGAGCTTTCATGAATAGGCCTTAGGGAAAACTGCTAAGATTTTGAACATTATTATTCAGAAACACTTAGGAATATTTGTTTTAACGGTAAGTCCTAAATAATCTTTTTCAACTATAGCTCTTTACCTCTATTATGGCATTTACCAAAATTTTACTTGTGTCAGATTTACTTATTTACACACACACACACCAGCCCCTGGTAACCACTAATCTTCTGTTTTGGTGGATTTGCCTATTCTAAATTTCATAAAAGTGGATTCATAAATATTTATTGCTGTTAAGGTAACAGTGTTGAATTTGGATAGGAGTTTGGCACGCACCACAACAGGTGAGTGGCCTGAGGAGAGGGGGGTCATCCTTGTTCTTAGTCTTGAGTGACTTACAATGTTTAGTCCTGTGAGAATGGCTCTCTGTGTGTGTATAAATGAGGTGCTGTTTTTCTTGCTAGAAGCTTAACTGCTTTTTCCCTCTTCCCCTCTTGTTGAATTCTACTACCCCCCTTCCTAGACCTTACCAATTACAATTTTGGGGCCCTGTATGTTAGGCAGGACAACAAGCACAGGTCAATAGGAGATGTAAATTAAAGTTCAAGAGCAACAAAAGCCTATTTTTTTTAGTCTACAGGCAGTAACAGTATGTTGGGGGTGGGGGGTTAGGGGTGGGGGAGTGGGGGTGGGGGGTTGAGGGAGGCCCTGTGCAGCCACATGGCATGTGCATATGCCCCTCTGTTCCTATAAATGCCACCGTGGAACATGAATTTACACAGGATAAGGTGTGTGCTTTGTCTTTAAACACACACACATACACACACACACACCCAAGCGGATAGAGTGCCTGTGTTTCTCAGAGCCACCGAAGAACGGATCTTCCTTATTCTTGAAGCAGAGGTGATTTGTAACTCTTTATAAGGAAGTTTTGTTTTTTTTTTCTTTTTGCCTTCTCACGGGGTGTCAGAGACATACGGGGCATTTGGCACAACATCTGCCCAATCCATATTATGGATGTGCAGACTGCAGCCATGCAAAATAGAACAGATAGTGGAGTGACCCTGTTCCTAGCCCACACCAACAACCTTCTTCCTTCTTTGCCCCATCTGGACACCCAGGTATGTACATGCTGTTTTCTGTAGAGGCTGCGGGAGGTGTCCACTGCAGGATGGGAGGGCCTGCTGAGGTGCAGTTGGAGTCTTTGCCTCTGCCTAGACACACACAGTGGATAGTCACTCAGGGAGCGGGGATTGCCACTGGGCCTGGGACTCAGCCAGGGGCTTTCAGAGGCCTCCTACGTGGACCGCTGGTTGCTGGCTTAATCACTCCACCCTACCTGAACAGCACACAGAGCCTGTCAGTCCCCCAAGGCCCAAATAGTCATTGAAGGAAGCCCTGGGTGCTCAGGGCCCCCTTTTTAAGGCTGGTTCCCAGTCATTTGGTAAAAATAAGGGGCTTTTGGGGCTGTGGGAGAGGCAGTCACACTGGCTCCAAGCATCCTGGGAGCTGCTTGTTTTCCCCTGGGGCCTCCCCTCCCTCAGAAGAGGCTGAGCTTGTCCTGTCCTCTCTGCAAGACTGCACCAGGAGGGCAAAGTCCCCATCCAGTCACATGGTTCCCCCGGCACCCACATACGTGCTCCAGAAATACTTGATGAAGCATGAAAGACCACCTTTAGCTCCAGTACAGACAGCTCAGGAGGTACCATCTCACTGGGGAAAGTGAAAGCCGTAAAATCTCAGCACCTCTGAGCAGAGTGTGTGTTACAGCAGTTTGGCCAAAGACCAATAGCTCATGCCCAACAGGTGTGCCGTGGGGGCTGCAGTGGGCCACAAGGCAGGTGGACAAGCCAGACAGGCAAGCCAGACATGAGGCCACATGCTGAGAAGTAGTCCTGACTCTGAAGCTTTGGAAGCTTAACCCCCCCACCCCCCATCCATCCCGGACAATCTACAGACAGACCAGGAGCCGACAACCAATGCTTCTGGGTGTTTGAGCTGCCCTATGGCAGCCTGAAAGGCTACTCACTTTCTGTGACCCTGAAGTGGAGCTCTTGAGCGATCCAGGCTTGAAGGAGCTGCTCATTTTCCTCAGGGAGCCCTGCATGGGTGGGCAGAGGCAGAGCCCCTCACGGCAGCCTACCAGGTAGGCAAGGGGCCCAGGCCTGGGGCAAGGCTGATAGGAGGCTGGATCTGTAGAGGAATGTGTGATGACTCTAGCCGCCTGGATGCTATCTGCTCCTCTATAACATCTGTAATCAGGCTTAATCCCACCATCCCCCATAGGTTTATAGGGGGCAGAGATTTAGCAAATGGTGATTGGATGTAAATCTACTTTGGGAAAGTAGTGGCTACAGAGAGAGCACAGTCAAATGGGAAGATGCTAGTGTCCAGAAAGACACATGAGAGCAGATGGCCCTACAGCTGAACCTCCCTGAGAGTGGCTCTGTGATCCCAGAGTTAGTGTCCACTTGGGTGACTTCCAGGCCTCAGCACAGGATCAAGACCATGCCTAGGTCTGGTCCAGCTCCCTCCTCTGATCCATCAGTACCTGGTGACTAGACAGCGTTGCTCCTTTATGTATGTCCTTTGTCCCATTGCTTGTCTGCTATGTGCTGTCTGTGCTGAGGGCTCAGTGTGTTAGGCTCTTCCTGCCTTTATCACTTCAGGGATGCATGCCTAAGCTCCACAGAGTGGTTCAATTTCTCAAGGACAGATGGGATCTTTGCTTATTCCTCTGCTTGTACTCACTGCATCCTCCAAGCAGGCCTGCATCTCTACCATGTTGTGGCTCATTTCCCCTCCCACACTCTGTTCATGGTGTCTCCCAAAGTGCAGAGGGGCAGACTTGACCTCAGCAGGGACAGGCAATTTTTTTTCCTTGTGGTTAAAAACAAATTTTTTAAGGACAAGACAGGTTATAGATCAATAAGTAAAAGATAAGCTACCTGAAGGAGTCTCTGAGTGGTACAGTGCCTAACGCATTTGACTGCTAACCAAAAGGTTGGTGGTTTAAACCTACCAGCCACGCAAAATAGAGCAGATGGTGGAGTGACCCTGTTCCTAGCCTGCATCAACAACCTTCCTCCTCCCTTGCCCCACCTGGACACCCAGGTATATACATGCTGTGTTCTGGAGAGGCTGCTGGAGGTGTCTGCTGCAGGATGGGAGGGCCTACTGAGGTGCAGTCGGAGTCTTTTTCTGCCTAGACACATACACTGGACAGTCACCCAGGATGATCTGCTTCATTAAAGAATCTACTTCAGTAAAGATTACTGCCTCGGAAACCCAGTGGGGCTTGCAATGAGTTGGAATTGACTCCATAGTAGTAAGTTTGGTTTTGGTTTGGGTCACTAACCCAAAAATTGGAAATTCAAGCCTATGCCTTTAAAGGAAGGCCTAGCAATCTACTTCCAAAAAACTAGCCATTGAAAACTTTCCTCTGACACACATGGAGTCCCCATGAGTCAGAATTAACAATAATTGGTTATATTGCCTAAGCACACACATCTTGCCATCTGGCTTCTTGCCCAAAATACTGCTTGGCTGTATAAACAAACACTGGTGGGAGGCATTGGTGATGGAGGTTTGACCTCTGCCTCTTGGGGTCTGGCTTAGGAGCCTCTTGAGACCCACATTTGGCCTCTGAACTTTCCCCTACCCAACCTCTCTCCCTTCCCTTCACACAGAGATGGATTCACCGGGTGGGCTTGGGTAACCTCTGCTCTTTCGTGGAGATCACCCACCCCCTGTGCTGGCATCCCACACCCACTTCTCTGCTCAGAACCTTACAGGTTACTTCCCCTTTCTCTCCTCTTTGTCTTTAAGTGCTGAAGTCTCTCTCTAAAACAAAAGAAAACAAGCCCTCTCCCTCAACCCATCTTCCCTTTTGTCCTTTTCCATCAATTAGCCCATATTTATTAAGCCTCTTCTTCTGTAGTGATACTGCCTTGGAAACCCAAGGAGGGGTCACTATGAGTTGGGTCTGACTCAATGGCACATAACGACAACAACAACATAGGCCACAGGCTCAATACCAGATGCAGGGAGATGGTGGTGAGCAAGCAGGTGAAAAGCGTGCCCTCCCATGTTGACCCTATAGAGGGAATCCAAACACCTTCAGATCATAAAGGACACAGATGCTAGAGAGTAACAAATGTCATAAGAGAACAAAGCCAGAAAAGGGGCTGGAGTGTATGTTTAAATAGTCAGGACAGGTCTCTTGGAGAAGATGATGGCACTTGAACACTTGAGAAAGTTGAAGGAGGAAGCAGGGCAGGTATTTGGGAGTCCTGCCTCAGGACTCTGCACCTGGTACCCAGCCACTGAGTTGGCTACCAAAGGTACAGTTCAAAAATATTGCCTCAATTCAGCATTTCCTATACTGTTCTCAGATCTACTTCCTAGATCTGGTTCTTCTCCAGAGTTTTCCTCTCAGTGATGGTGCCACCTCTGAAAGCAGAGAAGCCTGAGATCTGGAAGTCACTGAGACATCATCCTGACTGGAGCCCTATATCCAAGCCACCTCTGTATTGTGGTCACTGAAATAGCTCTCAAACCTATCCAACTTCCCCTCCCCTAGCACCAGGTCTAAAATACCATCACATCTCTTGGAACAACTGTGATAATAGTGCCTGTCGGGTCTCTCTGTATTACCACTGCCCCACTTCAGTCTGCACTCACATGAAAGTAAGAGTAATCGTTTAAAACTGCAGGTCTGGTCATGTAATGCTTCTGTTTAAAGCCCCTGAGGGCTTAGGACTGACCCAAATCCTCACCCAGCCTCTAAAGGGGCAGCTTCTTCTTTGTCCCCAGCTCATTTCACAGCTATCTGACCACACTGGCTTTGTTCCATTTACCCACCATGCTTTCTGTGCATCCAAGTGCTCTTTTCCTTGACAGCACTTAGACAATTGCACACTGGCCATAGCATGCATGTGTGACATCACTTGGTTAGTGTATGATCCCTTCCATGGGACATCCTTGGGACATGCCCCAGATCTGTTGGGCTCACTGTGGCATAGTTCTATCATTTTTTTTTTTTTTTTTCACATTTTAGAGAGGAGCAAACTATGGAAACATCTCAACTTGTTTTATGAGGCTAGCATAATCCTAACACCAAAATCCAACCAAGAAAGTGCATCCTAGCACTCACTTGTGAAAATGGATATAAAACTCCTAAAATTCATATTAACAAAATGAAGAGTTCTAAAAGAATAGCACTGCGTTATCAGCACAGCTACACCTTATGTTCAAAAATGCATGGATGGCTCAACACTAGAAAATCTATTCATGTAATTAATCACATTAACAGATTAGCAAAGAAATACTTTATGATAATCTCAATAGCTGCCAAAACCATCTCAGTGGTGGTCAAAAACACATTTAGCAACCATTCCTTATTATAAGAAAAACTCTGGGAAAACTAAGAATATGAGGAAACTTCCATAACTTGATGACAAACATCCACTGGCAGCCTACTACATCATACTTCATCATGGTAATTGGTGAAGTATTAAAAATATTCTTACAAATGTCAAAAACAGGGCAAAGATGCTTGATATCCTCATCATCACTCAATATTTTTTTCTGTAGCTTCTAATCTATACAAAAATATAGCAAAGCAAGAAAAAGAGAGAAGTAGTATAAATATTGGAAAGAAAACATAAGCCCCCAAAATCCAGGAAAACCAACAAACAAGCTATTAATAAGAGGGTTAAGCAACATTGCCAGGTACTAGGTCAAGACAGAAAAAATAATAGGTTTCCTATCCTAAAGTGTTTTCAATTAGAAAGTGACTCCACAAAATTGTAAAGAAACAACAAAGCACTTGACAATAAGCCAACAAGAAATGTATAAGATCTATGTAAAGAAAACGATAGAGTTTGACTGAAGAATGTAAAAGAAGATCTTGACAAAACGGATTTTCTTGCTCATTGCTGTAGTACTTTTTGTAATTCTATCTAGCAATATCTACTAAAATGAAGTAATTGTACTCTTTGGGAGTGCCTGAGTGACGTAAATGGCTAAGTGCCTGGCTACTAACTGAAAGATTCATAGTTTAAACTCACTCAGAGATCCCTCAGAAGAAAGACCTGGCAATCTACTTCCAAAAGGTCACAGACCTGAAAACCCTATGAAGCAAAATTCTCTGAAATACATGGGGCCACCATGCATTAGAATTGACTTGATGGCAATTGGGGGGGGGGTTGACCAGCTCTCCTCCCCTGGGAGTCTCTCCCTTGGAAATTAAAGCTCTAACATATAAAGAATGGAAGCAGTGTTTGTAGTGGCAAAAACACTGGCAACAAAATGAATGTCTTTAAATGAGAAATAACTGAATAAATCATTGTATACCCACACCATGGAATAATATATAGCCAGTTTTGAAAAAGTTGGTTCACTACCAATTAACTTGGAAGGATTTTCATAATATATTGTAAAAGAAAACAGGCTTCAGTAAAGTGTGTATTGTATGTTTTCATTTTTCTGGTAAAATAACACATATATGGGAGCTCTGGTAGCATAGTGGCTAAGACACTTGCCTGCTAACCAGATGGCTGGCGGTTCAAACCCACCAGCCACTCCTCGGAAGGAAG
>NW_006921843.1:4193903-4196225 GCF_000298275.1 Orycteropus afer afer | reverse complement strand
CTACTTCCGTAGTGATACTGTATGTTTTCTGTGCTTTCTTCTTATTATTATTATCAACTTATCTTTAAACTCTATACCAGACCTGTAATATTACTCTCATTATTGTCAAATTAGAGAGCTCTGGTGGTGTAGTGCCTAAGGCATTTGACTGCTAACCAGAGGGCTGGTGGTTCAAATCCACCAGCCAGTCCTTGGAAGGAAGGTTGGGCAATCTACTTCCATAGTGATACCACCTTGGAAACCCCAAGGAGAGGTCTCTATGAATTGGATCTGACTTGACGGCAATGAGGTTTTTTGTTTTCTTTTATTGTCAAATTGGTATCATATGACTTCAACTTTTGTTTAATTTTCTTCTTGGAAACAACCTTGATTCATTCTAGATGAATTGCTTTCTAGCTTTGTTGCACAGCTAGCTGCATGACTAGGACTTCTCTTTACATCTTCCTGGGATTTCTCTTCATTTTGTTCCTGTGTAATATTCCCTATTTCTTGGATCCCATGTCTTCCTCTTTCTCTGTTTCCTCCCTCATACTTCCATAGTGATACTGCCTTGGAAATTCATGGAGGGGTCGCTATGAGTTGGGTCCAACTTGACAGCACATAACAACAACAACAGCTTTGTGACAAAAAGGGTACATGGGAAGTAAAAAATTTGAGATATTGCATTTTTGGGAGAAATTCCCAGCAAGTTTAGAGCAGCACTCACAGTAAGGGCCAAGAGATGGAAGAAATAACCCAGAGCCATACTCTGTGACATGGGTTTATTGGCACTTATTTATAGGGAGTCCAGGAGGAGCAGGAGAGAGAAAGAGAAAACCACATTGTCTTAAAGCTATAGGTACTTTTTATACTGAAGTACACAAAAGGGGAACCCTGCCAGGCTTACATGAACTTCAACTCTCACTTCTGCATGTCTGTGATCTAGGAGAGAGAGCTCTGGGTCCAGGCATCCATCTACCTTTCTCAGGACTATCTCAAGACCTGGCTTACAGCCCAGCATGCCCACAGCAACAATGTTTAGAACGAGGCAGCCTGATAAGACCTTTGCCATTTGTGGGTATGCACAGTGTTTACCTTACAGCATATGTTTTTATTCTACTTTCATAACTGATTGATAATTTGGGTGGGTATAAAATTCTAGGCTGGAAATAATTTTCATCAAAACGTTGAATGCAATGCTCCATTATATGTAGCTCCAGCATTCTATTGAGAAGTGCTATGCTATTTTGATTTATAATCTTTTGTATGTGATTTACTTTTCTCTCTGGAAGTTATCACTCTATCTCTTGTGTACTGAAAGGCACAAGAGATGCCTTGGTATGGGCTTTTTTTAAACAACAACAACAACACAAAGTATTTTGTTGGGTATTTGCTTGTCCTTTCGATCTAGAAAATCATGTTTTTCAGTTATAGAAACATTACATTATTTCTTAAATTTCTTCTCTTTTAGTCCTTCATTTTGACTACTTTTTCTTTTTAAGACTCCTATTCAGATGGACCTCCTAGACGGATGGTCTGATTTTTTTAAAAAAACATTTTATTTCCTACTTTTCTTTATTTTTTCTTCTTACCCCTTCTCCTGGGAGACTTCCTTAACTTTTCCTGCCACCCAGTAAACTGAATTCAGCTATCATGTTATAAATTTCCAAGAGCTATTTTTTTCTCTCTCTAAGGTTTCTCTTTCATTTTTTTATTCCCTTCACCCCAGTAAATATGTGTCTATCCTCTAGTTAGTAGATTACTCACCCTCCCCAAGTTTCTTCTTTTTAAAATATTATCTGGTAATGTGAAAGTTGGAAACAAAGAAGAATTACCTATAGTTGGAAAATAGGGCCTTGGTGATAGGAATAATGCCAGAGATCACATGATAGAATTTTGCAAGACCAATGACTTATTCATTGCAAATACCTGTTTTCAACAACATAAATGGCAGCTATACCACGTGGATCTCACCAGATGGAATACACAGGAATCATATTGACTACATCTGTGGAAAGATGCACTGGAGAAGCTCAATATATTCAGCGAAAACAAGGCCAGGAGCTGAATGTGGAAGCTACCATCAACTGCTCAAATGCAAGATCAAGTTGAAGCTAATGACAATTAAAACAAGTCTACAAGAGACAAAATATTACCTTTATTATATCCTTCCTGAATTTTGTTGTTGTTGTTGTTGTTATGTGCCGTCGATTTAGAGACCATCTAAAGAATAGATTTGATGGATTGAAAACCAATGACTGAAAACCAGAGGAATTGTGGGATGACTCAAGAACAGCATACATGAAGAGAGCAAAAGGCAATCAAAAAGCAAGGAAAGGAGGA
>NW_006921843.1:4156019-4171765 GCF_000298275.1 Orycteropus afer afer | reverse complement strand
TTTTCTTTGTTGGTTACCAGGGATGGGGGGGGCGCTGTTAGTTAGATAGAGATAAGTATTGATTTGGGTGAAGAGAAGGGCAATGTACCAAATATGACTGACCAATATGGCGGCATTGAGGATGAGAAAGATATAGAGAGGTACATGGGAAGTATAGACAACAAAGATGAACCCTTTTGCACATACAGTCTTGCATTATCAGTGAAGGCAAACATGGGTATATGGGTGGATATATGGGTGGACAGGCCAAACGAATAGGTATATCTATGAAATGGGGAGTGTATCCGAGAACATACATAAGGTTGGCAGACAATGGTCCTATAAGTTTATGTGAATGATCAGAATTCCCAGGTGTATAGTAGAGCTGACAAGAGGCAAAGTTGTGGTCACTGCTTGGTAATAGCCAGCTACCAAGAGGGACCGAGTAGTTGAACCTGTGGGTTTGGGACCATAGTCACAAGGGACATCAAGCTCAATTGGCATAATATACTATACAAAACATTGTTCCACCTCCTACTTTGTCGAGTAGTGACTGGGATCTTAAAAGCTAGCAAGCTGCCATCTAGATGGGTCTCTCCTCGTCCAGAGCAAAGAAGAATGAAGAAAACCAAAATTCAAGGAAACAATTAGTCCTAGCTACTGGTACACCATCTGATCTTCAGCGTATACAACTATGAGACCAGAAGAACCAGATGGTGCCCGGCTACCACTGTCATCCACTTGGAAGGGGATCTATGTAGGAGATCCTTGATAGAGAGGGAGAACAATGTGAAACAAAACTCAAAATCATTTGAAAAAAAAAGAGGGAATGACCAGGTTTGCTGGTCCAATAGAGCCTGGTGGAACCACTGAGACTATGGCCCTTAGCTGCCCTTCAGGTCTGAAATTGAACCCACACTTGTGGTTTCCAGCCAAACAAATGAGTTTGAACAGGCATAAGAGTTGAACATTTACTTCAGGTAGATACACTCCTTGGAGAGAGCAATCATTGAGAAAGAAGGGCTGCTTATGCACAGGGAGACCGCTCAGGGGGTAGGAGTACATGGAGGGATGGACAATGGGAAGGGGTAACTATGGGGAAGAAGTGGGAGGGGAGCTGTTGCATTGTGGTAAACTCTGGTCAATACCATGAGACAAAGTATATGTGAACTGCTGTATGGAAAGTGAATCTTCTCTGTAAACCTTCACCCAAATCACAATTAAAACAAAACAATACAAAACAAAAAAGCAAGGAAAGGAAGAAAAGACCAAAATGGATATCAGAAGAGACCCGAAACTTGCTCTTGAATGGAGAGTAGCTAAAGTGAATGGAAGAAATGATAAGATAAAAGAGCTGAACAGAAGATTTCAAAGAGCAGTTTGAGAAAACAATTGTTATAATGAAAGGTACAAAGATATACAGCGTGAAAACTAAAGGGAATAACAAGCTTTCTCAAGCGGAAAGAACGGAAGAAAAACTGAAGTCTCGAGTTGCAACATTGAAAGATTCTATGGACAAAATATTGAACGATGCAGGAATCATCAAAAGAAAATGGAAGGAATACCCAGAATCACTGTACAAAAAAGCACTGGTCAGCCACCCAGAAGTAGATCCCCCCTGGGGGGACTGGAGGGACTAGCGTTTTTGAGGCTGCTGAGAATTGCTGTTGCCAGGCGAATCGCCCATTACAAACATGAGTTCAGGGCCTGGTGCCTCCAACAATTGGGCCCAGGCCTTTTTCCAGGGGGCTGCCTGGCCCCTGAGCCCCTGCCCCGGGCCTGCTCATCTTAGACCCTGGACTGGCCACTGTCCCTGTGAACTCTCGCCTCATTCTTCTTTCGGACATGGATCAACCACCGGTCTCGGAGACCCTGACCCCTGAGGGGAAGCCTCAGCCTCTGTCTGCCTCTCCTCACATTATCAGGCCCCAGGGAGAGTGAAGCTGACCCCGCCCCAGCACTCTCCTTGTCCTGGGGTGTGGTTCCACATTTTGGCTTCAGATCATGATGCCCACCGGAAGTTAGAACCCCAGGCCACTCAAGCATAATGTGACTGTGCCCTGAGGATGCAGAGGCCCAGAGAAGATTCAGGATCAGCCCTGTGGCAGCTGTACTGGTGCTTATATTAGTTCTGATGTGGGAGTTTTGGACTCCTTATACTCTGAAACCTGCTTCTTGTTTGCCAGTTAGGAGCAAGTGACTTTTGTTCTGGGGAATTGCACCTGCCCTAAAGTGGTTTGTGCTCTGTGTACTTGCCTGTGCCCACTAGCTACACATTATAGTGTATAAATAAAGAGAAATAATAAAGACATTAAAAAAAAGAATTGGTAGATGTTCATCTATTTTGGTGGCATGTAGTCAAGAAGCAATTGCATTGAAGGAAGAAGTTGAAGCCCCACTGAAGGAATTGGTGGGAAAAAAAGCTCCAGCAATTGACGGAATACTCATTGAGGTGTTTCAACAAATGGATGCCCCACTGGAGACACTCACTCAGTTATGCCAAGAGATTTGGAAGACAGCTACCTGGCCAACTGACTGTAAGACATCCATAGTTGTACCCATTTCAGAAAAAGGTGATCCAACAGAATGGAAATTATTAAGCAATATCATTAATATCACACACAAGTAAAATTTTGCTGAAGATCAGTCAAAAATGGTTGCAGCAGTATATTGACAGGGAACTTCCAGAAATGAAGCTGGTTTCAAAAAAAGATATGGAATGAGGGATATCACTGCTGATGTCAGATGGATCTTGACTGAAAGCAAAGAATACCAGAAAGATGTTTACTCATGTTTTATTGACTATGCAAAAGCATTCATTGTGTGGATCATAACATATTATGGATAATGTTGAGAAGAATGGGAATTCCAGAACACTTAATTGTGCTCATGAGGAAGGGTGCAGAAATTAATGTATAGCTATAATCTACCATGTTTAACCAAAGTCCATTTAGATTAAAAAGAAAAGTTCCTGAGGGAGGTGGGAAGTTGAAGAGAGAGAGAGACATCCACAAGAAAAATGAATGCATCAAAAAACGGTATTTATGATTTTTAAAGTAATGCATACATGATATGGCCCTGTTGTTGTCCCTGTTGTTGTTAGGTGCTGTCGAGTCATCTTCACCTCTTGGCAACCCTAAGTACAGCAGAATGAAACACTTCCCAGTACTGTGCCAGCCTCATGATCCTTGCTATACCTGAGCCTATTGTTGCAGTTACTGCATCAATCTATCTCATTGAGGGCTTTCCCCTTCTTAGTTGACCCTCTACTTTACCAAGTGTGATATTCTTCTCCAGGGAATTGTTCCTTCTAACAACATGACCAAAGTAGGTGAGATGAAGTCTGGCCATTCTTGCTTCCAGGGAGCATTCTGGCTGCACTTCCTCCAGGACAGATCTGTTAGTCTCCTCTGAGCAGGCCACGGTACTCTTAGCATTCTTCTCCAACACCACAACTCAAAATCATCAACTCTTCTTTGGTCTTCCTTATTCATTGTCCAGCTCTCACATGCATAACAGGTGATTGAACATACCATGGCTAGGGTTAGGCGTACCTTAATCTTCAAGGAGATGTCTTTGCTCTTCTTCATTTGAAAGAGGTCTTTTGCAGCAGATTTGCCCAATGCAATACGTTCTCTGATGTCTTGACTGCTGCTTCCGTTGGTGTTGATTGCATAACTAGGAAATAAGAAGAGGGGACCATTCTCTGGAGAAGGATGTCATGCTTGGAAAGGTGGAGGGTTGATGAAAGAGGGGAAGGCATTTGGCAAGATGGATTGACATGGTGGCTGCAACAATGGGCTCAAGTATAGCACGGATGATGGAGTTGGTGCAGGATTGGGTGGTGTTTCGTTCTGCTGTGCATGGGGTCACTATGAGTCAGAAATGACTTGACAGCACCTAACAACAACAACAAGTCTTTGATAACTTCAATCTTTTCTCCGTTTATTGTGATGCTGCTTATTGGTCCAGTTGTGAAGAATTTTGTTTTTACATTAATGTGTAACCCATACTGCAGACTGTAGTCTTCAATTTTCATCAGTAAGTGCTCCAAGTCATCCTCACTTTCAGCAAGCAAAGTTGTGTCATCTGCATATTGCAGGTTGTTAATCAGTCTTCCTCCAATCCTGATGCCATGTTCTTCCTCATATAATCCAGATTCTTGAATTATTTGCTCAGCATGGTGAAAGGATACAACCCTAATACACTCCCTTCCTGATTTTAAACCATGCAGTATCCCCTTGTTCTGCTGAAATGAAAGCCTCCTGGTCTATATACAGGTTCCTTATGAATACAGTTTAGTGTTCTGGAATACCCATTCTTCTCAATGTTATCCATAATTTGTTATGATCCACACAATTGAATGCTTTTGCATAGTCAATAAAACACAAGTAAACATCTTTGTGGTATTCTTTGCTTTCAGCTAAGATCCATCTGACATCAGCAATGATATCCTTCATTTTATGTCCTCTTCTGAATCCAGCTTGCATTTCTGGAAGCTCTCTGTCAATATATTGCTGCAACCGTTGTTGAATTATCTTCAGTAAGATTTTACTTGTGTGAGATATTAATGATATTGTTCGATAATTTCCACATTCTATGGGATCACCTTTCTTTGGAATGGGTACAAATACAGATCTCTTCCAGTCAGTTGGCCAGGTAGCTGATTTCCAAATCTCTTGGCATAGCTGAGTGAGTGCCTATAGCGTGGCATCCATTTGTTGAAACATCTCAATGGGTATTAAATCAATTCCTGGAGCCTTGTTCTTCATCAATTCTTTCAGTGCAGCCTCAACTTCTTTCAATACTATTGATTCTTGATCATATGCCACCTCCTGAAATAGATGAATATCGACCAATTCTTTTTGGTACAGTGACTCTTTGTAATCCTTCCATCTACATTTGAAGTTCAATATTTTGCCCATAAACTCTTTCAATATTGCAACTTGAGACTTAAATTTTTCTTCAGTTCTTTCAGCTTGAGAAATGCTGAGCGTGTTCTTCCATTTTGGTTTTCTAACTGCCGGTCTTTGCACATTTCATTATAATAATTTGCTTTATCTTCTTGAGCTGCTCAGGGATCTCTGGTGGTGTAGTGCCTAAGACATTTGATTGCTAACCAGAAAGCTGACAGTTCAAACTCACCAGCTACTCCTTGGAAGGAAGACTGGGCAATCTACTTCCATAGAGATACTGCCTCGGAAACTAGATGGCACTGAGGTGTTTTTTTTTTTTTTAAGTCTCGAGCTACTCTTTGAAATCTTCTGTTCAGCTCTTTTATCTTGTCATTTCTTCCATTTCCTTTAGCTACTCTCCACTCAAGGGCAAGTTTCAAAGTCTCTTATGACATCCATTTTGGTCATTTCTTCCTTTCCTATCTTTTTAATGACCTCTTCCTTTCTTCCTGGATGATGTTCTTGATGTCATACCATAATGCCTCTGGTTTTCGGTCACTGGTGTTCAATGCATCACATCTATTCTTTAGATGGTCTCTAAGTTCAGGAGGGATATTATCAAGGTTGTATTTTGGCTCTCATGGACTTGTTTGAATTGTCTTCAACTTCAAGTTGAACTTGCATATTAGCAGTTGATAGTCTGTTCCACAATCAGGTCCTGGCCTTATTTTGCCTGAAGATAGTGAACTTCTCCATCACCTCTTGCCACAGATGTAGTCAATCAGATTCCTGTGTATTCCATCTGGTGAAGTCCACAAGTATAGCCATCATTTATGTTGTTGAAAAAAGGTATTTGCAATGAATAAGTCATTGGTCTTGCAAAATTCTATCATGCGATCTCCAGCATCATTTCTATCACCAAAGCCATATTTTCCAATATGGTGATTCTTCTTTGTTTCCAACTTTTGCATTCCAGTCACCAGTGATAATTAACACATATTGATTGCATGGTTGGTCAATTTCAGACTGCAGAAGTTGGTAAAAATCTTCAGTTTCTTCATCTTTGGCTTTGGTGGTGGGTACGTAAATTTGATAATAGTAATATTAACTGGTCTTCCTTATGGATGTATGGATATTATCCTATCACTGACAGCATTGTATTTCATGATAGATCTTGAAACATTCTTTGTGATGATGAATGCCACGCCATTCCTCTTCAACTTTTCATTCCCAGCATAGTAGATCATAGGGCTGTTTGATTCAAAATGGCCAAAACCAGTCCACATCAGCTCACTAATGCCTAGGATATTGATCTTTACCCATTCCATTTCATTTTTGACAACTTCCAGTGTTCCCAGATTCATACTTCATGCATTCCAGGTTCTGATTATTAATGGATATTTGCAGCTGTTTCTACTCATTTTGAGTCATGCCACATCAGCCAATGGAGGTCCTGAAAACTTTACTCTATCCGTATCATTAGGAGCTCTGGTAGCATAGTGGCTAAAGCACTTGACTGCTAACCAGAAGGCTGGTGGTTCAAACCCACCAGCCACTCCTTGGAAGGAAGGTTGGGCAATCCTACTTCCGTAGTGATACTGCCTCGGAAACCCAAGGAGGGTCGCTATGAGTCAGGGGTCGACTCGACGGCACATAACAACAACAACAATCCATATCATTAAGGTTGTCTCTATTTTGAGGAGGCAGCTCTTCCCCAGTCATATTTTGAGTGCCTTCCAACCTGAGGGACTCATTTTCTGGCACTGTATTGCACCATGTTTAGTGGCTATTCATAAAGTTTTCCAGTAATATATCAGACAATGTTTCACTGCTATTCATAAAGTTTTCACTGGCCAATTCTTTGAGAAGTGGATGGCCTCTTCCCTCTTCCAAGTTTGTCTTAGTCTGGAAGCTCTGCTGAAACCTATCCACCATGGGTAACCCTGCTGGCATTTAGCAACACTGGTGGCATAGCCTCCAGCCTCACAACAACATGCAAGCCACCATAGGATGACAAACTGACAGACAAATTCATCTCCTTTAGTTGTTCCTCACTGCTCTGCTCACTTCCCAACCTGCCCAGAGCCCAGCCTTAAATAAAGCCACCCCAGAAGCCCCAAGCTGCCTGCCCACCTACCTATCCTGGGCCTGGCCTTAAATAAGCTGCCCCAGAAGCTCCGAGCTGCACACCTGTCTACCTGTATGGGGCCTGGCCTTAAATAAAGCCACCTCAGAAGCCCTGAGCCATGCACCCTATTAATGTAAATTTATGTGTGTATGTATGTATGTATTGTGAAATGTAAGAAAAGATAGTAACAAAAAATGGTAATATTTGTTATCTTCTTGTTGTTATGTGCCATCAAGTCAGGTCCTATATACAACAGAATAAAACACTGCCCAGTCCTGTGCCAACCTCACAATGTTTGCTATACCTGAGCCCATTGTTGCAGCCACCATTTCAATCAATCTTATTGAGGGCCTTCCCCTTTTCCATTTTGATCCTCCACTCTACCAAGCACGATATTCTTCTCCAGGGAATGATCCTTCCTGACAATGTGACCAAAATAGGTGAAACGAAGTCTGGTCATTTTAGGTGCTATTTATTTTCTTCAAAATTTTCTGGAAAAAAGGGGAAAAAAATTACATAGGTGAAGAGCATAAATAAACAACTCTCAGAAGAGGAATTATGAATTTTCTGTTGATACATAAAACATGTCCAACTTGATGACTGATTACAGAAATGCAACTTGAAATAGTTATGAGAACCTCTTTCAGCCACTGATGGGCAGAAACTAGAAATATGATGATATGAAGTATTGGTAAAGGGCCTAGGTGTAGGCACTCATACTCTTCCACTGGGAATGTACACAGTGCAGAGGACAAGTGGCTGTATCTGTGAAAATTCAAAATGGTCTTCTTAATCATCTAGATCCAAGAGACACTTGAATATGTGGACAGAGATGTGAACAATACTTTCATTGACACATTGCTTATAGAGCAAAAAAAACCTGCAAACATCTTAAATGTCTGTCCACAGAGGAGTGAATAAGTAAATTATGGTGCATCCATTTTCTGAAATAGAAGGCAGCTATGATTGCAAATAATGAGATGAGTCTATGCCCAGGCAAAGAGAAGCCTCCCGAATATACTGTTAAGTGGACTACTGCAGATATGTATGTTACGGTTTTTGTTCTTAGTTGCCTATGAAAACATGGAGGATCCAGGCGGGGCAGATCTCAAAGGATGGAGAACAAAGCAAGGTCGACGGTCAGTGGGAGGGCTGGAGCCCCAGAGGAATGGGTGGTAATGCTGGGTCAAAGCAATGTCAGTTCTGACTCATAGTGACCCCATGTACACAAATGAAACACTGCCCAGTCTTGTGCCATCTTCAGGTTTATTGTATGCATGAGTCCATTGTTGTGGCTACTGTGTATTTTGTGTACCTTCCAATCTAGGGGCTCATCTACTAGCACTATGGTGGACAGTATTCTGTTGTGATCCATAGGGTTTCCGTTGGCTAATTTTTGGAATTAGATGGCCAGGTCTTTCTTCATAGTTTGTCTTAGACTAGAAGCCCTGCTGAAACCTGTCCACTATGGGTGATCTTGCAAGTATTAGAAATACCTTTGCCAAAGCTTATTAACTTCCAGCTTATTAGCACCAAAGCCACCACCACTGACAAATGAGTTATGTTAAGGTATCATTTAAATAAAACAAAAGGAAAAGTCAACATATCCTCACTAAACAAATGACATCCTTCTCTGGGTTTATACGCCCACTTTTTGGTTCTCTTTCATAAATTTTTAGCATAACATCAGAAAGAGACTTGCAGCTGAGTATAGTGGGACTGGAGAGGAGAGACTGGGATAAGCCTGTGTGGGGAAGGACTGCTCAAGGCAGAATTTTGCTTTTCTATATTGCTTGATTTTTTTTTTTTAATAAATAGGATATATTAGGGTGTTATATATGTAATGGAAAAATATATACATAATTATATAAATATATTAGTTCTATATGTTACATATTTTTATTTTTCCAGAGAAAAGGTTTCTATTAATTTATTCTTTTCAGAAGTCTTCTTGGTCTCCATCAAAATTTGCCTACACCTCTTTCCAGACACCTTTGAACTCTGAATGTTGAAGGAGGCAAGGCCTTTGTTAAATTTCCTTCCAAGGCTACTATGGAAGAGATTCTCTGAAGAATGGAGAAAATCTGCTCCAACAATGTCTGGCTGCTTGCATCCCACAGAGAAGAAATTGGTCTCTTTTGCTTAAATGGTAGCTTTTCTTGCTTAAAAAAATAAAATAATAAAATAATAATAAAAAAGTAGTGGAGCCAGGCACTGATATACACAGAGCATTTGTTAGGATTCCTCCAGTTGGTGTCAGAGAATCTACCTCAGTTTCTCTGAGGATGTTGGGGAAGCCACAGACCCAGACTTTCATCTTCATCCTTCCTCTTCAGCTTGGCTTGGCCTTCTGGCTTTCTTGCATGGACAATGATTTGCTATCCCAGGGAAGGACTCTGTCTGACCTGGCCCAGGATAGGGACCAAAACTGGCAGCTCCCCAGGGCCATATGGTTGGGGATTGTCCATCAGAATGTTAGTGATCTGCTCCATATTTTTTTCTTCCACCCTTCATCCTCTCATTTTTCTGAAATAGGAAATGATGACCCACTTGAGGGTTGTTAGTTATCATTATAGTAATCACCTCAGAGTTGTTGTTGCTGTTAGCTGCCCTTGAATGCATTAACTAGGAACTGAACCATGGTCTGCGGCATGGAATATGGGAATTCTACCACTACCACCACTGCTCTGACCTAGCCCTAGCTATTAAATTTGGATTTCTTTCTTGATGTTGAAAGCTCCATCTTGTCCAACCATGATTTGTGGCCAATTCAATGTCTGAGCCCCTCTCTTGGAGGAGTATCCCAGTGCTGGCTGGCTGTGTGGCTGAGTTAGGCCAAGGAAAAAGGGTGAATGCAAAACTGTGTTCAGGAGAGACGCACAGTTCAAAACCAGATAATGTACCCCAATGCCTGTGAAATCATGGAGGAGCCAGGCAGGGCAGCACACAAGGGATAGAGACCAGGGCAGGGTCCATAGTCAGTGGGAAGGCTGTTGTTGTTGTTGTTGTTATGTGCCGTCGAGTTGGACCTGACTCATAGTGACCCCTCCTTGGGTTTCTGAGGCAGTATCACTATGGAAGTAGATTGACCCATCTTCCTTCTGAGGAGTGGAGGGTGGGTTTGAACCAGCAGCCTTCTGGTTAGCAGTCAAGTGCCGTAGCCACTATGCTACCAGAGCTAGAACCCTGGTATTGTTTCACTGGGCCTTTATAAGAAT
The DNA here is from genome assembly GCF_000298275.1 of Orycteropus afer afer. NCBI lineage: Eukaryota > Metazoa > Chordata > Mammalia > Tubulidentata > Orycteropodidae > Orycteropus > Orycteropus afer. The sequence goes on along the minus strand of NW_006921843.1, from coordinate 4,161,545 downwards.
CTGGTGAATTGGACCCCCTGGTGGCTGGACTGCAACAGGTAGACAGACAGGCAAGACTTCGGTAGATATGTCCCAGGTCCATGTCCATGGGGTTCCTGGATTGTGCAGAGTGAGTCTTAGTCCAGAGCAGGCCTCCTGCATGACTACACCAAGGATGTCAGGATCAGTGTGTATCTATGTTCTCAGTATCCAAGTCCTAGGTTTTACCCACTAGCAGCAGTGGCAGAATAGAAATTTTATAATGTAGACATGAAAAGAAATGTGATTTTGCTGAAATATTTACAGGTAAAAAGATATGATACTTGGAATTGGTTTCAAAATAACACCAGAGGGGAAAATACAGGGGTTATGGATAGGGCAGAGATCAGTATCAGCTCACCTTTGGTTAAAGTCAAGGAAGCCTGAGCCTAGGAAGTGGGGGGCAACTGGTATGAGTCCTGGACACCATGGTTGAGTAATGCCATGTCTGTACACAGCAGAAGTTCTGAGGATACGGAAATGACTCTAAGTGGTTCTAAGGGAATAGTTGTTGGATTTTTGGCTCTGCCATACATATAGGTGGGAGGTATCACCATTCTGCTTGTCTTAATGGAGGCTTAGTGGTTACTGCTAAGGAAACAGAAGGTCAAGATCTCTCTCTTTCAGCCTCAGGCAGCTAGGAAGTGGCCACCTGATCTCCGTTCAACCAACTGGATGCTTTTGCTTGGGACTTGGGGTCTAAAAGTGTCCAATAAGGTGAAGGATAATTGACTTTCTTTAAATGGTGGCAGCTCAGCTGGACTGTCCTTGATAAAATTTTGACTTCTGAACTTCCTATTGAAGGGCTGTCTAGAGCAAGTTTTGCTGGAGGTTTTCTCCATACCTGGTCTTCCAAGTGTTGACACTGTGAGCTGCTGACAACTTCACAATTTGTTGCTTGCAAGAGCCCACCTAAAGTGGGATGGGTTAGTATGAGAGGAAAGGCAAAGAGCAGGGCTGCTGAGTTTGAATGTCTTGTTAACTTAGTGTATTATTAACAACAATGTTTGAGTATTGAAGAAGCGGAATTTGGGAAATACCAGAGATAGGGATAAGGTTTCCCAAAGGTCAGCTGAATAGAGAAGCAACACATTCAATTGACACCATGGCTGGTGTCTGGAAGAAGACCCCTCTATACCCAACTCCCCAGAGCAACCATAACCACCAGACTAACTTGCTAACCCTGAGTCAAAACAAAAATGTATCAAAAAGTATATAAATATTTATTTAATAAGACATAAAATTAATAAAAACACTTTATATTTAAACTGAGATGGGTGGAAAAAATAAAAATGCAGAAGAAATTTGAATGGAGGAAATTGGGTGTAAGTGATGTTGGTGGCTAACAGATATAGAAGATTTTTAAGTGTCAGGGTACAGCTAGAGGCATAATTACAGGAGTGATCTTCATTATTCACTCCAATTAATAAAACATTCTTGTTATTATAGATTTAACACACGTATCAGTATGACTCAACTGCTTTTGGGCTCTTGGTATACAATTATAGAATACATTCACACTAAACAGTCTGCAGAGGATCAAATCAGTATCTGGTCCAGAAGGCATCATCCCAGCCTGCCATACCTGCCATACCTGCCATACCTATTGAATTATTTGATGTGTTGTCTGTATCCTCTAGCTTGAGACATTGTTGTTGTTGTTGTTATTTGCCGTCGAGTCGGCCCCGACTCATAGCGACCCCTCCTTGGGTTTCCGAGGCAGTATCACTACGGAAGTAGGATTGCCCAACCTTCCTTCCTAGGAGTGGCTGGTGGGTTTGAACCACCAGCCTTCTGGTTAGCAGTCAAGTGCCTTAGGCACTATGCTACCAGAGCTCCTAGCTTGAGACATAGCTGGAGGTTACCATACCCTTCCTTCATAGTGACCTTTCTCCAGCCCCACAGCAGTTCTCTGGTATAATTGTGGTGCTCCCCCCTGAGTTGACTCCCAGCTTGCATTACTGGGAAGATCTAGCCAGGTCTCTATTTCTCATATCCACTGAAGAAGGAAGTTGGTGTCTCCTGGGAACTTTTCACTTTTCAGTTCCAGGGACCTGTGGCTGAGCATCTGGACTTGGTATGGAGAATGGAGAGGGTGGGAGGGTACTGAATCAGAAAAAAAGAACCCCTGCTGAGTGATGCCATCCACTTTAGAAACAACTAGTTCAGTTTCATTCCCAAAGACATGCTCCCTACCCCACAAAGAAGACATAAATGTCAACATTTCTCACACAAACTGAAGTTTCTTCTCTGGTGGAGTATGTGGTCACAGCAGAGTGGATGGCCATGGGTTTCTTTAACTGTTTGCACCACCAAGGATTAAAAGTATGCATATTGGTTTATCAGGACACAGAAAGGCTTCACCAGTTTGGGACAAATGAAGACAAAAGCCTAATAGCAGCAGTGTCCAAATACAGTTAAGACTGCGAGCATCTGGCAGGAGGGAGTTCTTTGCTGGGTTGAGAGCAGGATGCTTCTAAAAGGGAATGACTCTGGGGACCTATTGCAAAACAGGGACCCATGAGAGCTCATCTCATTAATGGGCCTTTACAATCTGCATTCACTAAGTCTCTCTAGACCCCTCATAATGGAAAGAATTAACTTCACATTAAGTCCAACTGTATTACCCATCCCCATTCCCTGGGCTTGAGCTCCCTGCATTTTGGAGAATTCTAAATCAGGATTAAAAGCAAGCATGCAGGCCAGGCTAGGACTGAGCCACCACACAGAGGCAGGAGATCACCTGTATCAGGAGAGTGTCCTCTTTTCATCCACGTGGCCCATCTGGACATCCATCTGCCCTCATGTCATGAAATGAGACAGGTGACCCTGCTGTAGGGACCCTGGTGGCTTAGCCTTCAGAGGTGGCCTGGGTTCAGTACAGCCTTAGCCCTAGCATGGCTGTGGGGCTCTTGACACTTTTACCTTCCCGTAACTAGAAAGCCTCCCTTACCCCACAGGTAGTTAAGAGATCTCAATTTGTGTGTGGGAAGTGGTGGTTCAGTGGAAGAATTTTTGCCTTCCATGGGGAGACCCTGGTTAAATTCCTGGCCAGTGCACCTCATGAACACCCACCACCCATCTGTCAGTTGAGGCCTGTGTATTGCTATGATGCTGAACAGGTTTCAATGAAGCTTCCAGACTAAGACATACTAGAAGAAAGGCCTAGTGATCTACTTCCAAAAATTAGCCAATAAAAACCCTGTGGAGCACAACAGCCTGATTCTCAACTGGTCATGGCAATGGTGTAGGACTGGGAAATGTTTTGTTTTGCTGTGCTTAGGGTCACCACCACCAACAACAATATGTGTGGTAGTCCCTTGTAAACTATGAAATGCTTTATAACTTAAGATGTAAGGGATTGCTGCTGTCATCAAGCTTTGAGGCTGTGGTACCTCAACTCGTAGCAGATTGGCTGCTTGCTTTGGGACAGATTTGGGCTTGGTCATCCATTGACACAAACTCTCTGTTCCAACTTCGTCAGCATTTATCAAGTATCTGATGTTTGTGAAGGATAGAGTTCATTGATGGGTATGTGGATGGGAAAGTGATGGGGGAAGCAAGGGTGAAGGCAGCAGTGTCCCTCAAAATTTGTGACAGTCTGTTGTGGGAAGGGCTGACTTGAACAGGCAAGATGAAAGAAAGAAGCAAAGTGATGGAGAAGGTCCCACAAAAGTGGTGGAGGCAAAGCCGTGAACCAGAACTGAGTGCTGTGGCCCCACTTTCTTGGCCCATAGATGGCCATTCAGATCATTCTATTAGGGAATGGAGACTCCATGGGGTGGATAGTGCAGAACCAGGACTGGTCTCTGATAGCATATTTACTTTCAACCTGGACAACCTCAGGATAGGAGGGTAGGCTGCTGACTGAGATTCATCCATCTAATGGAATCCTCATCAGTCCTTGAACAGGGGAAAGGGTGAATAACTCAGAAAGATGTTCCAGGCATGTTGCAGAGTGGAGCAAGCACAGTGTACAACGAGAGCAGAATCCTACTTCTGTCTCAGATTTCTGCGTGTGTATGTATTTCATATATATGTATTTTATATGTATGTGTGTGTGTGTGTAAAACTCATATATATAAATTTACATGAAATATATTTTATATTATAAATAGGATTATATTTAATGTAATACTGTATACGTTAGTTGATATCAAGTCAGTTTTGACTCATGATGACCTCACGTACAAGAGAACAAAATGATATCCAGTCCTGCATGATCTTCATGATCATTGGTATACTTAAGTCCATTGTTGTGGCCACTGTGTATTTTGAGTGCCTTCCAACATAGGGAACTCATCTTTTAGCACTATACTAGACAATATTCTATTGTTATCCATCATGTTTTCATTGGTTAATTTTTGGAATTAAATCACCAGACTGTCCTTCCTAGTCTGTTTTAATATGGAAGCTCTGCTGCAACCTATCCACCATGGGTGACCCTACTAGTGTTTGAAATAGTGGTGGCACAGCTTCCAGCATCATAAACTCACTGCCATCAAAGTCAGATCCAACTCATAGTGACCCCTCCTTGGGTTGACGAAGTGGAATCACTACAGAAGTAGATTGCACAACGTTCATTCTGGGGAGTGGCTGGTGGGTTTGAACCATCAGCCTTCTGGTTAGGAGTCAAATTCCTTAGGCAGTATGCCAGCATCATAGCAACACTCAAACCACCACAGTAAGACAAAGTGACAGGTAGGTGGTGAATACATATATACATATATGTATACGTATGCCTATATACAGTCATGCATCACATAACATCTGTTTGGGCAATATCTGACTGCATATGTGTCCATGGTCCCATAAGGTTATAATCACCAAAAACCAAGCTCACTGCCATTGAGTCAATTCCAACTTCTAGTGACCTCCATTGGGTTTCTGAGGCTGCAAATCTTTATGGAATTAGATTGCCCCATCTTCCTTCCATGGAACAGCTGTTGGGTTTGAACCCCGACCTTCTGGTTAACAGTCAAATGCCTTATCCACTATGCCAGCAGAGTTCAGAAATCCCAAACAGAAAATGGGACAAAAACAAAAGTAACAGCTTCTTGCATACAATGTCTGTATCTCATGTGTCTTGTATACAAAGTGATTACACTGCCAGGCATATAATGGTACATCCAGTATGTATAAAACCTATAACACATATGTCTTTATAGTCATAATAAATATCTATGTTATTGGCTTAAGTATGTACTGTATTGTACTTTCTATCATTATTTTAATGTGAATGTTCCCTGTTGTTGTTGTTAGGTGCCGTCGAGTCATTTCCGACTCATAGCGACCCCATGCACAGCAGAACAAAACACTGCCTGGTCCCGCAACAGCTCCATGATCCCTGCTATACTTGAGCCCATCATCACAGCCACCGTGTCAATCCATCTCATTGAAGGCCTCCCCCTCTTTCATCAACCCTCCACCCTACCAAGCATGACATCCTTCTCCAAGGAATGGTCCCTTCTGACAACATGACCAAAATAGGTGAGATGAAGTCTGGCC
>NW_006921843.1:4149667-4153999 GCF_000298275.1 Orycteropus afer afer | reverse complement strand
CATGGCATTCATCATCACAAAGGATGTTTCAAGATCTGTCCTGAAGTACAATGCTGTCAGTGATAGGATAATATCCATACACCTACAAGGAAGACCCATTAATACAAATGTTCCCTACTTACAACTAAAAAGTTTATCATATAACCATATATGCTTTGTCTTGTAGGCAGCAATGTCTCTTGAGTGTTGAGGTGTTATCTCTCTGCTTAATTTTCTTTCAAAAATATTGCTGTGAAGTGCTTCATGGCTCCCAAATGCAGCAAAACCACTGTAGCAAGAGGGAAAGGAGAAATATTGATTGCAAGTGAAAGAAAAAGTTATTAAACAACAAAAAGGAGGAAAATCAGTGAATGCTATTGCTTTCAATTTAGACATGTTTGCACAATGTCCAAAGCACATAATGTCCTATTTTACAGAATGCATAGAGGATGTTAAGCAACGCATGACAGTATAAAGATAAATCCCAGAATGATAATTACCTCATGCTGGTGTTGTTAGGACTACTTTTTCTTTTGTATGCTTCTATGCTCCTGATTTTCACAATAAATGTAGTTTTTTAAAGTAAAAATTATCCACAAATCTGGTAAACAATCAGACAATAAGGAGAAATTTAAGATGGGAGCATCTTTACCCAGAGTAACCACTGACCAATTTTCTCATGACTCCTTTGCGAAATATTTTACACATATACAAGTTTTTTGTTTGGTGATCTGTCCAAATCGGATCATGAACTACTAAATGAAGCCATATTTTTACACTTAGCCATGTATGTTTGACGTCTTTCTCCTATTAATCAATACACTCCATTGATACTCTTCGATTACATGTGTGATCATATTTTTGTAGGATAAACTGTCATTCCTGGAATTGCTGCCTACAATGACATATGTGGTTCAAATCTTGATATATCTTTCTTCATTGCCCTTTAAAAGGGTTCACTAATTCACATTGACCAACAGTGGGGTGACAGTGCCATGGTAGTGGGTGAGGATGAGGTGACAGTAGGCTAATAGTGGTGTAATGATGGAGTGCCAGTGTGGTGACAGTGGGATGACAGTAGAGTGGAATCACATCTAGTGTCTTCTGGCCTGAAAACTCAAGGCAGGAGTAGCCCAAGTCTGTTTCTAGCAGAGTGGTATAATGAGGAATTTTTTTTTTTTTTATTCTACCTCTGTAGGTCCTCTCCTGGATGCACCAGGCACCCTAGCTTGGTCATCCCAGCTTGCAGGCAGAGGCCAAGGTCCTGTCTGGAGAAGAAGCCACTAACAACCCTGGCCCAGCTTAGGGCTCAAGAATTGCTTCCCTGGTTTCTTCAAACCCAACTGACTGCCCCTCAGCCACCTCCCCAAAATGACACCCTTTCCACCTCACTCTCCTGGACCATGCCAGAAACCCACAGAGCTGGACAAGGTCTTCTTTCCTTGACATGGTTTTGCTTATACAACTTACAAAAGTTAATATTTTGATGATTCTTTTTTTTAATGAGTATTCCAATTGCTCTATTTGTGTAATAAATTACCCCAAAACTTAGTGGCTTAAAACAATAATAATTGGACTTGTACTTCTGGTTTGGACAAGATGGCATAGACTTGTCTCTTCCTTGTCCTCCCTACTAAGTATAACTATAAACTCTTGAAATAACACAAGAGACAACTAAAGAGAACTTTGAAAGGTAGTCAGACGAAAGCAAATTGGTTAGAGATCCAAGACGGGAGAAACAATATAGAGGCTTACAACCTCTTCCTAATAGAAGAAGACCAGGCCTGGTATTCCTGAGCCTCAACCTACCAACAGGCTCCCCCACTTTGAAAGAGTCCCATTGACAACACAAGGCTAGCCCAGTGTAACTGTCAAGGGTAAACAATCAAAAGCCTGCTAATAATGAGTAGCCAGGGTAAGTGTTCTTCTTACTCCCCAGGTCTCAGATGTTTCTTCCCTATCCAGAGACATCATGCAGCTGGAAGGATCCTTTCATAACAAGCACCCAGCCCAAGATTCAAAATGGAGTCTCGCCAGTGAGCACCACGTTTTTTCCCTCTGGCATCTAAGAACTTTAAGAACTAGGTACAACAGTTTGAATTGAGATCTTTGGTGCTCTGAACAGCTCACTGATCCAGATTGCACCAAACACAAAAGAGCAGAATTGGAGGAATGGTACAGGGAGATTTTTTAGGAAAGAGATACTGCCAGAAGATGAACGGGCACCTGAGAGAGACCATTGGAAACTTTTCTGGGGCAGTCACTGTCTGCCGGGTGGAGGCGGCAGCCTGAGATCCCCGAGCCAAGAACGAGATCAATTATAGCAGCTTACCAGCGACCAATACAATATTCCAGTGGGCAGCGGCAAAGACCTGTCTCCAGCGGCTGATTTTGTCGGTAATTTGGGAGGTGAAGGTGCAGTGAGACATGGACACCATTCCTGATACACAGGTGGAGATCTCACTGGTGCAACAGAAAGGCTAACTCCCCCCCCCCCCAGCACATTACAGAGCTGGTTTGGGTCAGACTGGGAGACACCGTGCTCTTCTTTGCCATGGTCATTGGTATCGCAGGTCACTGGCAGGTACTCCCCCAAATCCACCACAGCTAAAATTGTGCACATCTTTGGCACTGCAGGTGGGTGGTATTGCAGACAAACTCCAGAGCCGACCATTGCCGGTTGGGCAGGATTGCATTACCACCTCAGGCAGATGGGGCACGGAGTGCAGAAAAACTGCAGCTGAACGTGCTCACTTGAATTTTGCCCTGGAGCCATGCTTTGGCGCTGTGGGGCTGCGGAGGCAGGGGCTTTGAGTGTGCATGAAATTGGCAGAAATTTGTGACCCTCTAATGATATGCATCTTTCCTGAGATTGAGCCATGGTCTTGCAAATAAATATGTCATAAGTAAGAGCCTGCTCAGGTACTCCCCTGAATCCAACACACCTGAAATTGCATGCATCTTTGGCGCTGCAGGTGGGTGGTATCACAGACAAACTCCAGAGCCAGCCACTGGAGGTCTGGCTGGATTGAGTCAGTACTGCGGACAGAAGGGGCACAGAGAACAGAGAAACTGCAGCTGAGCCCGGTCCCCGAATTTTGCCTTGGAGCTGTGCTTTGGCACTGTGGGGCTGCGGAGGTGGGGCCTTTGAGTGTGCCTGAAATTAGCAGAAATTTGTGACCCTCTAACAAGAGGAATTTTTTCCTGAGGTCGAGCCACGGTCTTGCAAATAAATATGTCATCAGTAATACCCATCTCAAAGCCCTAGAAACTAACCCTAACAACACTAAGCTTTCCTTCTTCTGTTCCCACCTTCTTCACCAATAACTTCACTCATTCAATAGAAGAAACCATATTCAGCTAATTACCATAAAACCTCATGCTTCAAACTCTAAACCCTCTGTACAAAAACAGAAACACACATCCACACTACACACAGTGATTCCACCATCACAAAGAAAACAGCAGAGTGACCCAACACACCTGAATCAATATTAAGATAAAACACACCAGCTTCAGCTTTTAAAAATATTAAACAGTAAAACCAAGACAAAACAAATCAACACATAACTAGCACCTAAAGACAACTAAAGAGACAATGCTTTACCAGATTCCAAGGGTTTAAGAAGAGGTTCTGCTTTCCAGTAACTCCAAGAACTCTCCGAACTGGCAGTGCACAACTGAAAAGGTCTTAGTTTACACCTTCTTTTTTTTCTTCTTTTCTTCTCTAGTGATTAACCCCATTACTTGTTGGGTTTTTTGGTTTTGTTTTGTTTTTGCTTTTTTTCCCCCCCTCTTTTCTGTTTGCTAGTTTGTTTTCTTTCTTCATTATTCTCATTCTCTACCTTTTTCCTTTTAGTGACCTATCCCCAGATATTGCATGTTTACAGGTTTTCTTTTTTTCACCTTTTATTTTTTTTTTTTGGGGGGGGGGTTTACTGTTCCTGTGTGATTTCAGGGTGTATTTTTTGTCCATGTGCTTTTAGTTTTTTTGATGATTATTCAATTGTAATTTTTGCTTAACTGAGGGAGAGACAACAGTCCCCATAAGATACAAGTAACCCACACCTCCTGCAACTTCACTTACTGAGCAAGAGCCAGCACCTCCTTCTCCACAAGCGGGCCAATGACAAAAAAACAAAAAAACAAACAAACAAAAAAAAAACCAAGAAGAGCCTGAATCACCCTTGGCTGCTCTTCACAAACAATTAACAGAGATCTTAATACAATACCACGATACCTCAGAGACAACAGACCATCACAGTCCACACAATGAAGCAAGATACAGGGGTAGAAATAAGGGAACAGGTTACAGACCCAGAACACATCCCTGAGGAAGAAGCAGCATTGGAG
>NW_006921843.1:4134154-4136058 GCF_000298275.1 Orycteropus afer afer | reverse complement strand
CCACAGTCTTACTTGTCTGACAAAGACTGGTAGAATTCTTGAGATTATGGCTCTTAGACACCCTTCAAGTTAGGAACTAAACTTAACCCCTGTGACTCAACTGTCAGCCAAATGATAGACAGGCATAAATGGTGAACAGTAATATCAGGAAGGTATGCAATAATTAGAACAATCAAGCATAGGAGATGAAGAGGACAGCATTCACTGAGGTATGGAGCTAGGAAGGCAGGAAGGGATAAGAAGGACAAAGGGAAGAGGTGGGAACAAGAAGGAAGTGGAAAGAATGCTATTATAGTGGGGGAATTGTAGTAAATGGCACAAAACAGAATGTGTATGGACTGTTGAATGGAAAACCAATTTGCTCTGTAAACTTTCAACCAAATCACAATAAAAATAAAATGAAATAATAATAAGAAAAAAAAAAAGAAGAAATCCAGAAGATTAATACTAAATTGTTAGAAATATACAAACACCCAGCCCAGAAAACACTGTTAGCCTCTGTTGGCCAGAGAGTCCCTTTCTTCTCTTAGAGGCACCAGAAAGCCTATTCTGAAAAGTTCCTTCTGTGCCTTCAGACAACCCCTCAGGGATCAGTGGCATAAAAGTTTAGTTTTCATTGGAACTACAGCTCACTAAAGTAGGACACAACCTGCATTGCTAAACCTCAACAGGGTGTTTGCCTGCTAAAATTAAAAAAAAAAAAAAGAAAAAAAGAAGCCAGAGTTTCATAACAAAGTAGCCAAAATGTCCAGGCTACAATAAAAAAATAATCTGCTATATCAAGAATCAGAATCTTAAATAATAAAAACCAAAACATAAACGAGAAAAATAGCTGATGCAAACATCAAGATGAATCAGATATTGGAATTATCCAACAAAGATTTTAAAGCAACCATCATAAAAATGATGCTGCAATTTCAAATTATCTTAAAAAAAAAAAGAAAAATCTCAGCAAAGAAATGTAAGTTATAAAACAGGAGCCAAATAGAAATCATAGAAATGAAAAATACAAAATCAGAGATAAAAACTTGCTGGAAGCCACTGTGGGAAAAGAAAAGATTCAATATTTGTATCATTAGAGTCCCAGAAAGAGAAGAAAAAGAGAGTGAGACTGAAAAGAGTAGTAAAGAAATAATGACTAGATGCTTCCCAAATTTCCAAAGGATGTAAGTCAACAGATTCAAGGAGCTGAGTGAACCTCGACTAATATAAACCCAAGAGAAATCCATACTAAGATTCATCATACTTAAATCTCAGAAGGCTAAAGACAAAGAAAAAAATATTGAAAGAAGCCAGAGAGAAACAATGCATTATCTATAAGGTAATACCAATATAAATGAGAGCAGACATTACAGAGGAACCACTAAGAAAACTATAAAAAAATGATACATTCAAAACAGTAAAAAGAAGTCAAGATAGGATACTAAAGAAATGTTCAAGTAACCCACAGGAAGGTAAGAAAAGAGACATAGGAACAATAAACAGAAAACAAATAATCCAGTAGCAAAATTAGACAATATTATAGAGTTGGGTCCGACTCCATGGCACATAACAACAACAACATATCTACAATTATAATTATAAATGGTCTAAACCACTAGGTAAAAGGCAGAGATTGGCAGAGTGGACAAAATAAACCATAACCCAACTGCTGATTACAAGAAACTGGCTTCAAATTTAGGGATAGAGGGGGGTTAAAAGTAATGTTTGATATATTGTGCAAACATTAATATTTTTAAATATAGGAGTGCATTTATTAATTTCAGACAAAAAACTTTAGAGCAGTAAATGGAGGAATAGGCAAACAAGCAACACAGACCCTCTTCAACAAAGAAAAGAAAAAACAATTGACAGAGATACAGAAGATAATCCTGGAGCCCTGAGCTTTGAAAGGAACTATACAG
>NW_006921843.1:4132340-4133609 GCF_000298275.1 Orycteropus afer afer | reverse complement strand
CTCTGTTTGCCAAAGTTGGCAGGGACATATAAGAAAGAGGCTGACAACAGGAAAGGAGACAGGTGGTGAGTGTATAAGTGCTGTCAACGAGTGACTAGAGGAGCACAGTACCCTGCTTGTGTAGATAACATACAAACGAAGCAAAGAAAACAAAAATCGTGGGCAAGTCACTCCAACATAAAATCACCAATTAAATATAAACACAAAAATGTCACAATGCCTTGGAGACAACAGTCTCCACAACAGTCCACACAAAGAAGCAATATAAAGCAGGGGAAACAAGAGACCAGGATGCAGACCTAAAATACATACTTGAGGAAGACACAGCATTGGAACTCCCTGATAATGAATTCAAAAGAATTATATTTAGGTATCCTCAATGAATTGAGAGACAGATCAAGGACAACACAGAGAAACCCCTAGAACAATTTTGAAAGACAATACAAGAACAAAATAACAAAATAAATGAAAAATTAGAAATGATACAAAATCTACACACAGAAATCCAGAAGATTAATGGTAAATTTTCAGAAATAGATAAGACATTAAATGGGCAGAGGAGCAGAATTGAATTGATGGAAGACAGGATTAGTGAGATTGAAGGCAAATACCTGAATACTTCTTTGGAAAGGGATCGATCAGAAAAAAAATTAAAACAAAATGAAGAAAGCCTAAGGTTCATGTGGGATACCATCACAAGGAATTACCTATGTGTAATTGGAACTCCAGAACAGGAAGAGACAAATAAAATCACTGAGAAAATTGGCAAAGATTTGATGGAAGAGAATTTTCCTGGTATTATGAAAGATGAGAATATATCCATTCAGGAAGTCCAATGAACCCCAAACAGGATAGACCCCAAAAGACATTCACCAAGACATATCATCATTGAACTCACCAAAACCAAAGACAAAGAAAGAATCATGAGAGTAGCCCAAGAAAAACAAAAAATTACCTACAAGGGGCAACCAATAAGACTAAGCTCTGATTTCTCGGCAGAAATCATGCAAGCATGAAGACAATGGGATGGTATGTATAAAACCCTGAAAGAGAAAACTCTCCAACCAAGAATTATGTACCTAGCAAAATTGCCCCTTAAATATGATGGTGAAATTAGGACATTTCCAGATAAGCAGAAATTAAGCGAATTTGTTAAAACCAGACCAACCTTACAAGAGATTCTAAAGGGAGCCCTTTGGACAGAGAGGCAACAACAGCTAACGACAACTGACCATTAACACACATGATGACGTAACCCAGAAACCAACC
>NW_006921843.1:4126409-4131722 GCF_000298275.1 Orycteropus afer afer | reverse complement strand
CCACATTGACCCACATCACTTTAGTTTTGTGTATTTCACTGTACATAAATAATATTTCAATAAAATGCATTAAAAAAACTTTAGAGCAAAGGAAATTACTAATGATAAGAAGGATATTGCATAATGATAGAAGACTCAATACACCAGGAAGACATAGCAGTCATAAATGTGTACTTAACAAATAATAAGTCCTCGAAATACATGAGGCAAAAACTATCTGATAGAGTTGAAAAGAGAAATAGACAAATCCACCATTATAATTGGACACATCAACACCTCCTTCTCAAAAACCATAAGAATGGCTGGACAAAAAAAATCAGCCAGGATGTAGATCTGATCAGCACAATCAACCAACAAGATCATATCGACGTATTCAGAGAATTCTATCCAACAATAGCAAATTACAGTTTTTTCAAGTACCCATGGGACATTCAACTATGTCCCCATAAAACAGACCTCAACAACAACAACAAAAAGAATTGAAATCATACAACTTATATTCTCTGATCATAACAGAAATAGGTTTGCTGTTGTTATGTGCTGTTGAGTTGTCTGTGACTCATAGCGACCTTACGTACAACAAAACGAAACACTTGCCCAGTCCTGTGCCAGCCTCATAATCCCTTCTATACCTGAGCCCATCGCTGCAGCCACTGTGTCACTCCATCTTGTTGAGGGCCTTTCCCTCTTTTGTTGACCCTCCACTTTACCAAACATGATATCCTTATCCAGAGAATGGTCCCTTCTGACAACATGACCAAAGTAGGTGAGATGAAGTCTGGCCATTCTCACTTCCAAGGAGCACTCTGGCTGCACTTCTTCCAGAACAAATTTGTTAGCTCTTTTAGCAGTCCACAGTACTTTCAGCATTCTTCACCAACACCTCAACTCAAAACCAACTCCTCTTTGGTTTTCCTTATCCATTCATTGTCCAGGTCTCACACGCATACGAAGTGACTGAAAATACCGTGGCTTGGGTTAGGTGGATCTCAGTCTTCAAGAAGATATTCTTGCTCTTCAGCGCTTGAAAAAGGTCTTTTGCAACAGATTTGCCCAATGCAATATGTCCTCTGATGTTTTGACTACTGCTTCCATTGGTGTTGATTGTAGAAACCAAGTAATGTGAAGTCTTGAACAACTTCAATCTTTTCTCCATTTATCGTGATGTTGCTTATTGGTCCTGTTGTGAGGATTTCTGTTTTCTTTATATTGAGGTGTAATCCATCCTGCAGACTGTAGTCTTTAATCTTCATCAGTAAGTGCTCCAAGTCATCCTCACTTTCAGCAAGCACAGTTGTGTTGTCTGCATATCTCAGGTTGTTGATGAGCCTTCCCCCAATCCTGATGCCACGTTCTTCTTCATATAGTCCAGCTTCTAAGATTATTTGCTCAGCATACAGATTGAATAAGTATGGGGAAAGGGTACAACCCTGGCACACTCCCTTCCTGATTTTAAACCACACACTATTCACTTGTTCTGTTTGAATGACAGCCTCCTGGTCTATGTACAGGTTCCTCATGAGTACAATTAAGTGTACTGGAATTTCCATTCATCTCAATGTTATCACCAATTTGTTATGATTTGCACAATCAAATGCCTTTGCATAGTCAATAAAACATAAGTAAACATGTCTATGGTATTCTTTGCTTTGAACCAAGATCCATCTAACATCAGCTATGATATTCCTCACTCCACATCCCCTTCTGAATCCAGCTTGCATTTCTGGAAGTTCTCTGTCAATATACTGCTGTGACCATTTTTAAAATTATCTTCAGCAATATTTTATTTGCATGTGATATTAATGATATTGTTCAATAATTTCCACATTCTGTGGGATCACCTTTCTTTGGAATGGGTACAAATATGGATCTCTTCCATTCAGTTGGCCAGGTAGCTGTCTTCCAAATCTCTTGGCATAGCCAACTGAGTGCCTCCAGCATGGTATCCATTTGTTGAAACATCTCAATGGGTAGTCCATCATTTCTTGGACCCCTGTTTTCTGCCAATTCTTTCAGTGCAGCTTCAACTTCTTCTTTCAATACCATTGGTTCTTGATCATATGACACCTCCTGAAATGGATGATCATTGTGATAGTTGGGGTTGTGGGTCAACTTGGCTGGACCATGATTCTGAGTGGTTTAAGCAGTTGTGATGTGGTTATTTCCAGGATGAGATCAATTGTATATGTTTTGAGCAGCCAGTCCACTGAAAGGGAGTTTCCCTAGGGGTGTGGCCTGCTTCTAATATATATATGGACATGCTGGGAAAATGAGACACTCTTCTGTGGATCTGGATCCTGTTGTGCTGCCTACAACTGTCCATTCAGCTTGGTGATCTTGTATTCATCCTCCATCGGAGTCAACAGCTGGTATACTGCCTACCAACCTTAAGTTCATCAGCCTCTGCAGCTGTGTGAGTGAGGAAATCTTCCAGTTTGACATTTGATCCAGGAACTTGAGATTTGTCAGCTTCTATAACTGTGTGAGCCATTTTCCCAAGATAAATTTCTCTCTGCATATATGTAAGTTTTACTTCTCTAGAGAAGCCAGCCTAACACATTTGGTACCAGCAGTGGTTCTAGAGAGATAAAATCATAAGGATGGGTTTCCTAAACTGGTTCTCACTAATTCTGTTTTGGTTCTCCAATTTGATTAATAGTAAAGGCACTGGTGACTCTGCCTCCACAGTAAAGAGGGGTCTGCTAATCTGTGGCATGAGGTGGCAAGATTAATATGCAAAATAGCACCACCGATAGATCAAGTGTTTTTGAGAAGTGACACTGGGTGATTGCATGTTTGATACTTTTCTACAATTTTTTCAGCATAAGGAGTGTGATAGTTGGAGCTGTGTGTCAACTTGGCTGGACCACAATTCTGTGTGGTTTGAGGAGTTGTGGTGTGGCTGTTCCCATGATGGGATCAGATGACTATATTCTGAGTGGCCAATCTGTTGAAAGGGAGTTTCCCTAGGGGTGTGGCCTTGCTTCCAGCATATCCAAGGACATCCTGGGAAGAGAGACATTCTTCTGTGGATTGGGATTGTGTTGTGCTGCCTACAATTGTCTGTGAGTGAACAGTCCACCATTCGGCCTAGAGATCTTGATCTTGATTCATCATTCATTGGAGTCAACAGCCAGTGAGTGTACTACCTGCCAACCTTGAGCTTCTCAGCCCCTGCAGTTGCAAGAGCCAGAAAAAGCCTCCAGCTTGATGTTTGATCCAGGAACTATGGACTTGCCAGCTTCTATAAGTGTGTGAGCCATTTTCCTAAGACAAATATATAAGCTTTACTGGTTTTGTTTCTCTAGAGAACCCAGACTAATACATTTTGTACTGAGAGTGGTTCTAGAGAGACAAAATCATAAGGATGGACTTCCTAAATTGGTTCTCCAGTTTTATTAATCCCAAAAACACTGGTGACCCTGTGTCTGTTAGTAAAGAGGACCTTGCTAATCTGTGGTGTGAGGTAACAACATTAATACGTAAAACAGCATCACCAATAGATCAAGTACTTGTGAGAAGTGACTCTCTGGGTGGTAGGATATTTGATACTTTTCTGCAATTTTGTCATCATGAGGAGTATAAAGAAGTTGGTTGGTTGGTCCTACTTATACTAGACAAAGGGTGAAAGAGTGAGATGACCTCAGAGCTGCTGAATCTTGGCTTAAGCACCGCATGAAAGACCTCAGAGCTTCCAGCTGTGCTCTGAAAGAAAGCCTTAGATATCTTCTAGTAACAGAGCTGATATTGCTGAAAACCAAACACAGAGTCTTATTGTAAGGGTGGCTGAATTACAATACCAATTAAATTGCCAATCCAGAATGGTGTCTGATGTTAAAGTGACGGCATTGATTGGAAAAAAATGGGATCCTGAAACCTGGTATGGGGACATATGGACAGATAATCAAGAAGATCAGGATATGGAGCCTGTAAATTCTGTTGAACCCCTCCCATCTGAACGGATTACTGTAAAACCATTATTCCCTCCCCCTCAGTTTGATGGGAGTAGCCAAACCAGTCCTGCTGGGACATTGACTGAGGCAGAGGCCATGAAAGACATTCCTGAATGCTCTCAAGAACTGCCTCAACCACACTTATTGCTGTTAGACTGATAACTAAAGTTAAGTCCAAGTGAGCCCCAAAAGGTGAAATAGAAAGTGTGACTGAGGAGGTGGTATGCTATACCCGAAAAGACCTACTTGATTTTGCTAACATGTACAGACAGAAACCTGGAGAATATGTATGGGAATGGCTACTGAGAGTGTGGGATAATGGTGCAAGGAATGTAAGATTGGATCAATCTGAGTTTAGTGAGTTAGGCCCACTAAGTATGGATTCTTCGTTCAATGTCCCAGCTCTAGAGGTTAGGAAAGGATCTAATAGTTTATTTGGTTGGCTTACTGAGGCATGGATTATGCGGTGGCCTACCTTAAGTCAAGCTGAAGTACCAGACCTGCCTTGGTATAATGTAGAAGAAGGTATCCAGAGGCTTAAGGAAATTGGACTGTTATAATGGCTTTATCAGATTAGACCCCTAGAGCCAAAAATGGAGAGTCCAGAAGACATGCCTTTCACCAGTACTGTGAGGAATAAATTTGTGAAGAGAGCTCCAGCATCCTTGAAGACTGCTGTGATTGCTATTTTATGTAAACCTGCTTTGGCAGTGGGAACTGCCCTAATTGAACTAAGACACTTAACTACAACGGGACTGATTGGACCCCATGGTAGTAGGGGCCAAGTGGCAGCAGTTAATTGACAAAGGCAAAGTGGGTGTGGTTACCATAATGGACAGCGGAGTCAGAACACTAATCAGAATAGTCTGACTAGTGTGGAATTATGGCATTGGCTATTTGCTCATGATGTTCCTAGTAGTGAAATACATGGCAAGCCTACTAAATATTTACTTTATCTGTATAGACAGAAGAATTCTAGTTCACATGAACAGCAACCTAGATTGAATCACCAGAATACAGAGTCAAACCTTTCAATCAATTCCCAGACTTGAGTCAGTTTACAGTCAGTTTACATTCAAGTTTACAGTTGAATGAAGGGGAGGCCAGGTGCCTTTGAGGAAGGACCCCACTACATTGCCAAAAATCTATAATGTCAGTCTTTCTCCTAGCCTTCCCCAAAGGGATCTGAGGCCATTTACGAGAGTGCCTGTTCATTGGGGAAAGGAAATAATCAGACTTTTCAAGGATTACTGGACACTGGCTCTGAATTGACACTAATTCCAGAAGACCCAAAGTGTCATTGTGGCCCACCAGTCAGAATGGAGGCATATGGAGGTCAAGTTATTGATGGAGTCTTAGC
>NW_006921843.1:4124112-4125506 GCF_000298275.1 Orycteropus afer afer | reverse complement strand
GGAGGACACCACCATTTTGAAGCTTTAAAAGTGGCTTGACTATTTTAGATATTTAAAGAGACAGCACTCTAGAAGATTCCGGGGGCTTAAGAACACGTTTTGCTTCCCAGCAACCCCAAGGTCACTCCAGACCCACAAGACTAAAAAGGTACAACATTCCTCTTGTTACTCTAATACCCCACACCCGTTTGGTGAATGGAGGTGCGGCCATCCCCCACTCCCACCTACCTTCTGGGCCCACAGGAACTCCATCACAGTCTGTGTGCTCAGACGGACCCTGAGTGCCCTGCCCCGTCCTCCACCAATTATTTATTTATTTTTCCTTCTTTCTTTTTTTTTATTTTTATTTTTTTCTTTTGTGCTTTCTTTTTTCTGGTGATAAGTTTCCTTATATTTGTCAGTTTTAAAACAACTATCATTATTAATACTTTTGTCCTTTTTATTATTATTCTTAATCTTCCCCTCCCAGGTCCTAGATTTCAGCATTTTTTCTTTTCCCTGTTCTTGCCTGAAATTTCTTTTACCTGTTCCTGGTTGAATTTTTTTTTTCTCTTTTTTTAAATTTAAGGGTTCCCTCCCCCTCTTTTTTCTTGCGGCTAACCCTGTTCCATGTTTTTCTTTTTGCATTTTTCCCATTTTTTTCTTTCATTATTCTCCTTCTCTACTTTTTATCTTAGTCCCTATCCCCAGATAGGAGCTCTGGTAGCTTAGTGCCTAAGGCACTTGACTGTTAACCAGAAGGCTGGTGATTCAAACCCACCAGCCACTCATCGGAAGGAAGATGGGGCAATTTACTTCAGTAGTGATACTGCCTTGGAAACCCAAGGAGGGGTCACTATGAGTTGGATCCAACTCGACAGCAAATAACAACAACAACAACAACAACAACAACAATATCCCCAGATATTGCAGGTTTTTGTTTTTTCTTCTTCTTTTTCCCTTTTTGGCTACTGTTCCTGTGTGGTTACGTGGTGTGTTTTTTGTCCATGTGCTTTTAGTTTTTTGATAGTATTTCAATTGTAATTTGTGTCTAACTGAGTGGGAGACAACAACAGTCCCCATAAGACAGAGCTACACCCACACCTCCTGAGACTTCACTTACTGAGAGCCACTACCTCCTTCTCCAACAATGGGACAATGATAAACAACCACCAAGAGGAACCTGAATCACCTGGGCTGCTCATCACAAACAATTAATAGAGATCTAAATATAACAATACTACAATGCCTCAGAGACAACAGACCATCACAGTCCACACAAAGAAGTAAGATAAAGTGGTAAAAACAAGGGAGCAGGATACAGACCCAGAATACATCTCTGATGAAGAAGCAGCATTGGAACTCTCTGATAAGGAATTCAAAAGAATTATCTTTAGGTATCTTCAAAGGATTGA
>NW_006921843.1:4120135-4121448 GCF_000298275.1 Orycteropus afer afer | reverse complement strand
ACAATGTCTGGTGGGCCTCTTTGGATTTTGGAGGCAACATATCCCTCATTTGGGAGTGTTGCTACTGCCTATTTATCAAGTGACTCGGAAAGCTGCTAATTTTGAGTGGGGCCCTGAACAGCACAAGGCTCTGCAACAGGTTCAGGCTGCCATGCAGGCTGCTCTGCCACTTGGGCCATATCATCCGGCTGATCCAATGGTGCTTGAAGTGTCTGTAGTAGACAGAGCTGCTGTTTGGAGCCTTCGGCAGGTCCCTATTGATGAATCGCAAATCAGACCCTTGGGGTTTTGGAACAAAGCCCTGCCATTCTCTGCAGATAACTACTTTCCTTTTGAGAAACAGCTTTTGGCTTGTTACTGGGCTTTAGTAGAGACTGCACACCTAACCATGGGCCACCAAGTCACCATGAGGCCTGAGCTGCCCATCATGAACTAGGTGTTGTCTGACCCACACAGTCATAAAGTTGGACGTGCACAGCAGCACTCCATCATTAAATGGAAGTAGTATATCAGAGCTCGGGCTTGAGCAGGACCTGAAGGCACAGGTAAGTTGCATGAGGAAGTGGCCCAAATGCCTATGGTCTCCACTCCAGTCACATTACCTTCCCTCTCCCATTCTGCACCTATGGCCTTATGGGGAGTTCCTTATGATCAGTTGACTGAAGAAGAGAAAACTTGTGCCTGGTTTACAGATGGTTCTGCATGATATGCAGGCACCACTCAAAAGTGGACAGCAGCAGCAGTGAAGCCCCTTTCTGGGACTTCTTTAAAGAACAGTGGTGAAGGGAAATCCTCCCAATGCACAGCACTTTGAGGCATGCATATGGCTGTACACTTTGCATGGAATAAGAAATGGCCAAATATGTGATTATATACGGATTCATGGGCTTTGGCTAATGGCTTAGCTTGATGGTCTGGGACTTTGAAGGAGTATGATTGGAAGATTGGTGATAAGGATGTACGGGAGAAGAGGTATGTGGATAGATCTCCTTGAATGGGCCAAAGGAGTAAAGGTATTTGTGTCTCATGTGAATGCCCACCAAAAGGTGACCTCAGCAGAAGAGGACTTTAACAATCAGGTGAATAGGATGACATGTTCAGTGGAAACCAGCCGTCCTTTTCCCCCAGCTACTCCTGCCATTGCTCAATGGGCTTATGAACAAAGTGGCCATTGTGGCAGGGATGGAGGTTATGCATGGGCTCAATAACATGGACTTCCACTTACCAAGGCTGATTTGGCTACCACCACTGCTGAGTGCCCAATCTGCCAACAGCAGAGACCAACACTGAGTCCGTGATATGGAACCATTCCT
>NW_006921843.1:4107942-4119510 GCF_000298275.1 Orycteropus afer afer | reverse complement strand
TGTCCCTGCTACCCTATGCTCTGTGGGTCTGGAGATCTTAGTCCCAAAGGGAGGAACACTCCCACCTGGAGACACAATACTGATTGCATTGAATGGGAAATTAAGAATGCTACCCAGCCATTTTGGCTTCCTCATGCCTCTGGATCAACAGACAAAGAAGGGCATTACTGTACTATCTAGTGTGATAGATCTTGATTACCAAGGGGAATTGGATTGGCTTCACATAATGGATGTAAAGAAGAATATGTCTGGAAAACAGGAGATTCTTTAGGGTGTCTCTTAGTACTACCATGCCCTGTGATTAAAGTCAATGGAAAATTACAGCAACCCAATTCTGATATGACTGCTAATGGCTCAGACCCTTCAAGAATGAAGGTTTGGGTCACCCCACTAGGCAAAGAACCACAACCAGCTGAAGTGCTTGCTGAGGGCAAGGGAAATACGGAATGGATGGTGGAAGAAGGTAGTTCTGAATACCAGCTACAACCACGTGACCAGCTGCAGAAACGAGGACTGTGATTGTTATATTTCTTTATTGTATATGTGCATCAAATATTTTTTTATTTCCTTCTGTTATGAACTGTGAAATGTAAATAAGGTTAATGCATTTTGGTTGTATGTGTTAGCGTATCATGTTAGGCACATATATGACTTTATAATTGTCCTTATTTAGAGATTATATATGGTTAAGAAGATGTGCACAACTGCCAAGTTGACAAGGGGTTGACTGTGATAGTTGGAGCTGTATGTCAACTTGGCTGGACCACAATTCTGTGTGGTTTGAGCTGTGGTTGTTCCCATGATGGGATCAGATGTCTATGTTCTGAGTGGCCAATCTGTTGAAAGGGAGTTTCCCTAGGGGTGTGGCCTGCTTCCAGTATATCCAAGGACATCCTGGGAAGAGAGACATTCTTTGGTGGATGGGGATTCTGTTGTTCTGCCTACAACTGTCCGTGAGTGAACAGTCCACCATTCAGCCTTGAGATCTTGGATTCATCATTCATTGGAGTCAACATCCAGTGTACTGACTGCCAGCCTTGAGCTCCTCAGGCCCTGCAGTTGCAAGAGCCAGGAAAAGCCTCCAACTTGACAATTGATCCAGGAACTTCGGACTTGCCAGCTTCTATAAGTGTGTGAGCCATTTTCCTAAGATAAATTTCTCTTTCTCTATGTGTATATGCAAGCTTTACTGGTTTTTGTTTCTCTAGAGAACCCAGTCTAATACAAGGAGTATAAGAAAGTTGGTTGATCCTACTTATGCTAGACAAAATGGTGAAAGAGCAAGATGCGTTCAGGGCTGCTGAGTCACAGCTCAAGTGCCACATAAAAGATCTCAATGTTTCCCGTTGTGCTCTGAAAGAAAGTTTTACTTCTTCTAGTAACAGAGTTGATATTGCTGAAAACCAAACCCAGAGTCTTACTGCGAGGGTTGCTGAATTACAACACCAATTGAATTGCCACCCCAGAATGGTGTCTGAAGTTAAAGTGAGGCCATTGATTGGTCAAAAATGGGATCCCAAAACTTGGGATGGGGACATATGGGAAGTCAGGAAGATGAGGATATGGAGCTTTTAAATTCTGTTGAATACCTACTGCCAACAGCAATATCCCTCCCATATGAAGAGATTACTATAAAACCATGATCCCTTCCACCTCCATTAGATGGGATTAACCCAAATGTCCCTGCTAGTTCATTGCCTAAGGTAGATGACATGGAAGACATTGATGAATGCTCTCAGAAACTTCCCCCAACTACCCATTGTTGCTACTTGACCTATAACTAAACTTAAATCCAAGCAAGCCTCAAAAGGTAAATACAAGATGTGACTGAGGAAATGTTAGGCTACACCTGAAAAGACTTAGTTGATTTTGCTAACATGTATAGATAGAAACCTGGAGAATATGTGTAGGATATATATATATACTGAGGTTGTGGGATAATGGTGCAAGGAATGTAACACTGGATCAGTCTGAGTTTATTGATTTAGGCCCACTAAGTACAGATTCATGGGCTGTGGCTAATGGCTTGGCTAGATGGTCTGTAACTTGAAAGGAGCATGATTGGAAAATTGGTGACAAGGATATATGGGGAAGAGGTATGTGAATAGATCTCTCTGAATGGGCCAAAGAAGTAAAGATATTTCTGTCTCATGTGAATTCCCACCAAAAGATGACCTCAGCAGAGGAGGACTTTAACAATCAGTTGGATAGGATACACATTCTGTGGAAACCAATCATCCTTTTTTTCCCAGCTACTCCTGTCATTGCCTAATGGGCTCATGAACAAAGTGGCCGTGGTGGCAGGGATGGAGGTTATGCATGGGCTCAGCAACATGGACTTCCACTTACCAAGGCTGATTTGACTACTGCCACTGCTGAGTGCCCAGTCTGCCAGCAGCAGATACCAACACTGAGTCCACGATATGGAACCATTCTTCGGGGTGATCAGCCAGCAACCTGCTGGCAATTTGATTACATTGGACCACTTCCATCATGGAAAGGATAGTATCTTGTTCTTACTGGAATAGATTCTTATTCTGGATATGGATTTGCCTTCCCTGCACACAATGCTTCTGCCAAAACTACCATCCATGGACTTACAGAATGGTAAGGTATCCCACACAGCATTGCTTCAGACTGAGGGACTCACTTCACAGCAAATGAACTGCAGAATGGTTCTATGCTAATGGAATTCACTGGTGTTACCATGTTCCCCATCATCCTGAAGCAGCTGTCTTGATAGAATGATGGAATAGCCTACTAAAAACAATTACAGCACCAGCTAGGTGGCAATACCTTGAAGGATTGGGGCAATGTTCTCCAGGGAGCAATATATGCTCTAAGCCAATGTCCAATATATGATGCTGTTTCTTCAACAGCTAGGACTCATGGGTCCAGGAACCAAGGGGTGGACATGGGAGTAGTACCACTCACTATTATCCCTAGTGACCCACTCAAAAAATTTTTGCTTCCTGTCCCTGCTACCCTATGCTCTGTGGGTCTGGAGATTTTAGTCTCAAAGGGAGGAACATGCCCACCTGGAGACACAATATTGATTCAATGCCACCCAGCCATTTTGGCTTCCTCATCTCTCTGGATTAACAGACAAAGAAGGGCATTACTGTACTGTCTGATGTGACAGATCCTGATTACCAAGGAGAAACTTGATTAATATTACATAATGGATGTAAAGAAGAATATGTCTGGAATACATGAGTTTCTTTAGAACATCCCTTAGTACTACCATGCTGCAAAAATGGCAAGGAGGCCACATGTTCTGACCTCTAACCCTACAAGGGGAAGGCAGGATTACCAGCAGTAAACCAAGACCTATTACTGCAAGGCCAGACATGCTGCCTCCCTCCGGCCCTTTCACCAACCGTTCCTCCCAAAGCACCCACCACTTCTCTCCTGGGTTCAATAATTCGCTGCAGTGGCCACACAGAGCTCACAGATTATGAGGTTTATTAGGAAAGCACCAGGCTACAATTCGAGTTCAAGAAAAATGCTCAGTCTCTCTCCCAGCCCACCGTCCCTCAGCCAACAGTCTCTCACCGTCTCTTTCCAAGCAGTACTGGTCCCTTGGTGCCTCACTCAGTGATGCGTGTCTATTGCGTCTCTTTCCCAGCAATGCATGTCTCAGGAGCCCGTGTCTCTTTCCGGGGTGCATGTCTCTTCCAGCAGCATGTCTTCCTCAACCAGCAGTCAGAGAGAGCTCTGCCTCCAGGAGTCCTCCTTTTGAGCCCAGCAGGGGTGGTCAAACTAGCCAATCATAGCATCCGAACTCTAAGCACCTGAGAGAGAGTGCGCACCTCCCAGAACATTGTTTTGTGCCATGCCCAACAGATATACTCCAGGTGGACAACTTCAGCAATCAGGAGCTCCTCAGTTGCTCATAGAAAATCCCACCTTGGAGTTTACAAAGACTTATGGGTAGAAAAGCCACACTAAATAATTTACTACACCACACATGCCCTGTGATTAAAATCAATGGAAAACTACAGCAACCCAATTCTGATATGACTACTAATGGCCAAGACCCTTCAGGAATGAAGGTTTGGGTCACCCCACTAGGCAAAGAATCACAACCAGCTGAGGTGCTTGCTGAGGACAAGGGAAATAGAGAATGGGTGGTGGAAGAAGGTAGTTCCGAGTATCAGCTATGACCATGTCACCAGTTGCAGAAACGAGGACTGTGATTGTTATATTTCTTCATTGTATGTGTGCATCAAATAGTTTTGTTTTCTTGTTATTAACTATGAAATGTAAACAGGCTGTACATGTGTTAATGTAGCATGCTAGGTGCAAATATGACTTTATAATTGTCTTTATTTACAGATTATATGTGATTAAGGAGATGTGTACAACTGTCAAGTTGACAAGGGGTGGACTGTGATAGTTGGGGTTGTGTGTCAACTTGGCAGGATCACAATTCTGAGTGGTTTAAGCAGTTGTGATGTGGTTATTCCCAGGATGAGATTGGTTGTATGTGTTTTGAGCAGCCAGTCCATTGAAAGGAAGTTTCCCTAGGGGTGTGGCCTGCTTCCAATATATAAGTGGACATCCTGGGAAAATGAGAGACTCTTCTGTGGATCTGGATCCTGTTGTGCTGCCTACAACTGTCTGTGAGTGAACAATCCACCTTTCAGCCTGGTAATCTTAGATTTGTCATCCATCAGAGTCATCAGCCAGTATACTGCTTGCCCACTGTGGTAGTTGGAGCTGTGTGTCAACTTGTCTGGACCCCAGTTCTGTGTAGTTGTTCCCATGACGGGATAGGATGACTGTGTTCTGAGTGGCCAATCTATTGAAGGGGAGTTTCCCTAGGGGTGTAGCCTGCTTTCAGGATATCCAGGGACATCCTGGGAAGAAAGACTCATGGGTCTAGGACTCATGGGTCCAGGAACCAAAGTGGATTGGGATTCCGTTGTGCTGCCTACAACTGTCCATGAGTGAGCAGTCCACCGTTCGGCCTGTAGATCTTGGATTTGTCATTCGTTGGAGTCAACAGCCAGTGTATTGCCTGCCAGCTTTGAGCTTCTTGGCCCCTGTGGTTGCAGGAGCCAAGGAAAGCCTCCAGCTTTACGTTTGATCCAGGGACTTTGGACTTGCTAGCTTCTATAACTGTGTGAGCCATTTTACTAAGATAAAATTTTCTCTCTCTCTCACTGTCTCTCTCCATAAGCTTTACTGGTTTTGCTGCTCTAGAGAACCCAGCCTAACAATCATCTACCAATTCTTTTTGGTGTAATGACTGCGTATTCCTTCCATCTTCTTTTTTATTTTTTAATCTTCCATCTTCTTTTGATGTTTCCTGTATCATTCAACATATTGCCCAGTGAATCTTTCAATATTGCAATTTGAGGCTTAAATTTTTCCTCAGTTCTTTCAGCTTGAGAAATGCTGAGCATGTTCTTTCCTTTTGGTATTCTAACTCCAAATCTTTGCACATTTCATTATAATAATTGACTTTGTCTTCTCAAGCTGCTCTTTACAATCTTCTGTTCAGCCATTTTATCCTACCAATTCTTCCATTTGCTTTAGCTGTTGTCCATTCAAGGGCAAGTTTTACAGTCTCTTCTGACATCCATTTTGGTCCTTTCTTCCTTTCCTGTCTTTTTAATGATCTTTTGCTTTCTTCATGGATGATGTTCTTGATGTCATCCCATAATTCTTTTTTTTTTTTTTTTTTTTGGGGTTCAATGCATCAAATCTATTCTTCAGATGGTTTCTAAATTCAGGAGGGACATTATCAAGGTCATATTTCAGCTCTCATGGACTTCTTTTAATTCTCCTCAGCTTCAACTTGAACTTGCATATGAGCAGTTGATGGTCTGTTCCACAGTCAGCTCCTGGCCTTGTTTTGGTTGAAGATACTAAGCTTCTCCATTGCTCTTGCCACAGATGTAGTCAATATGATTCCTGTGTACTCTGCCTTGTGAAGTCCATGTGTATAGCCACCATTTGTGTTGCTGAAAAAAAGGTATTTGCAATGAATAAGTTGTTGGTCTTGTAAAATTCTATCATCCAATATCCAGCATCATTTCTATTACCAAGGCCATATTTTCCAACTACTGGTGATTCTTCTTTGTTTCTAACTGTTGCATTCCAATCACCAGTAATAATTAACACATCTTGATTGCATGTTTAGTCAATTTCAGACTGCAGAAGTTGGTGAAAATCTTCAATTTCCTCATCTTTAGCTTTGGTGGTTGGTGTGTGTTCTGGTTACCTAGTGCCACTCTGACAAGAAATATACCACAAATGGGATGACTTAACAAGCAGGAGTTTATTCTTACAATTTGGAGGCTTTAAGTCCAAGTTCAAAGTGCCAGGCTGGGTGATAGCCCCTCAACCTTGGGGTCCAGCTCTGCCTCTGCTCCCGGCCCACTGGAGCTAGAGGCATTTCTTCACTCAGATAGGTGTTGGCTGCTGAGGCTGAGAAGCCCCAAGGTTGACAAGTAAAAAGACACAGTCCTGATGTTACCAATCTACACAGCAGGCTATTAACTTAAGTCTACTGTAAGTCCCAAGGTTGGCAGAGCATGTCAGGCTGCTGAGCAATGGCATAGCTACATGCAGGGTCCAAGCGTGCCATAGGCTAAAGACCATCCCCAAGGCTTCTCCTTATCTACAGGAAGCAGACCACATTCCTTAAGGCAGCTACCCAGCTGCTTGTGGTAGATCCCACCATGGAGTTGATTGCTACTCTCCTCATGAGGATTAACTACCACCAGCTGTCCAGTCACTCAACTAGGCCCAGCCAAGTTGACACACAAACATAACTACCATAATTCTACCCCTTGCCAATTTGGCACCTGTACAGATCTTCAATGGGTGTTATCTGTACAGGTCTCCTCCACTGGGTGGCTCCAGTCCCCTAGTTCCTGAATGGTGACCTTACCCCTTGGCCTGGCAGCCCCGTTCCTCTCCTTCTTGGGCATGGCTGCCCCACCCACTCACTCTTGGGCAGCGGCTATGGCTCCATCCCACTGGCTCACATGAATGAGCTGCCCCACACTCCAGAACCAAGTTGGTGAAGGCCTGGCTCTTTGAAACCTAGGGGCCTGTGGTCATTCCACCCCCAAAGGCCATGGTCCTACCCTTAAGGCTGAGGCAGCTCTGCTTCTGTTTGCTTGGTCTCTCTGCTTCTGCTGATTAATGCCAAAGGCAACCCACTCTGCAGGAGGTCTTCCTGCCCTAAAAACACTCAGCTTTCTTGCTCCGTGGGCCGGCTAAACCTGCCACTCCATTTTATGATGATCTGTTCTACCAATTAATGCCCGAAGGCAACCCACTCTGCTAGGAAGCTGTCTACCCAATGGCACCCAGCTTTCTCCTCCGTGGGTTTATAAGGCTGTTGCTGTCTCATGCTTGTTCTCTCGACTCTGCTCCTGCTGTCTCTCATGCCAGTCTCTGGGCTCTACTCCTGCCATCTCTTATGCCGGTCTGTTGCCATCTGTCCTGCCATCTGTCATATTGTATGCTGGGGTCTCTCTTCCAGGGTCTCGGGTCAAGGGTGCACTCCACTCCTGTTTCCACATTTTAGGTATCTGTCAGAGCAGCACCCCACTCTCCTGGTACCAAATTCTGTTCTGGTTACCTAGTGCCACTCTGACAAGAAATATACCACAAATGGGATGGCTTAACAAGCAGGAGTTTATTCTTACAATGTGGAGACTTTAAGTCCAAGTTCAAAGTGCCAGGCTCTAGGGACTGGGTGAAAGCCCCTCAACCTTGGGGTCCAGCTCTGCGTCCTGCTCTTGGCCCACTGGAGTTAGAGGCATTTCTTCACTCAGACAGCTATTGGCTGCTGAGGCTGAGAAGCCCCAAGGTTGACAAATAAAAAGGCACAGTCCTGATGTTACCAATCCACACAGCAGGCCATTAACTTAAGTCCACTGTAAGTTCCAAGGTTGGCAGAGCATGG
The DNA here is from genome assembly GCF_000298275.1 of Orycteropus afer afer. NCBI lineage: Eukaryota > Metazoa > Chordata > Mammalia > Tubulidentata > Orycteropodidae > Orycteropus > Orycteropus afer. The sequence continues at coordinate 4,111,580 of NW_006921843.1, read as the reverse complement.
CAGGCTGCTGAGCAATGGCACGGCTACATGCAGGGTCCAAGCCTGCCATATGCTAGAGACCATTCCCAAGGTTTCTCCTTATATATGGGAAGCAGACCACATTCCCTAAGGAAGCTACCCAGCTGCTTGTGGTAGATCCCACCATGGAGTTGACTGCCAGTCTCCTCATGAGGATTAACTACCACCAGCTGCCCAGCCACTCAACCAGGCCCAGCCAAGTTGACACACAAATGTAACTACCACAGTGTGTAAATTTGAATAATAGTAATATTATCTGGTCTTCCTTGTAGGCATATGGATATTATCCTATCCTTGACAGCATTGTACTTCACGATAGATCTTGAAACATTCTTTGTGATGATGAATGCCACGCCATTCCTCTTCAATTTGTCATTCCTGGCATAGTAGATTGTAGGGTCTTGTGATTCAAAATGGCCTAAACCAGTCCATTTCAGCTCACTAATGCTTAAGATATCAATCTTTATGCATTCCATTTCATTTTTGACAACTTCCAATTTTGCTACATTCATACTTCATACATTCTATGTTCCATTCCATGTTCCAATTATTAGTGGATGTTTGTAGCTGTTTCTTCTCATTTTGAGTCATGCCACATCAGCAAATGGAGGTCCTGAAAGCTTTACTCTATCCATTATCTATCATTAAGGTCAGCTCTACTCTGAGGAGGTAGCTCTTAGTATATTTTGAGTGCCTTCTGGTTCATCTTCTGGCACTGTATCAGATAATGTTCCACGGCTATTCATAAAAGTTTTCAGTAATACACATCATTTGACTGCTATTCATAAGGTTTTCACTGGCCAATTCTTTGAGAAGTTGATGGCCTCTTCTGAGTCTGTCTTAGTTTAGAAGCTCTGCTGAAACCTGTCCATTGTAGGTAACCCTGTTGGCATTTGAAACACTGGTGGAATAGCCTCCAGCCTCACAGCAACACACAAGCCACCACAGAACAACAAATTGACAGATAAGTTCATCTCCCTTAGTTGTTCCAAACTGCTCCACTCCCACTTCTTGGCCTGCCCTACCTGTTCCGGCCCTCTAAGAGCCATCTCCTACCACTTCCTGGCCTGCCCTACCTGTTCTGGCCCTCCAAGAACTGGATCCTGCCACTTCCCAGCTTGCCCTACCTGTTCACGGAAATAGGTTAGAAATTAATAACAGTAACAATAATCTATGGGTCAAAGGAAGTCTGAAAGAAAATAAGAAATACATAGACGTTAATGAAAATGAAAATACAATATATTAAATTTGTGGGATGCAATTAAAGTAGCATTGAGAGGTAAGTTATAGCACTAAATGTTTACAATAAAAAATAGGAGGGTCTTAAATCAATAATTGAAATGCCTACCTCAAAGAAAGAGTAAAACTGAGCCCACAGCAAGCAGAAGACATTATAAAGATAAGAGCAGAAAAAAATAAAATAAAATATCATGTGAGAATGCCAGAATATAGAGTTCTTCTGGGACATATCTACAATGTGGATGGAGAAGGCTTGCTCCACTTGACATCTATAGTTGAGGGGACCCAAATCTACATCTCAGACACAACACCAATCCTGCACACCCAGCTATCTACTCAACAGTGGTCATATGGCTCATAGGCATGTCATGCCCACAACTTATTAACCCCTAACCCCTTTAACTTGATCTGCCTCCTCTTGTGTTGCACATTCAGTAAATGGCAGCACTAAACACTTAGCTATTCAGGTTTGAAGGCTGAGAGTCCTTTTAGACTCCTTCCTTTTCTGCGCCTTCCAACTCTAATTCATCTTCTAATTCTGTTAAATTATGCAGAGATTAGGTAAATTAATCCATTAATTTTTATTTAAAAAAATTATAGGAGAAATCAATGATATTGAAAACAATAAAGAAAATTGGCAAAACAAAACACTTCTTTAAAAGAAAGCAATATAATTGATATACTCTATTAGGACTAACAAAAAAAAAAAAAAAGAGAAAGAGAGAGAAAGTGACAGAAGACATAAATCACCAACATTAGGAATGAAGTAAAGGATATCACTACACATCCTGCAGCCATTGAAAGGATAATAGGGAATATTATGAACAATTCTATGTTCATAAATTTGACAACTTAGAAGAAATGGACCAATATCTCAAAAACTACAAACTTACAAAACCCAACAAGATGAAATAAGTCATTTTAATAGTTCTATAGCCATTTAATTAATTGAATTTGTAATTTAAAAGCTCCCAAAAAAAGAAATCTTGATGCCCAGACTAGATGAATACAGTACAAGGAAGGAAAGAAGGAAGAAAACTACAGTTTAAGCTCTCTTGAGAGTTTAAGTACAAAAAGCTTCAACAAAATATGAGCAAATTGAACCCAACAATGTATAAAAAGAATTATACACTCATATGGCCAAGTGGAATTTATTCCATAGATGCAAACTTAATTCAACATGTTAAAATCAATCAATGTAATCTATAAAAACCTACAGTTAACATCATACTTAATAGTGAAACACTAAATGCTTTACTCCCTAAGATCAGGAAGAAGGCCCAGAGGTTGCTTTCATAACTTTCTACAACATGGTGCTAGAACTACTAGTCACTACATTCAGGCAAGAAAATGAAACAAAATGGCATACAGATTGAAAGGGAAAAAATAAAAATTGTTTGTATTTTCAGATGATATGATTGTATATGTAGAAAATTCCAAGGGAAAGGGGGAACTTCTAGAACTAATGAGTTCAGCCAGTTTGCAGGGGATAAGATGAAAATTTCATTTCTATGTATTAGCAATGAACATGTGGAAAATGAAATTAAAAACACAATAACATTTACAACAAAAATGAAATATTTAGATATAATTTTAGCGAAATATGTGCAAGATCTGTAGGCTGATGAAAGAAACTTAAGAAGGCCTCAATCAATGGGGAGACAAACCATGTTTATGGGTTAGAAGACTCATGATGGTAAAGATATCAGTTCTTCCCAAATTGATCTATAAGTTAATGAAATTCCAACCAAAAACTTATATAGAAAGGCACTGGCCCTAGAATAGCTAAAAAGCATCTTGAAAACAAATAATAATGTTAGGAGGCATCTATAGACCCATACAATAAGGAATGTATATAGCTACAGTAAACAAGAGAGTATAGTTTGGTGGAAGGATAAACTCTTATATTAATGGAACAGGATGAAGAACCCAAAAATTAGACCACTAAAATATGCACAACTGATTTTTGACAAAACTGCAAGAGCATTTCAATAGAGGAAGAATAGGCTTTTCAACAAAAGGTATGAGAGCAACTGGATAAACATAGCCAAAAACTGAACCTTGAACTAAACCTCACACCTTACACAAATATTAACTGAAAACGGATCATGGACTATAACTAGAAAAAGCGTTCTTATACTTGACACCAAAAGCATGATCCACAAAATAAAAAAAAAAAAAAAACTTTGGCTCTGCAAAAGACCGTGTTAAGAGGACAAAAAGACTGGGAGAAAATATTTGTAAACTATGTATCTAACAAAGGGCTAGTATTTGAATATATAAAGAGGACTCAAACTCAACAGTAAAAAAAAAAAAAAAAAAATTAAACAATGCAAATAGATAATGCTCAAAAGACATGAACACACAATTCACTAAAGAGG
>NW_006921843.1:4097956-4107842 GCF_000298275.1 Orycteropus afer afer | reverse complement strand
ATATCATTACATATCTGTTAGAATGGTTAAAAAAAAAAAAAAATAACACCACCGAATGCTGGCAAGGATGTGGAAAAACTGGACAACTCATACATTGCTGGTAGGAAGTAAAATGGTAAGCCATTTTGGAAGACAGTTTCTTATATAACTAAACAATGAAACTACCATATGCCTGAACAATTGCACTTTTGCCATTTATTCCAGATAAATGAAAACTTATGTTCATAAATTTTCAAAATCCTGTACAGGAGTGTTCATAACAGCTTTATTTGTAATAGCCCTAAACTGGAAACAACCCCAATGTTCTTCAACAGGTTAACCATTTACACAGCAAACTGTGGTACATCCAAACTGTGTAATATTCCTAGCAATTAAAAAAAGAAAATACTTGGATAGACTCTCAAAGAAATTAAGCTAAGGAAAAAAAGCCAGTCCCAAAGATCACATACTGACTGCATGGTCCCATTTATATAACATTATATAATGACAAAATTACAAAAATGGAGGACAGATTAGTGGTTTCCAGAGGTTAGGAAAGGTGGGAGGTGGCTGTTGTTATAAGGACATTTTGAGGGATCCTTGTGGTGATGGAAGTATTGTATCTTGATTGCATCAGTATCAGTATCCTGCTTCTTAGAATACAGTATGGTTTTGCAAGATTTATACGTGGGGGAAGGTGGGGAAGGGTACCCTGGCTCACTATATTATTGCTTACAACTATATGTGAATCTACAATTATCTCAAAGTTTAATTAAAAAATAATAATCATGGATTAAAAAAATGTGGTACATACATACAATGGAATACTATTCAACCAGTAGGAAAGATGCAGTCTTGACACGTGCTACAATATCAGTGAAGATGGAAGAAATAAGTCAATCACAAAAGAACCAATAATGTATAACCTCACATATATATAAAAGACAAGAAAAGGCAAATGTATAAAGAACAAAGGGAGCTCTGGTAGCATAGTGCCTAAGGCACTTGACTGCTAACCAGGAGGCTGGCGGTTCAAACCCACCAGCCACTCCTCGGAAGGAAGGTTGGGCAATCCTACTTCCGTAGTGATAACTGCCTTGGAAACCAAAGGAGGGGTCGCTAGGAGTCGGGGCCGACTCTATGGCAAATAACAACAACAACAACATAAAGAACAAAGTTTATTAGTGGTTACAGGGGTGGGGGCGGATAAAGGGAGTTAATGGTGATAGAAATATAGCATTAAGGGTTAGGTTGCATAGCCAATTCTTGTAATTGCTGTAAAAAATTATACACCTGTGAAAAATCAAACTGGCAAAAGTTGTGTGATAGGTATATTTATACCACCACCCACAAGAAAAGGATAACTGCTGAGGCTGTTTATGTACAACCAAATATCTCATAAGATTTGGTTCCCTGATTTGGAGGTGGGCCATGGTTTCATGGGACATCCAGTTAATTGGCCTAATAACAAGTTTAGTACTTCTCTTCTACCTTCTAGTTTGTTGTTAGTATCTAGGGTCTTAAAAGCTTGCAAGCAGCCATCCAAGGCACAGCAATTGGTCTTTATTCACCTGGAGCAACAGAGGAAGGGGAGTCAGGAATAGGAGGAGGATAAGGCCTCCTTTGCCATGAGACCTAAAGAATGGATGGTGCCTGGCTGTCATTACTGTACGTTTTGATCAAAGATTCTATAGAAGAATCCTGATCAAAAGGGGGGAAATGACAAACAGAATTTCAAATTCTCATAAACTTCAGACTTCCTAGAGCCATGAAGGCTGGATAACCCCTAAACTACTGCCTTGTGATAATCTTTAAACCTTAAACCAGAAAAACTCCCTGAAGTCTTCTTAAAAGCAAACAACGCTTTAGCTTAATTAGTAAAAAAAAGTCTGCCTTTAACATTACACTTTTTTAAGAACTATTTATATGAGATGAAAAGGAGCTCTGGTGGAGCAGTGGTTAGGACATTTGGCTGCTAATCAAATGTTGGCAGTATGAACTCACCAACTTCTCTGTGGGAAAAAGATGAGGTAGTCTATTTCTATAAAGATTTATAGCCTTGAAAACCCTATGTATCAGTTCTACTCTGTCCTATAGAGTCACTATGAGTTGGAATCAACTCAGTGGCAGTTGGTGTGGTTTCTGGTATATGAGATCAAATTGACAACAGCAACTTGAAAGATCAGACAGGAAGCTTAAGGGGCAGTTAATGAGGAGGAACAACTTAAAAAAAGGAGATTGAGAATGGTTACACAACTCTTAAGACTATGACCAGTGTCACTAAATGGTACACATGGAAACTGTTCAACTGGTGTATGTTTTGCTATGTACATTCTCAACACCCCAACAACAAAATTAATAAAATTATATATATTTCATATAAGGAGACTTGCTGGTTAAGGCGTTTGCTAACCAAAAGGTTGATGGTTCTTCTGTGGAAGAAAGATGAGGCAGTCTGCTTCCGTAAAGATTTACAGACTTGAAAACCGAATGGGATCACTGTAAGTGGGAATCAACTCTATGGCAGTGAGTTAGATTTTTTTTTTTTTATTGGATACTTCATATCCATATATACGCATATATCTCCAATGGAGGGAAAAAAAGGAAGCCCATACCATAACTTACTGGCACATAAAATTTAGCAAAACTTGACATTCGTTTCTCTTTTTGTGTGATTTTTATTTAAAAAAAAAAAAAATTATTGTGGCCCTGCTGGGTGGACTGTCCCCAAATAATTTGCCATTTTTACCATTTTTAAGTTAATTCAGTGACAATTACATTCACCATATTGTGCAAACATCACCATTGTTTCTAAATTTTTCGTCACCCTAATCAGAAACTCAGGTCCCTTAAGCAATACCTTCCCCATCCCAGTGTGTGTGACATTTATCATCAATAAAACAAAACCAAAATACCTATTGCTGTCAAGTCAGTTCTGACTCATAGCAACACTATAGGACAGAGTAGATTTACATGGCTGTAAATCTTTACGGAAGCAGACTTCCACATCTTTCTCCCTCAGGGCAGCTGTTGTTGTTGTTGTTGTTTGCCATCGAGTCGCCCCGACTCACAGCGACCCCTCCTTGGGTTTCCGAGGCAGTATCACTACGGAAGTAGGAATGCCCAACCTTCCTTTTGAGGAGTGGCTGGTGGGTTTGAACCGCCAGCCTTCTGGTTAGCAGTCAAGTGCCTTAGCCACTATGCTACCAGAGCTCCAGCTAGTAGGTTCAAACTGCCGGTTTAGCATCTGAGCACTTTAAACACTGCATCACCAGGGCTCTGCTCCATTAGTTTAACAAAGTGATTTAAAAGGGGAAGAGGCAATGAAACCCACTAGAGTTAGTTCATCAGTCTGCATAAGTAGGATGAAGCTGCTAGAAGCCTGCACAGAGAGTGTCCTGGAGCCTAGGCTCCTATATTCCTGACTACCATGGCCCCAGTTTATCCATGCAGCTGTCTGGTGCTCCCAAGTCTCAGAGGTCCTCTCATCCCACACACCTCACATGTCCCGCACCCTGTCACCAGCAGGTGGGGACTATCACTCAATTTTTGAAAAAACAAGTCTGTATCTCAACTGAGAGACCTTGCTCATCTGAAGGCCTGTTAGAGGGATGAGGACTTGGGGTCTCACTTCACACAGCAAAAGGAAGGCCTGGCGTGAAGCTGCAAAAAACCACTAGAACCCTGGTGAAGGCCCTGGAAATGGGTCCTCAACAGGGGCTTTAGTACCCAAAATGTCTACCCAGCTTCCATCCACAGGAACAGCGGGTTGTACCTGCCACTTTACAGACGTGCCAACTTCCATTTCCATGGATCACCAACAGGCCCTGAGTGCATTCTCTGCTGCCCTGAACTGCCTGGCTGCGTGTCTGAGCAGATCCTCAGATGCGTGTGGGCAAAGACGAGCCATCCTAGCAACCAGAGGCCGATCTTTGAGGTAGCTTTTCCTGAGTTATTAGTGTAGGTCAAAGGAATAGGTGTGGCCAAATGAGGTAAGTGGTACCCTGACTGGCAGTGGGGGCCCAGTGGACTCAAGATGGTGGAATGGCGACATTTTCTCTCCACTCCATTAACCATTTCACTGGGTTTGTCTGCCCCAGTGCTGCTCTAACCTGAGTCTCTCCCACACTCTTTGGTACCCCCAGATCCGCCACTCTCAGTCTCAACTACAGAGTCACCCTCACGCACATGAACTGTGGGCTGGCTGCTGGCTGGACTATCTCCCACTTAGCCCTGGGTACCCCCATGCAGCCAGCCCTTGGCAGAACCTGCTGCCCACTCGTCTGGTCTCTGTGATGTGGGCCCTGGCCAGGCCCCCACAGATAGCACTGCAGGAGCTTTCCCTGTGGAGGTCTCCTTCTCACTACCTGGATTCTGCCTAACCCTCTCCAACTCCCAGTTACACTGTCAGGTCACCAAGGAGGCAACCAGGGCCCTGTGACCTCACAGGTGAGGAGCAAGCAGCATTCACCTCTGTCTCTCTCTATAGCTCCCCTCTCTCCCTCTCCTCTTCTGTCTCTCTCCTTTTTTTCTGTCTCTCCCCACCAAGGGGAGGAGGTGGTCAGCTTTTTGGCCTTTTACTTCCATGACACTTTCTTCTGCCCTCATTGACTCATCCCACTCTTCCCACTTCCTGTTACTTCAGGATCTGGGCTCCCTAGCCTTCAGCTCACGCCTGGAGGGATCCTCAGCTCTACCCAAAAGGACAGCAGATAGACCAGAAAAACCTACCTGTCAAGCATCTGGAGAAGAATTTTGAAGTACCCATGTTTCTTGGCCCCTTTGTTCACACACATATATGATATATATGGCTTCCATGTGTGGAAATGTTGAGAGTCCTGGGTTTGGTGATTTGAGACAGGTTACTCTAATCTGATCTGTCATTTCACCCAGGGAAACAATCCTGCTATCTAGTCCCTGTTCACAGTGGTAAGAGGAGACACGTACTTTCCAAGCCCCCTCCCTGCACTGGTCCCACTGACATGGCAGCCAGAGCCTTCTCACTCCATGGTCTACCAAACTTGGGGAGAGAAGAGTAATCTGATTAAGGGTCATTGACAAGGACAAAATCTACCCTGGGAATAAACTGTGTGTGCTTTCTACATGGTTGAACGATGCATACATATGCTAGAAATAGTGGCAGCCAATAGGAAGATGACCTTCAATTCTCTCTTGGAACACAGCACACAGTAGAACATACTGCAAGGCTGGCTGGCAGATGTACCTGCACCTCTCCTAGTCTTTCCTGCTGTCCCCAACACCCCACCACTACTGGGCTCCCCTTGCTTTGGGCTGACAAGCTAAAGTTTGGGTATTGGCCCTGCTTTCTTCCTGTGCATCCTTCTCTCTGGTCTGCTGAACGATCACAGTGGATGTGAAAGTGAAAGACAATTTCTCTGCTTCAGTGCCAGCTCTCATGCTGCAGCTGTCTGTGAGAAGTGTGGGTTTCTAATTGGGACTTACCCTCTTCCTGCCCACATATTAATGCTGGCACTAACACTGTGCTTCCCACATGCCAGGCACTGTGTTAATATTAATTCACTTAAACTTTGCAATGTTATGAATTAGATGCTGCTATTATTCTCATTTAAAGATGACAAGTGTGACTGACTTATTTGCCGAACCAGAGTAGGCAAGCTGGGCTGGATGGAGCAGACTGGCTCCACTGTGGTGTCTTTTCTGCTCCTTAGGATGGCCACACGTGTACTTGACCACCCATTTTCACAAGAAGCTGGGAAGAGACATTTGTTTCCCTGCTTATAATGGGCATGAACAACTCTTTGTGGAGACTCTGCTCATCCCTTGGACCTTCCATATATCTCAGCACACACTGGAAATCGCACTCCCCAGGCTCCTGATAGGGGCCTTTCCTAGCCTCCCTTAGGACTGGAGCAAGGAGGTGGTCAGGAGGGAACTGTTGGGGGCCAGGGATGGAGGCACCACTTGGTCTCATTAGTTACTGGGGACTTCCATGCCCAAAAGATTGTGATCTACGAATTGTGAGTTACTAAGTGTGGTAGTATAGTGGCTAAAGCACTTGACTGCTAACCAGAAGGCTGGCGGTTCAAACCCACCAGCCACTCCTCGGAAGGAAGGTTGGGCAATCCTACTTCCATAGTGATACTGCCTCAAAAACCCAAGGAGGGGTCGCTATGAGTCGGGGCCGACTCGAAGGCACATAACAACAACAACAACAACAAGTGTGGTAGTTAAGGTTATATGTCAACTTGGCTGGGCCTAGTTTTGAGTGGCAGCTGGATGTAGTTATTGCCCATGATAAGACTGGTAATCAACTCCATGGTGGAATCTGCTGTGAGCAGCTGAATGTCACATCGTTAGGGATGCGGTCCCCTTCCAGTATATATGCAGCATCTTTGAGAAAGGGCTGAGAGCTTTTTTGGCACTCTCAGACCCTGAGTGTAGCCAAGTCATTATTCAGCAGCCTGCCATGTTGTCTACTGATCTTGGTACTATTTCTGTACTTGAACTAGTGGCCTGCCATGTTGCTTGATAATCTTGGGACTGTGCCATTTTAGTTGTCCATCTTGAATTTGTCAGCCTCATCTGTCAACAGCTGCCTGAGTTAAGACAAGCCTTCGGCTCCAGTGGTTGGGGAGCAAGAGGCAAAGCTTAAGCCCAAGGTCAAGGGGCCTTTACCCAGCCCCTAGAGTTGGCACTTTGAACTCCGACTTCTAGGCTCCTAAACTGTAAGAGAATAAATTCATTTGTTAAGGCTATACATTTGTGGTATTTTTGTTAGATCAGCACTAGAGAATCAAGACACTAGGCTTATAGTTTCTTCCTGGACCCTACATCAAATTACATATGGGCTGGATTCTACAACATGGTAAAACTGTAAATGGACATGCTGAATTAAATGCAGGCAGTTCTCAGAGATTAGAACTGACTGATATAGATACAACTTTCAGTTATAACTAACACCGCCCCACCCCCAAACACGCACACCTCTTTCCTTTAGCGCAATTCCAGAGCCAGAGATCTTGCCTGGAAATGGGTCAAGTGGCCTCCCACCTCGCCCCCAACTCTTTCCGCAGCATCCAGCCGTTGCCCCCACCCCCAGCACCCACCTGGCTGAGACCCAGGGGCGCCCACCTAGAACTGAGCGCAGGAGGCGAAGGCAGCGTGCAGGAACGCAGGGCCGACACGGCGTGGCGCCAGAGCCAGAGTAGGCGCTGGCCCTGGGCCAGGTGGGAGGCTGCAAGCGTGAAGCGGCTCCGCTCTGCTTTGCCCCGCCGGCCGGGCGCTGCCCAGGCATTGTCTGCAGTCAGGCGTGGCGCGGTCACCGTGGACCCTGACCCGGACCTCGGCTGTCCCCAGCCCCAGCCCAGCTTAACCTTGGCCGCGTCCCGGGCCTGCGCCATTCAGCCCCAGTCCAGGCGCCAGGTGCCAGGTGTCAGGCTCCCAAGGACTGCGGAGAGGGAGAGTCCAGGCGAGAGGGCCAAGAGATCCTGGCAGCCACAGGCAGAGAAGGGCGGGAGGCCTAGGTCAAACCGCACCCCACCCCCCACCCCTGTCCCCACATCGCGGAAATTTTTCTGCCTATGTCGCTGACAACAGAAAATAATAATAAACGAGCAACTTTTTGCAACACTCATCAAAACATTATTATTATTACTGAATTATTATGTTAAAGACATTTTAGTGTATCTGGAAGTGTTTCTTAATTTTTTTGATAAATAGAAAGATACACTATATACTAAGACATACATTTGAGTTTCGTTAGATACAAACTGTTCTTAACTGTTCTAATTTGCATGCAAATCTACTTAAACACAGGTTTAGGAATGTAACTAATTCATATTCCAGGGTGTGATAGTTGGAGCTGTGTGTCAACTTGGCTGGACCACAATTTTGTGTGGTTTAAGCAATTGTGACGTGGGTTGTTCCAATGATGGGATCAGACGTTTATGTTTTGAGCAGCCAATCCATTGAAAGGGAGTTTCCCTCAGGGTGTGGCCTGCTTCCAGTGTATTTATGGACATCCTGGGAAAAGAGATACTCTTCTGTGGATCGGGATTCTGCCACAACTGTCCATGAGTGAACAATCCACCATTAGGCCTGGAGATCTTGGCTTCATCATTTGTTGGAGTCAACAGCCAGTATACTGCCTGCCAACCTTGAGCTCGTCAGCCCCTCCAGGAGCACCAGTCAGGAAAAGCCTCCAGCTTGACATTTGATCCAAGAACTTGGCACTTGCCAGCTTCTATGTGGGTGAGCCATTTTTCCTAAGATAATTTTTTTTCTCTCGCTCTCTCTAAGCTTTACTGACCCAGTGTAACACACAGGGACTACCTGTATGTGAACTGAGCCTAATCTTATGCAACAAATCCTACCAAGTATCTAAAATAATGTGGAATTTGTCAACAAATGATGTCTGTTGGTCCACTGGGCAATGGAGAAACAAATGAGCCAGAGAGACACAAAATCCTGCCTTTAGGTAACTGGAGTCTAATAGGAGCTTTTCAGAAAGCATCAGGAGGGCCTTGTCCTGTCACAGAGCCCAGTGGGGAATCTGTATTCCAGGCACTGTCTGGTTTATTATGGGATGAAATATCTTGTGCAATGCTCCCCCACCTCTCTGCTGATTGCTGATGCAAGTGGACAGGTGCTGGCATTGAGAACCTTTTCGATCAGAAGCCAACATTGTGACAAAATCTCCCTTCTCATCATGGCAATGCTTCATACAAATGTCCTTTATGACCAAACTACACACGGGGTAGGATTGAGGGGGTGAGGGAGCCTGGCAGGCCCTGGGCTCTCCCAGATTCCCAGCTGGCCAAAAGCAGGGCTGTGTAAGGGCCCCTGTGCAGATAGACAGGTACCCAGATATCAGGGGCAACTAGCTGCATGCAGAGAAGGCTGCATTCATCCTGCTGGTAGAGATACCACAAGACATAGCCCTCTGTCCTCATAGTCAGGATGGCAAAGAAGTCCTGGAGTGGGTGGGAGAAGACCCTCCCTCCACCGCAACCAGTCCCCACAATGGAATGGAAGATGCCGGCCCATGGAGCCTGGGGTTTCAGAAGCAAGAGACATGCAGAAATGCAGGAGGAGCCTCGGATCTAGGTAGCTGGCATGGAGACCTTTCTTGGGGCTCTGCAAACCCAAGCCATAAACCCAGAGGAATGGCCTTTTTTGCAAGGTGCTCTCAGAAGAGCACTGTCTCAGAAAACCAAATTCCTGAAGCTTGCCCAGGGTCACTAACTGGGATCCATTCCTGCTGTGTGAGTGCACCAAGGAGGATAAATTGTGTCAAAAAGGGGTATGGGAAGAGCTTAGCATGCTGAAGGGACAGTAGAGAGGCAAGCTGTGAAGATAGCAGAACCACCAGTGAACTGTATCCCCCAATATCATTTGGGTCCACCATTCTTTCAATGCCCACAGTGTACCAACCAGGATCTTCCACAGCCCATAATGATGATGCACACTGATGTCCCCTGGGCTTCTCTGCCCTGATAAAACCACAGGAGAGGGTGATCTGTGGGGCTCCCTGCTGTGGGTGACTCCCCACCCTCCTGGGCAGCTAAGGAGGAGGAGGTAGTTGGCAGTGTGACTCCTTCCAGTTGAATAAGCCTCATTCAGGGCAAGCAGGGGGTGCAGGAAAGAGTGTCCCACCAAGATCAGGGGTTCAGAAGCTCTGGGCAGATGTGTGAGGCTTCCTGACCAGACTGGGGCCAGGTAGGGTAAGTAAGTGATCAAAGCCAGACAAGCAGTGTCCACCAAGACCTCTTCTTCCCAGCCAGCCCCTGCTGAGGGCCAGAGCTGAGGATGCTGGTGCCATTGTACTGTTCTTCCTTGTCCAGCCCTCCATGCCCCCTCCAGCTCCACACCTCCTCCAGTCCCTCAGAGTGGGCCTTCAGCACTGCTAGGGGCCTAGGGGAAAGGA
>NW_006921843.1:4083302-4097416 GCF_000298275.1 Orycteropus afer afer | reverse complement strand
CTCCTACATCCCTTCCAAGTGGATGGCAGTGGTAGCTGGGCACCATCTAGTTCTTCTGGTCTCATAGTTGTATAGGTTGCAGATCGGATGGTGTACCAGTTGCTAGGACTGATTGTTTCCATTAATTTTGGTTTTCTTCTTTCTTCTTGATGAGGAGAGACCCATTGTTGCGTCTAGATGGCAGCTTCCTAGCTTTTAAGGTCCCAGTCCCCCAGCCCCCCTTGAGTGCTCTTCCATCTCTATGTCCTCAGGTCTCTGGATCTCAGCAGGACACACCTTTCTCCTTGACACACACTTGCTTCTCTGTGTCTTGCAGCAGGTGGGACCAGTCTCTGGCCTCCATCCACTCCTCTGCTGTCATGGTAAGTACAGGCCAGTCATATACTTCCTGCTGTAGCTTCCCAGTGGTTCTTGTTTAGGTCAGACTAAGGCCAGCCCCCTTTACATTGATGTGTTCACTGATGTATCCTGGGCACCCAGACTGAGACATAGCACACTGTACAGACTCAACAGGTACTGATGTGAAAGTCCCTATAGTCATGGGTCACAAACTTGTAGCATTACTATAACAGTGAGGATGTCTGTATGTGAAGCTGCATTCTTTATACATCACATTGCATCAGATGACACCTTGGGGTAGCAGATGCATCTTGTCCTGACAAAGTCTGAAAGTTACAAGGGAAGGAAAATGCAAAATTGCCACCAAAACAGTGACATGAGGATAAGAGTGACAAAGTGGTAATTAAAAGTTACCATTTCAGAATGTTTAAGGTGAATCCTTGCACAAGAAATCTTGAAATGCCTTGAAATCTCACAATTCATGTAAGAAAAGAATCTGTTAGAGTTCCCAAATTTGACAAGAGTCTTAAAAGTTTGTATAATATTACTAATAATGAATTGTGAAGCTGAACATTTCTGTTTCAATTAAAACTACAGCAACAAATTTTGATACTGGATCACCTAGCAAACTATAGCCTACAGACTGTCATCTGTTTTTATAAATAAACTTTTATTGGGATACAGCCATGTTCATTCATTTACAAACTTTCTATGACTGCTTTTATCCTACAACTGCAGAGTTGAGTAGTTGGAACAGAGATTGTATGGCCTGTTGTTGTTGTTGTTGTTTTAGCCGTCGAGTTGGCCCCGACTTATAGCGACCCCTCCTTAGGTTTCCGAGGCAGTATCACTACGGAAGTAGGATTGCCCAACCTTCCTTCCGAGGAGTGGCTGGTGGGTTTGAACCGCCAGCCGTCTGGTTAGCAGGCAAGTGTCTTAGCCACTATGCTACCAGAGCTCCCAATTGTATGGCCTGCAGAACTAGAAATAGTTATTCTTTTCCCCTTTACGTAAAAAGCTGCCAATTCCTGTGCTAGAGGAAAGATTGGATTATCTTTTATGCAAGTTTTGAAAAATACTAAAAAGAACTGCCAAATAAAGAGCTGACCAAAGACTCTGAGCTAAAAATGTAAGACAATGATATCAGGCAGTTAATTAACAAAAAATATTGTATTTCTGGATTTCATGCTGGTTGTGATATATTTCCACTCTTTAAAATTTAAAATTTGTTGTGATTTATCTTTTCATTCTAAATACTCACTTTTATACCTAATTTTCTATTTGGAATTTTTTATCTTAAAGATAAGAGGTCCTCATAATTATGCAATCTCCAGACCCCACAAAACCTGGCTCCCCCTTGGCTAAATGATATTAAGACCTAAGGTAGTGCAGTCCCATTTAGAGAAGAATTCCTAAATTGCATATAGTGAAATTGTGTATGTATCGCCATTGAACTTGCTCTCAAGAATGTCAGAGTCTTATCACAGTACAAATTTTAGTGCCTGAGAGAGGAAAATGCATGGAGTTGATCAGTTGACAGCATGAATGACAACGGAATCTCAACAGGTTGGTTGCTCAGACCAAGGCTTGGTGGTAATTAGAACTGTTACAACTGACTTCATTTCAGAAGACACCCTTCCTCTCAGCTGCTTAAAAACAAATAGCTTGCTATGGCTTTCTTTCATTCCATTGTGATGGGCAGCCCAGTGTTTATGGGATGTCCTTCCTCTTGACCTATGTAAGGGTAGGAACCATATCCCATCCATCCTTGATGGTCCAGAACCAGAAACCCAGTATGTGGAGCCCACAGGAAGCCTGCAGCACTGTCTCTGCTTGTGGATGGTGAATTAAGAGCAGGTCCCTCACAGCCAGAATGCCTGTGTTTGTTTCCTGGGTCTGCCGTAACAAAATCACACTAATTGGGTGATTTATAAGAACAAAAATGTGTTGTCTTACAGTTCTGGAGGAGAGGAGTCTGAATTCAGGGTATTGCCTGAGCCATACTCTCTATGTCTACTTTAAGGGAAGATCCTTCCTTGAATCTTCTAGCTTCTGGTGGTTCCAGAAGTTCCTTGCCTTGTGGCAGCATAACTCTCATCACATGACCATCTCCCCCTCTGTCCTTCCATGATCTTTTCCTCTCTGTGTGTCTTTCTGTCTCCATCTTCTTTTTCTTCTTAAAAGGACCCTGTTTATACAGCATTAGCACCCATTCTCCTCCATTATGACCTCAGATTGACTTAACTGATAACATCTCCAAAGGCTCTAATTCCAAACAAGGTCACATTCACAGGCACAAAGGTTAGGACTTTTACATATCTTTTCAGGAGGACACAAATGGAATCTGTAACAGAGCCACTGGCTACAAGCAACAAACTGTTGGATTATTGATGGCTTCAGCAATAATGACTTTCAAGCAGCTAGAGAGGTGGCTACAGGGCAATTGTCAAGGCTCAGCAAGGCTATTAGGGCAGGTTCTTCCCACAGGCTTCAGGGCCCATAAGCATGTCTGGGGTCTCCTTCATATATCAGAGAGAGCAGTACCCAGACTTCACACACCACAGGCCCTGTCTAAGGGGAGCAGTGTGTTTTCCTCTCATCATGTAGGGAAACCTTCTCTTGAAACATTCTTTTTATAGCATACTGGGCCACATGCCTACCCTGAGACAACCACAGGCTACATATGGTGGCCTTGACCCGCTAAGCCCTCCTCTGGGTCATGGTCCCTGACAAGTGTATCATGAGAAGGGTGGGTGGTGACTGTGGGGATAGATGACCTCTAGTGCTCTGAGCATTTCTACAGACTTCATGTGCAAACTGCTCACAGGTAGGTGACAAAATGACTAATTATGACCCCAGCAGCCAGAGTAGAATTGTGCTCCATAGAGGTCCAGTGGTTGTGATCTTATGGAATTAGAGCACCAGCCTTTCTTCTGAGATGCTTCTGAGTGGATTCAAACTTCTAACCTTTCAGTTAGCAGTCAAGTGTGTTAACTGTTTGCACCACCCAAGGACTCTGGCAAATGACTTGGACTCAAAACCATTGAGTCAATTATGATTCACAGTGGCCCTATAGGACAGAGTAGAGGTACCCCATGGTATTTCTAAGACTGTGAATGTTTATGGAACCCAAATGCCATATCTTTCTGCTTCTGAGCAGCTGGTCGTTTCAAACTGCCCACTATTTGGTTAGCAACCAAATGCTTTAACCACTGTGCCAGCCAAATGCTTTAACCATTGTGCCACCAGAGTTCCTGGTAAGTGAATGTTGTTGTTGCTATTAGGGCTGGTGAGTCAGTTCTGATTCATAAAGACCCTATGTACAATAGAACTAAACACCCACACAATCATTGCAATATTTAAGCCCATTGTTGGATCAACCCATCTCCTTGAGGGTCTTCCTCTTTTTCTCTGACCCTCTACTTTACCAAGCTTGATTTACTTTTCCAGGGACTGGTCCCTCCTGATAACATGCCCATAGTACATGAGACAAAGTCTCCCCATTCTCACTTCCAGGAAGTGTTCTGGCTGTACTTCTTCTAAGACAGATTTGTTCATTTTTTTCTGGCAATCCACAGTATATTCAATATTCTTTGCTAACATCATAATTCAAATGCATCAATTCTTCTTCAGTGTTCCTAATTCATAATCAGTGACTAGGATCCATAAATAGTTTGGCCCTGCTGGGGTAACCCTACACAATCCTGAGTATACTTAAAATTAGTCAGTAGGACACTGTGGACACAGCTCAAGCTCTGCTTGAGCTTTTAAGGTCAGGCCCACTGGCTGTAGGCTCTCTGGAATGTTAAAATGGTAGCTCAGCAATGCTTATGAGTCAGCCAAGGGCAAGGGAGCTTCTGGAAGCAGACAGACATAGGTGGTGAGATAAATCCACTGATGTGAAAGGGATTTCCATGGCAAAGAAAGGTCCTCTTTAGATATTATCACTTGTCATCTGCCTTAAAGACTTGCGGACATCAGAGCAAATGAGCCACTGTTGGCCTGAGAATCTCCCTATTGGAGAAGGTAAGTTTTTCCCAGGCAGCCAGGGGAATGTTTCTCTAACCAGACCTCAACATTACAGAATCTTGGTACCCAAAGGAACTTCTGGGATTAACTACTTCAGGGTTTGTCAAACATTTCAATGAGAAACTAAAGGAAGAAACATATTTTACACTGTGAAAAGTGCACACACAGACACACATATAAAACTGAACAAAGGTTATACGCAGGCAGAGGGAGGGACAAGATGGTGAGGTAAGTGGCTGCTCCCATTTATCTCCCACCAACTGGCCCACTGAACAACAAATAAAAACAAGCACAGATTGAGATCTAAGAACTCCAGACAGTATCTGGGGTATTGAAGAATCAAGGTGAGTCCAGAAACAAGGGAGAGAAGGAGCAGGGATGGCACAAAAGCTGGGAGATACTAGTCACACTAGAGGACTTGTCTCATCATGGCCATTTTGCGACAGAGAAAAGCAACTCTCAAAACAAAAAAACATAGAACAGGAGCTAAACTGAGGAAGCTATAGCCCAGTTTTTAACATAGTACAGATTAGCTGTGAGAATTTGCAGGCTGCATGCTTGGATGGGCGTGAAGGGAGACTGAGGCACTGTGAGTGCTGTTGAATTCTGGCAAGTAATGAGGAAGACGGGCTCTAGGACCTAGAAATTCTGGGGGTCTGCATGACCCAGCCTTCAGGCAGGGTGAGAAAAATACATCAGACAAGCGACACAGAGGGAAACAATTGACTTCCTGCCCACAGTAGGACACTGGGGGAGAGCCTATATAGGGGCACCTGTAAGGAAGGACATAAAGTGCTCCCCACTTTCACCTTGGGACAGTCGAGCCCTACTGCTGACATCAGCATTTGTGACCAGTGGAAACCTCATCCCCTATGCATGCACATTGAGCTACAAAAGGATAAGCACCCCAAACTCAGCATAAAGGAGAAAAGGAACCTAAACCCAAGGGTACACCCAGGACTCCAGCCAAAACCTCACAAGAAGAGAGAACAAACACACCAGCAAAGGCAGCCACCTCAGCAAGAGCCAGCCAGAATAACTGCCCAGAGACTTAAGCACCCCCATAAAAACTCACCCAGAACCCCTCACTCAGCACTAGAAAAAACCTAAGGGAAAGAATGCTGTTCTCAGGAAAATCAAGAAACTTAGAATTTAAAGTATTAAAAAAGAAAATCAGAATGGCCCATGTTCAACAAAGAGTAGTGAAACACACAAAATCACAATAGAAGAAGGAACAAGCAGAAGGAAAACATGAATAAGAGGAAATTTCTCCTATGAAGATCAAGATAATGGGGAAAAAATAGAAAACTATCAGGGGGGCTAAACATTTTTAAAGAAAGTAAAAAGCACACAGCAAAAGTGAAAACAAAAAGATTAAGAAAGAAACGAAGGAATAAAATGAGACACTTAACAAGGAAACTCAAAACAATAAACCTCCCCCCCCAAAAAAAACCACGAAAAGAATTACTGGAATAAAGAATAAAGCAACTGAATTAGAAAATGCAAGAGCAACACTCAACAAGAGTGGAGCTCACAGATGATAGAATAAGTGAACTATAAGTCAGAGTAACTGAACTTACCTAGTCTCAAGAGAAACAAGAGAAAAGAGCAAAGATGAACAAAGCCAAATAAGAATATGGGATTCAATTAAAAAATATAACATTAGAGTTACTGGAATTCCAGAGCACTATGACAATAATAAGGGCATAGAAAGAATCTTCCAAGAAATAATTACAGAGAATTTCCCAGACCAGCACACAGAATCAAGCCTGCAAACGTAGGAAGCTACACAAATCCCAATTAGAAGGAACATAAAAAACTGAACCCTGTACCATATCCTAACAAAATTCCTCAAAACTAAAGACAAAGAGAGAATTTGGAAAGCAGGAAGAGAAAGACAAAAATTTACATACCAAGTGTCCTTCATAAATCAGTGTGAATTTCTCCCCAGAAACTCTAGAGGCCAGAAGATAATGGAGCAACATATATAAAATATTGAACAATGTTTTGGTTACCTAGTGCCTCTCTAACAAGAATATACCACCAATTGGATGGCTTGAACAAACAGGAGTTTGTCCCTCACAGTTTGGAGGCTTTAGGTCCAAGTTCAAAGTGCCAGGTTCCAGGGGCTGGGTGAAAGTCCCTCAACCTTGGGCTTCCATGCTGCCTCCTGTTCCCAGCCCACTGAAGCTGGAGGCTTTTCTTCACTCAGCTGCTGGCTGCTGAAGCTGACAAACCCAAGGCTGACAAGTAAAAAGGCACAGTCCCAATATTACCAAATTAATTTGGTAATTAATTACCAGCAGGCCATTAATTCAAGTCCATTAAAAATCCCAAGATTGGCAGAGCATGGCAGGCTACCGAACAATGACTCAGCTACATGCAGGGTTCAAGCATTCCATAAGCTAGAGACCATTCCCAAAGCTGTTTCTTACATACAGGAAGCAGCTACTCTGCTGCTCCAATAGATTCCACCATAGAGTTAATTACCAATCTCACCATGGGAAGTAACTACCACCAGCTGCCCAGCCACTCAACCAGGCCCAGCCAAGGTGACATACAAACTTAACCACCACAAACAAATACTCCTATACATTCCAGGGGGAAAAAATAAGAGAGAGAAAGATCTCCAAAAAAAGAAAGAAAAAAAAAATACAACAACATGGGCAATGATAAGGATCAAGTATATATTTCCAGGGAATAAACACAATAATTTAATTCTGAAAGCAAATAACATCAAGTTAGCAAGAAATAGCTACATAGTAAATATTTGATAGGCGCTCTGGTAGCGTAGTGCCTAAGGCATTTGGCTGCTAGCCTGAAGGGTGGTGGTTCAAACCCACCAGCCACTCCTCAGAAGGAAGGTTGGGCAATTTACTTCCATAGTGATACTGCCTTGGAAACCCAAGGAGGGGTTGCTATTGGTCGGGTCCAATTCAACGGCACATAACAACAACAACAACTATTTGATATACAATATACAATGAAGTTTACTGAGATCAACCAACAAAGTGAGGGAAGGAAGAGCAAATCAAGAATGGATTTAGTTTGTTAATATTTTATGTCATCTGTTGTTCATATGTCAAATTTTGTCATAATTGCAAGTTGTGTAATGTAATAGCCTAGAAAAACATTTACAGAAGATATGAATAAATAAAAAAGGCTCATCACAAGAAAGGAGCCAAACACTAAAAATAACAGAAGAATGAGAATAAAAAGAAAGAAGATATGAGCCCCCCCAAAAAAAAGCAAAATGAATGAAGTAGATATTTCATTGTCAGTAATAACCTTAAATATAAATGTTCTAAACTTCCTATGCAAAAGGCAGTGAGTGACAGAAAAGATTAAAAAAAAAAAAGATTCATCATTTTGCTGTCTACAGGGAATACACGTTAGACATAAGAACACAAAGAGGCTAAAAATAAAAGGATGAAAAAAAACACTTCATGCAACCAGTTTAAAAAAAAAAAAGGATCAAGAGTGGCCATACACTATGAGTATTTTTATTTTAAATGAGAATTTATTACAAGAGATAAAGAAAGCTATTACATAATAATAAAAAATTAATCCAGCAAGAAGACATGCAATTATATATGCACCTAACACTAACCACCCAAAGTACATGAAATAAATACTGACTTATATGAAAGGAGAAATAAACAACTCCACAATAATAGTTGGGGATTAAAAAAAAAAAAAAAAAAGACAGTTTAAATTCCAGACAGAACAACTAAAAAGAAAATCCCTAAGGATGTCAAGATATTAAAAACATCATAAGCCAATTTGAGCTAATGAACATATATACAACATTCTACCCATCATCAGAACTATACACACTTTTCTCCATGCACATGAATCATTTTCTAGAATACACTATTTTCTAGGACACAAAACAAGTCTTAACAAATTTAAAAAAATTGAAATCCTACAAAGCATGTTCTCAGACTATAATGACAGAAATCAACAAGTGAAAAATAATACATGGAAACTAAATAATACACTACTGAAAACTGAAAATCAAAAGGGAAATTTTAAAAATTATCACAGTTAAAGGAAAATGAAAACACAGCATACAACCTTTGAGATGTAGCAAAAGCAGTTCTCAGAGGGGAAATTCATAACAATAAGTGTCTATATTGAAAAAGAAGAAATTCAAAATCAGTAACTTCAGCTGACAACTTGAACAAATGGAAAAGAAAGAGCAAAATAAAGCTACCAGGAATAAAGGAAAGATAAAGATCAAGGCAGAAATAAATGAAATAGAAAAACAATAGAAAGAATCAACAAATCCAGATGTTGGTTCTTTGAAAAGATCAATAAAATAGACAAATCACTAGCTAGACTGACAAAGAAAAAAACAAGATAAGACAAATAACGAAATTAAGAAATGAAACTGGAGACATTAAAACAGATCCAAATGAGATAAAGAGGATCATAAGAGACTACTAGGAAAAACTGTACTCCAACAAATTTGAAAACTTAGATGAAATGGAAAAATTCCTAGAGAAACACTACCTACCTAAACATACACTGAGATAGAAAATCTAAACAAACCCATTACAAAAGAAGAGATTGAAGGGATTCAAAATGGAGTCTCGTCAGTAATCACCATGCTATTTCCCTCTAGCATCTTAGTGCTTGAAAAGCTAGGTACAGTAGTTTGAATTAGGGATTTTGGTGCTCTGAACAGCTCAGTGAGTCAGAGTGCACCAAACTCAGAGGAGTAGAATTAGAAGAAAGATACATGGGAAGAAACAAAAGAAGATCTATCCTGTGGAGTGCAGACAGAGAGCCAAGAAAGGCCATTAGAGACTTCCCTGGGGGAGCGACCAGCAGGCGAGAATGGTCATCCAAGACCTCCCTGGGTCAAGGCAGAAGACACTCCATACCAGCATACCAGCGATCACCCCAAGGATTTACCTTCAGCACCTGATTTTATTGGTAACTTAGGTCAGCTAGATGCAAATGAGCATGTCCAGCACCACTGAAATCCAAGCAGAGAGTCCACTGGTGCTCCAGGAGGGTAGGCTTGCTCCCCCTTCAGCGGGTCACTGAATAGGCTTGGGTCAGTTTAGTGCCATTGAGAGGTCTGCACTTGACTTTATCACTAATATTGGGACCACAGATTACTAACAGGCACTCTCCCAACTCCAGCGCAGCTGAAACCGAGCGCATCTTTGGTGCTGCAGGTGGGCGGACTCAGAAAGAAACTCCTGAGCC
The DNA here is from genome assembly GCF_000298275.1 of Orycteropus afer afer. Classification (NCBI taxonomy): domain Eukaryota; kingdom Metazoa; phylum Chordata; class Mammalia; order Tubulidentata; family Orycteropodidae; genus Orycteropus; species Orycteropus afer. The sequence continues at coordinate 4,087,828 of NW_006921843.1, read as the reverse complement.
AATTGCCATCTGGGTGGGTTGGGCCAGCATTGCAGGTGGGCAGGGCTGGAGAGAGAAACACCTGCGGCAAATAGCAGAGCCAGGAAGTTGCCTTGGGTTGGCTTTTTGGTGCCAAGAGGCCTCGGGAGCAGGGCTTTTGCATGTGTCTGAGCCTGGAGGAAAGTGGTGACCCCCTAACAACTGGAGTCTTTGCTGAAATTGAGCTGCGGGCCTGTAAATAACAGTACAATGTCATCAGTAGTAGCCCGCTCAAAGCCCTAGAAACTGCCCCTAGCAACAGCAAGCTTTCCTTTTTCCTCGCCCACCTTCTCCGCCAATAACTTCACTCATCCAATAGAAGAAATCACATTCAGGCAACATAAAACCTCCCAGTTCGAACTCTAAACCCTCTTTACAACAAACGGAAACCCAGATCCACATTCCACACAGTGATTCCACCATCACAAAGAAAACTGCAGAGTGACCCAGCATATCTGAATTAATAACTAAATAAAATAAAATACACCAGCTTCACCTTTTCAAAATATTAAACTATAAAACCAAGACAAAACAAATCAATATGTGACCAATAGTTAAAGACAACCTCAAAATGTCTAGGAAATAACAGGCAACTGCAAATCAAACAAAAAACAAGGACAAGGCATTAGAAGCAAAAGCACAAACAAAGGTCTCATTACACTTGGAGGAAGAGGAGGCAATAGAATTATCTGAGAAGGAGTTTAGAAGATATGTTTATAGAGATATGCAAGAGCCTAAGGAAGCCCCAAACAGAAAGAAGGAGAACACAGAGAGTTCCCTGGAAGAACTTAAAATCATTCAAGAGCAAAATAATAAGATTAATGCACAATCAGAGCTCATACAAAACAGCAGTTAGAAATCCAGAAGACGAGTACTGAACTGACAGAATTACACAACACAGTAGAAGCACAAAAGAGTAGGTTAGAACTGGCTGAAGAACGCACATCCCAACCTGAAGACAAATCCCTGGACACTAGCCTGTATGAAGAAAAATCAGAACAAAGATTTAAGAGAAATGAAGAGAACCTAAGAATTATATGTGATGACATGAGAAAAAACAACATGAGACTCATTGGAATTCCAGAACAAGAAGAGGAGAAAAAGACCACTGAGAAAATTGTGGAAGACCTGTAAACAGAAAACTTCTGCCATATCATGAAGAAAAGATATTTGTCCAAGAAGCTCATAGAACCCCACAAAAGATAGATCCCAAGAGAAAAACACTGAGGCATGTTATAATCAAACTCTCCAAAACCAAAGACAAAGAAAAAATTTTGAGACTGCCTGGGAAAAAAGAAATATTACTTATAATAATTAAACAGTTAGGCTGAGCTCCAATTACTCAGCAGAAACTATGCAGGCAGGAAGGCAATGGGATGGCATATATAAAACACTGAAGGAAAAGAACTTCCAACCAAGAATCCTATATCCAGTCAAATTATCCATCAAATATGAGGGCGAAATCAAGACATTCTCAGACAAACAGAAATTAAGGGATTTTGTGAAAACCAGACCCAGCCTACAAGAAATGTTTAAGGTAATCCTTCCAATAGAGAACCCACAACAGAGATAATAAAAAACAGGATATGTGGCATCAACACTAAAACCAAATCAGAAATAGATACTCAAAATAAGACAATAAAACATTGCACCTTAAAAACCAAGGAACTCAATCAGCACACAACAACAGCAACTAACCTGTCAGAGGGAATAAAACTTCTAGGTACAGACCTTCAAATGGAGAGGAAAATAGGGCAATGTCTTCACAGTATGCACTGTTCTAAAAATGTAGAGACAAGAATATACTCCAAGGTAACCACAGAGAAAAGTAACAATCCTTCTAAGCAAATCCAGAAGGAAGGAAAACATGTGTTTAATAAGCACAAAACCAACTATAAAGAAAAGGGAGAAAACATTAGCCAACAGACCGAACTCAGCACAGAAAAGTATATGACCAAAGAAACACCAACAACACGACAAAAAACCCCAATAGAATGACAGCAATCAATTCATACCTATCACTAATTACACTCAATGTGAATGGACTAAATGCATCTATCAAGAGAAAGAGAGTGGCAGACTGGATAAGAAAAGAGGACCCATCAATATGCTGCCTACAAAAGACCCACCTTAGACACAAAGATAAAAACAAATTAAGAGTTAAGGGATGGAAAAAAATATACCAAGCCAATGGAAACCAAAAATGAGCAGGAGTAGCAATATTGATTTCTGATAAAATAGACATTAAGGTGAAAAACATCATAAGAGATAAGGAGGGGCATTATATGTTGCTGAAAGGGTCAATTGACAAAGAACACGTTACAATAATAAATATTTATGCACCCAATGAAAATCCTCCAAAATACATGAGGCAAATATTAATTACAAGGGACAATAGACAACTCTACAATAGTAGTAGGAAACTTTAACACACCACTTTCAAAGAGGGACAGGTCAACTGGAAAAAAACTCAACAAGGATACAGAAGAACTCAACAATACCGTCAACCAACTTGACCTCATAGACATATACAGAGCATTTCACCCAACAAAAGCAAATTCACATTCTTTTCCAGTGCACATGGATCCTTTCCAGAATAGACCATATGTTAGGACATAAAACAAGCCTCAATAAATTCAAAAGCATTGAAATACTGCAAAGCATCTTCTTGGACCACAATGCTATAAAATTAGAAATTAATAATAGGAAGATCAAGGAAAAAACATCAAACATATGGAAGCTGAACAACTCACTGCTCAAAAACTACTGGTAACAGAACAGATAAACTGAAATAAAAAAATTCTTAGAAACAAATGAGAATGAAGCTACATCATACCAAAACCTATGGGACACAGTGAAAGCAGTACTCAGAGGACAGTTTATAGCAATAAATGCATACATCCAAAAAGAGAAAAGAAACAAAATCAATACTCTAACTCATCAACTCCAACAACTAGAAATAGAATAACAAAAGAATCCTATAGTATCTAGAAGCAAGGAAATAATAAAGATCAGAGCAGAAATAAATGAAACAGAAAACAAAAAACACCATAGAGAAAATCAACAAAACAAAGAGCTGGTTCTTTGAAAAGATTAATAAAACCGATAAACCACTGGCAGACCTAAAAAAGAAAAGAAAGAGAAGATCCAAATCACAAGAATTGTAAATGAAAATGGTGTCATCACAACAGAACCAACTGAAATAAAGAAGATACTGACAGAACATTATGAAAAACTGTACACCAATAGACTTGAGAACCTAGAAGAGATGGACAAGTTTCTAGAATCACAAGACTACCTAAACTATCCCACTCAGAGATAGAAAGCTTGAACAGACCCATAACAAGGGAAGAAATTGAGCAGGTCATTAAAAAAAAAAAAAACTTCCCACAAAGAAAAGCCCTGGCCCTGATGGCTTCACTGGAGAATTCTATCAAATATTCAGAGAAGAGTTGATACCTATGCTACTCAAGTTATTCAAGAACATAGAAAAAGATGGAATACTCCCAGACTCATTTTATGAAGCAAGCATAATACTAATACCAAAACCAGGGAAGACACCACTAGAAAGGAAAACTACAGACCAATGATATCACTCATGAACATAGACGCATAAATCTTTAACAAAGTCCTGGCCAACAGAATCCAGCAACATATCAAAAAATTAATACACTTGGAGCAAGTGGGATTCATACCAGGTTTACAAGGGTGGTTCACCATCAGAAAATCAATCAACATAATCTACCACATAAACAAAACAAAGGAAAAGGACCATATGATTATATCAATTGATGCAGAAAAGGCATTTGATAAAATCCAACATCTATTCCTGTTTAGAACTCTCAGCAAAATAGCAATAGAAGGGAAATCCCTAAACATAATAAAGGGTATAAATGCAAAGCCAACAGCCAACATCATTAGTAATGGAGAAAGACTTAAGGCATTCCCCTTACGAATGGGAACCAGACAGGGATGCCCTCTATCACCACTTTTATTTAACATAGTATTGGAAGTCCTGGCCAGGCAATAAGGCAAGAAAGAGAAATAAAAGGCATACAAATTGGCAAAGAAGAACTAATACTATATTTGTGGATGATATGATCCTGTACATAGAAAACCCAAAGGACTCAATAAAAAACTACTGGAACTAATAGAGAGGTTCAGCAAAGTGGCAGGATACAAGATCAACATACAAATATCAGGTGGATTTCTCTACACCAGCAAGGAGTCCTCTGATAAAGAAATAAGGGAAATAATATCATTTACTATAGCTACGAAAAAGATAAAATATCTAGGAATAAATCTCACCAGAGACACAAAAGACCTATACAGTGAAAACTATAAAACACTGCTACAAGAGACAACAAAGGTACTACATAAATGGAAGAACCTACCTTGTTCATGGATAGGTAGACTAAACATTGTGAAAATGTCAATACTACCTAAAGCAATCTATACATTTAATGCAATCCCGATCCAGATTTCAGTAAAATTTTTTAAGGACATGG
>NW_006921843.1:4079149-4080897 GCF_000298275.1 Orycteropus afer afer | reverse complement strand
TTACTGGTCAGATGAAATCTGGTGAGACTCCCAATACTATGGCCCTGGAATACATTCTGCACCTGGAATAAAACTCACTCCCAGGGGTGGGTTCTCATCCCAATAGTTAACAAGATGTACATGCAGACCACTCAACCCAGGATGATGCACCCACAGGCTCTATGGTAATACATCCCTTAGAGCAATAGACTATGGGACACCAGAGGACCAACATTCAAATTGAGGAAATGGAGGACAAACAGGAGTGCATAAATATGAGGGGCACAGAGGGAGGGTTACAGCGTAGGGAGGGGAGGAGACTGGGTTAGGGTGGGACATGGTGAATGGGGAATGAAACTAAAAGTACGTGTTACATTGAATGTAAAACAAGCCCTTAAAATAAAATAAAAGAAGAGATTGAAGATGTCTTCAAAAAACTGCCAGTAAGAAACAGCTCAGGACCAGATGGGTACACTGGGTAATTCTACAAAACATTCAGAGTAGAATTGATACCAATTCTGTTCAGACTTTTCCAAAACATAGGAAAGGAAGGAATACTCCCTAACACTTTCTGAGAAGCTAGCATAACTTTGACCTCTAAATCAGGCAAAGACATCCCCAGAAAAGAAAATTAGAGACTAATACTGCACATAGATGCAAAAATTTTCAGTGAAATTCTAGCCAATACAATTCAGTAACATAAAAAATAAAACCATATACCATGATCAAGTGAGATTAATAACAGGACTGCAAAAGTGGTTTAACATTAGAAAATCAATCAATATAATCTACTACATAAATAAAACCAAGGAAAAAACTCATATGATCATATCAATTGGTGTAGAAAAGGCAACTGATAAAGTTCAACAAACTTTCCTGATAAACACTCTCAGCTAAATAGGAATACTAACCAAAACCAAACTCATTGCCATGGAGTCAGATCCAACTCTTAGCCACCCCTCCTTGGGTTTCCAAGGCAGTATCACTATGGAAGTAAATAGCCCAATCTTCCTTCCAAGGAGTGGCTGGTGGGTTTGAACAACCAGCCTTCTGGTTAGCAGTCAAATGCCTTCTCAATATAATAGAGGGCATATATGCAAAATCAATATCCAACTCAATCACAAGAGACTGAGAGTGTTCCCTTTGAGAATGGGAATGAGCTAAGGATCCTCCTATTACTCAACATTGTACTGGAATCTTAGCCAGAGTAATAAGGCAAGAAAAAGAAATAAAGAGGTATCTAAATAAGAAAAGAAGTAAGCCAAAACCAAACCCACTGCCTTTAAGTTGATTCTGACTCATAGTGATCCTATAGGACAGAGTAGATCTGCCCCATAGTGTTTCCAAGGCTGTAAATCATTAGGGAAGTAGACGGCCTCATCTTTCTCCTGTGGAGCAGATGGTGGGTCTTCATAGTATCCTGATATTATCCTTTTTATTTCAGCTGGTTCTGTTGTGATGTCACCCATTTCATTTCTTATTCGTATTATTTGTATTCTCTCCCTCTTTTCCTTTGTTAAATTTGCCAGTGGTTTGTCAATTTATTGATCTTTTCAAAAAACCAACTTCTGGTCTTGTTGAAAAGGTGAAGAATATACATTCTTCTCCAGTGCACATGGAACTTTTTCCATGATAGACCATATGTTAGGCCATAAAGCAAGGCTTTTTTTTTTTTTGTCTTAAAGTCAATTTGATCAGAAATTAGTATTGCCACTCCTGCTCTCTTACAGTTGCCATTTGCTTGATATATCTTTTTCCAACCTTTGATT
>NW_006921843.1:4075747-4078829 GCF_000298275.1 Orycteropus afer afer | reverse complement strand
TAGAGAAAGAACAGCAAGAAAAGCCTACAGTCACCAGAAGGAAGGAAATAATCAAGATTCGAGCAGAAATCAATGAAACATTTTTTCTATAGCCCTTCTATTTTCTGTTTCATTGAAAGAAACCACCAACTTTCTGTTTGTAGCTGAGTGTGTTAATCACCACACCACCAGAACTCCTTTTGTTGTTATTGTTAGGTACTATTGAGTCAGCTCTGACTTATAGTGACCCTATGTGGAACAAAACACTGCCCAGTCCTGCACCATCCATACAATGTTTGCTATGCCTGAGACCATTGTTGCCGCCACTGTGTCAATTTATCTGATTGATAATCTTCCCCTTTCTCACTGACCCTTTACTTTACCAAGCATACTATCCTTCTCTAGGGACTGGTCCCTTCTGACAATATGAACAAAATACATGAGATGAAGTTTGGCCATTCTTGCTTCTAAGGAGCATTCTGGCTATATTTCTTCCAAGAAGTATTTGTTTGTTCTTCTGGCGGTCCATTATTTTCAATATTCTTCATCAACACAATTCAAATGTATCAATTCTTCTGCCTTCCTTAATCATTGTCCATTTTTCACATGCATATGAGGCTATTGAAAATACCATGGTTTGGGTCATGGACACCTTAGTCTTCAAAGTGACATCTTTGCTCCTGAACACTTTAAAGAAGTTTTTTGTGGCAGGACTATATATATAAATATGTGTGTGTGTGTGTGTGTATATATATATATATATATATATAAACAACAACAACAAAAACTCACTGCCATCGAGTCAATTTGACTCATAGCGACCCCTCCTTGAGCTTCCGAGGAGTGGCTGATGGGTTTGAACTGCCAGCTTTCTGGTTAGCAGTCAAATGCCTTAGGTACTATGCCACCAGCGCTCACTCATATAAATATATATTTTTTAAAATTGTGATTTGGGTGCAAATTTACAAAGCAGATTGGTTTTACCCTCAACAGCTCATGCACATTTGATTTCATGGCCCCAATTACAATCCCCAACCATGAAAAACTCTCCTCCCCTCTCCTTCTTGCGACTACCCCTTCCTTGTGCCCTTCTTATCTAAAGATTCCTATCTGTCTAGCTTTCCCTTTATGTGAATGCTGCCCCTTTTATATCTCACGGTTGATTGATCTAAGGGGTGCATCACCTTAGGGTAAGTGGGTGTATCTTCCTGGTGTAGGTGAGTACATCTCCCTGGCATAAGTGTTCTATTGTAGGTCTCCTTACTATTGGGCTGATAGCCAATCCACAAAGTGAGTCCATTTCCAGGCCCAAAGGATAACCTGGAGCTAGAATCTCAGGGGTTTCACCAGTCTCTATCCAACCTGTAATTCTGGACATTTTTGTGTTTTTGAATTTTGGTCCACATTTTTCCTCTTACTCTATCCAGGATCTCCAATTTTGAGATTTTCCTTTCTGAGTGGTTGGCATTGGTACCTGGACACCACCTAGTTCTTCTGGTCTGAGTGTCATGAAGGCTGAGGTTCTCGTGGTCCAGCTTATCTTTGGACTAATTGTTTCCAAATGACTTTGACTTTCTTTACTCTCCTTTGCTTCAGATGAGAGGAGACCAATAGTTGCATCTTAGATGGTCACTTGAAAGCTTTTAAGACTCTAGTCACTACTCACCAAAGTATGATGTAGAACAAGATTTTAACATACAATGTTGTGCCAATTGAGCATGATGTCCCTCGAGACCATGGTCCCAAGCCCAGAGTCCCAGTGATTCTCTCCTCAAGGTGTTTGGTTGTGTCTGAGAAGCTACTCCAACCTTGTCCTCTGTTACTTCTGTAATGTATGTGGATAATTTTGTAGAACAAGTGCATATGTAAGTCTATCTTCAGCCAAATCTATCCTTGGTCTTGGGTATATTCCTGTTTACTTAACCCCACCTGATCTTCTCACGCACCTATGCATTTACTCATAGCCTAGTGTTTGGTGCCACTGGCAATGCAGTATTGTGCATGTGATCGTATTTGCCTCTGTTGTCTATTATCTTTTGTGCAAGCTTCTGTGTCTTCCCTTTCCCCATTGTCACCATGCTGGTCACAGACTCTTTCCATACCATCCCTCCCCTCGCCCAAATCAACATGTGACCCTCAACTAGTCCGAAATTGCTCTCCCCTTCCCTCCCATCTCCAGTAACCAAAAAAGTGAGTTTTCTTCCCTGCGTAAGCCTTTCCCTGACTTTTTAAAATAATGGACCCATACACCTTTTGTTCTTCTGTGACTGACTTATTTCAGTTAGCATAATGTCCTTCAAAGTCATCCACATTGTGAGATGGTTCATGCATTCTTCATTATTCTTTAATGGTGCATAGTGTTCTATTGTGTGAATGTACAATTGTTTGGTTATCCATTCATCCTTTGATGGACATTTAGGTTGTTTCCACCTCTTTGTTATTGTGAATTGTGCTGCAGTGAACACGGGTGTGCTTATATGTCTGTTCGTGCCCTGGCTCTCACCTCCTTAGGATATATTCCTAGTAACAGAATTGCTGGATCAAATGGTATTTCATCTTAAGTTTTTCAAGGAAATGCTACACTGTTTTCCACAGTGGCTGTATCATTTTAAAGTCCCACCAGCAATGTGTGAGAATTCCAATCTCTCTGCACCCTCACCAGCTGGAGTGAGACAATATCTCATTGTTGTTTTGATTTGCATCCCTCTAATTGCTAATGGCAGTGAGTTTGATTTGGTTTTTTGGTTTAATAGCTAATGATCATGAGTATTTCCTCATGTGTTTGTTGGCCACCTGTGTGTATTTTCCTTAGGGAAGTGTCTATTCATGTCCTTTGCCTATTTTTGCATTAGATGTTTTGCTTTTTGGTGTTGAGGTGTGGAAGTTTTCTATAAATTTTAGAAATAAGTCCCTTGTCAGATATGTCATAGCCAAATATTCTTCCCCAAATGTGTAGGTTCTCTTTTTACCCTTTCGGAGAAGTCTTCTGATACACATAAAAATTTAATTTTTAAGGAGGCGGGGCAAGATGGCGGACTAGGCAGAAGGATTGCACAGACCCTCTTCAACAAAGAAAAGGGAAACCAATTAACACAGACACAGA
>NW_006921843.1:4053541-4067742 GCF_000298275.1 Orycteropus afer afer | reverse complement strand
AAAAAAAAAAAAATTTAATTTTTAAAAAATTATCTAGTTTCTCTTCCACTGCCTGTGCATTTTGGGTTATGCTTGATAGTCTATTTATGCCATAAATTAGGGCCCCTGGCTTTGCCTCTATTTTATCTTTGATGAGCTTTATGGTTTGGCGTTTTACATTTAAGTCTTTGATCCAATTTGAGTTCATTTTTCTGTGTGGGGTGAGGTATGGGCCTTGTTTCATTTTTCTGCAGGTGGGTAGCCAATTTTGTCAGCACCATTTGTTGCAGAGGCTATCTCGCCCCCATTTGATGGGTTTTGGCCCTTTGTCAAAGATCAGCTGTCCTTTTTAGATTCTGTTCCATTGGTCTATTTATCTTTTTGGTTTGTAGCAGGTTTTGAGATCTGGTAGTATGAGACCTCCTACTTTGTTTTTCTTCTTCAGCAGTGATTTCCTTATCTGAGGTCTCTTTCCTTTCCATATGAAGTTAGTGATTGTTTTCTCCATGTCCGTAAAGAATGTTGATGGAATCTGGATCGGGATTGCATTGAATGTATAGATTGCTTTGATAGTATTGACATTTTTGACTAGGACATGGCATGTTCTTCCATTTATGTCGATCTCTTGTAGTTTCTTGTAGTAGTGTTTTGTAGTTTTATTTGTAAAGGTCTTTTGTGTACCTGGTAACATTTATTCCTAAGTATTTTATCTTTTTGGTAGCTATTGTAAATGCTATTATTTTCCTTATTTCCTTTCAGAAGTCTTTTTGTTGAAGTAGAAGAATCTAGGTGATTTTTCTATGTTGATCTTGTATCCTGGCACTTTGCTGAACCTATCTATTAGTTCCAGTAATTTTTTGGTAAGTGTCTTGGGTTTTCTGTGTACAGGATCATGTCATTTGTGAATAGATATAGCTTTGCTTCTTCTTTGTTAATATGGATGCCCTTTATTTCTCTTTCTTTCCTTATTGCCCTGGCTAGGACTTCCAATAAGGAGCTCTGGTGGCATAGTGACTAAATGTTAGGTAGAAATGGTGATAGAGGACATCCTTGTCTGGTTCCTGTTCACAAGGTGAATGCTTTGAGTCTTTCTCCAATGACAATAATGTTGGCTGTTGGTTTGCATATATGCCCTTTATTATGTTGAGAGTTTTTTCTTCTATTCTTACTTTGCTGAGAGCTTTGAATAGGAATGTGTGTTTAATTTTATCAAATGCCTTTTCTACATCAATTGATATTATCATATGGTTCTTTTCTTTTATTTTGTGATGGACTAGATTGATTATTTTTCAGATTTTGAACCATCCTTGCATAACTAGTATGAATCCCACTTGATCATAGTGTATTATTTTTCTGATATATTGTTGCATTATATTGGTTAGGATTTTGTTGAAAATTTTTGCACATATATTCATGAGGGATATTGGTCTGAAGTTTTCCTTTTTAGTGGTGTCTTTACCTGGCTTAGGAGCTCTGGTGGTGTAGTGCCTAAGGTATTTGACTGCTAACCAGAAGGCTGGTGGTTCAAATCCAGCAGCCACTCTTTGGAAGGAAGATTAGGCAATCTACCTCGGAAGTGATACCGCTTTAGAAACCCAAGGAGGGGTCATTATGAGTTGGACTCGACTCAATGGCAGTGAGTTTGGCTTTTTTTGTTGTTGTTGTTTTTACCTGGTTTTGGTATCAGTGTTATGTTTGCTTCATAGGATGAATTTGGGAATATTTCATCATTTTCTATGTTCTGGAATAGTTTGAGTAGTATAGGTGTCAGCCCTTCCCTGAACATTTAATAGAATTCTCCAGTGAAGTTGTCCGGGCCAGGACTTTTTTGGGAGGAGAGATTTTTATGACCTGCCCAATTTCTTCTTTTGTTATGAGTCTGTTCAAGTATTCTTTCTCTGACTGGTATAGTTTAGGCAGGTGTTGTGTTTCTAGAAGCTTATCCATTTCTTCTAGCTTCTTGACTCTGTTGGAGTACAGGTCATCATAATATTCGGTTATTATCTTTTTTATTTCAGTTGGTTCTGTTGTGATGTCATACTTTTCATTTATTATTTGTGTTATTTGCATCTTGTCTTTCTTTTCCTTTGTTAAATTTTCCAGTGGTTTGTCAATTTTGTTAAACTTTTTGAAGAGCCAGTTTCATGTTTTGTTGATTTTCTCTATTTTTTGTTTCCCCTGCTACTCTGATCTTTATTATCTCCTCACTTCTGGATACTGTAGGTTTCTTTTGTTGCTCTTTTTCTAATTGTTGGAGTTGTTCAGTTAAAGTGTTGATTTTGATTTTTTTTTTTTTAATTTTTTGATGTGTGCACTTATTGCTATGAATTGACCTCTGAGTATTGCTTTCACTGTGTCCCAAAGGTTTTGGTAAGTTGTTTTTTCATTTACATTTGTTTCTAGGATTTTTTTTTTTTTTCACACTTTGCCTTCCTAGTATTGATTTCTAATTTTATAGCATTGTGATCTGAGAAGACACTTTTTAGTATTTAAATGTTTTTTTGAGGCTTGTTTTGTGACCTAACATATGATCTATTCTGGAGAATGATCCATGTGTACTGGAGAAGAATGTGTATTGTGCTTTTGTTGGGTAGATTGCTCTGTATATATCTATGAAGTCAGGTTGATTGATTATATTGTTGAGTTTGTCTGTGTCTTTTTCAAGTTTTTTCCTAGTTGTTCTGTCCTTCCTCGAAAGTGGTTGTGTTAAAGTCTCCTACTACTATTGTAGAATTGTCTATTTTTCCTTTTAGTTCAGTTAATATATGCTTTATCTATTTTGGAGTTCTTTCATTGGATGCACAGCTATTTATTATGGTAATGTCCTCTTGGTCAATTAACCCTTTTAACTTCATGTAGTGTCCTTCTTTGTCCCCTGTACTGTTTTTTACCTTGAAGTCTATTTTATCAGAAATTAATATTGCCACTCCTATTCTTTTTTGGTTGCTGTTAGCTTGATATATTTTTTTCTACCCCTTGATTTTTAATTTGTTTTTATCTTTGTGTCTAATGAGTATCTCTTGTAGGCAGCATATCGATAGGTCTTTTTTTCTTATCCAATCTGCCACTCCCTTTTTCTTGACTGGTGCATTTGGTCCATTCTCACTGAGTGTAATTAGTGATAGGTACAAATTTATTCTGTCATTCTATTGTGTTTTTTATTGCGTTGTTGGTGATTTCTTTTTTACCAATATTTTTCTGTGCTAAGTTCCTTTTGAGGAGCTCTGATAGTGTAGTGTTTAAGGCACTTGACTGCTGACCAGAAGGCTGGTGGTTCAACCCACCAGCTACTCCTTGGAAGGAAGATGGGGCAATCTACTTCCGTAGCGATACTGCCTCAGAAACCCAAGGAGGGGTCACTATGAGTCAGATCAGACTCGATGGCACATAACAACAACAACGAGCTCATTTTGTTATCATGTTGTTTTTTTCTTTTCTTCATTATTGTTGGTTTTGTGCTTACTAAGCCCTTGTGATATTCTTCTTTTTTTTTTAGTTTGGTTAGAAGGATTGTTAATTTTCTTTGTGGTTATCCTGAAGTAAATTCTTGTCTCCCTAGGTACAGTAAGTTCTATAAAGACATTGTCCTATCTTCCTCTGCATTTGGAAATTTTGTAATTAAAACTTTTATTCCCTCTATTTGCTTTGTTGCTGGTGCTGTTTGCACATTGACTTCCCTATTTCTCTATGTACATTTTTTTGTGAGTTTATTTTGACACTCTTTTTCTGGTTTGGTTCCTAGGTGGTGGTGTCAAGTGTCTTGATTTTAATTTGTTGCTCTTGTTGTGGGTTTTCTATTGGAAGGACTCTCTTTAGCATTTCTTGTATGGATGGCCTGGTTTTTACAAGTTCCTTCCATTTCTGTTCATCTGTGAATGTCTTGATTTTACCTTCATACTTGAGGGGCAATTTGGCTGGATATATAATTCTTAGTTAGCAATTCTTTTCCTTTTCCTTTTCCTTTTTTATGTATGCCATCCCATTGCCTTCTTGCCTGCCTGGTTTCTGCTGAGAAATAAGAGCTTAGACTTATTGGTTGATTGGTTGACCATTGTAGATGACATTTCATTTTTCCTGAACAGCTCCCAAGATTCTTTCTTTGTCTTTGGTTTTATAAAGTTTGTTTATGTTATGTCTTGGTGATTTTCTCTTGGGATCTATCCTGTATGGGAGTCTTTGAGTTTCTCAGATAGATAGGGGGAAATTTTCTGATAGTAAGTCTTCGACAATTTTCTCAGTGGTTTTCCTTCCTCGTTTTGTTGTTGTTGTTGTTCTCATATTCCAATCAGGCATATGTTGTTTCTTTTCATGTCATCCCATATAACTCTTATGTTTTCTTCATTTCTCTTAAATCTTTGTTCTTATTTTTCCTTGTAGAGTCTGGCATCAAGATATTTGTCTTGTAGAATGGAATGTGTTCTTCAGCCAGTACTAGTCTACTCTTTTGTTCTCCCAATGTGCTATCTATGTCCATAATTTTAGTGTTCACCTTCTGAATTTCTAATTGCTGTTTTTGTATGATTTTATTTTGCTATTTTGTTCTTGAATACTGTCTGTCTTCTCATTGCTTCTATTTATGATTTCCTTGAGCTCTTGGAGGGAGATGTATACACATACACACACACACACACACACATGGGAGCTCTGGGAGCGTAGTGCCTAAGGCACTTTGCTGCTAACCAGAAGGCTGGTGGTTCAAACCCACCAGCCATTCCTCAGAAGGAAGATGGGGCCATCTACTTCCATAGTGATACTGCCTCGGAAACCCAAGGAGGGATCGCTATGAGTCGGGTCCAACTTGACAGCACATAACAACACAACAACAACATACACACACACAAACATGTATGGTAGCTCTGGTGGCATAGTGCCTACAAGCAAAGTGACACAGGATATAAAGGATATTATCCCTTGGATTAGTGTCCCACTAAGAAACCATCTATATAAATCCAAAAGATCAACATTTAATCTAAAGCAAAAATGAGACTATAAGGGAGCAGGAAAACTAGAATACAGGAAGTAGTACAACCAGAGGCACTTGACTGCTAACCAGAAGATTGGCAGTTCAAATCCACCAGCCACTCCTCGGAAGGAAGATTGGGCAATCTACTTCTGCAGAGATATCACCTCAGAAACACAAGGAGCGGTTGCTATGAGTCGAAGGTGATTTGATGGCACATAACAACAACATATACATATGTGTGTGTGTGTGTGTGTATATATATATATATATATTTCGAATTCTTTACCAGATAGTTCTATTGCTTGTTCTTCTTCAGAGAGATTTGCTAATTCTTTACTTTGGGCACTTGTTTTTGCAATCTTGTCCTGTTTGCTTTTTATTTGACCTTTTATGTTTTTTCCTAGATGTTTTGAAATTGTTGTCTTTATATGTTATGTATTGATTTGCTTCACCCTGATTTTATGTTATATCTGGAAGTGTGGAGCAGGTGTACTTTTTAGGTTGTTAACTCAGCTGTACTGTGTCACTCTCCAGCTTTCTCCATGTTGGTAGAATCACTGGTAGAGGTGGAGGTGCAGGTATCTGCTCATCATGAAGAGGATTTGCAGTTAGGATGAGCAGGTGTTTTCCACCATCTGTCATTAATCCTGTGGTGCAGGAGCTACTGGTGTTACTTGCCTGTCGGGTGAGGTGGTCAGTGTAGTAGCTATGGCTGATTAGTTGAGGGTTAATATGTTCCATTCATTGGTAGAGGCTGGGAAATAATAATAATAATTAGGCAAAGAGATGAAAAGATAGAACAAAAATGAGTGACAAGAAATGGGGAGAAACAAAAAAGTACATAAGAAAAAGAGAAGAAACGAAAGTGGGTGGGTGGGAAGGAATACGTTTTGGGAAAAATGAAAGAAAGCAAGGAAAAAATGGAGGGAGGATAAGGTATTTGAGGAGGTGTCCCTTCATTTATGTTCAGCCAGTGGTGCTGGGAACTGGCCTCTGTGGCAGAATCTGCTCACTCACTGGAGCACCCAAGCAGGAAAAAAGGGGTCAGTGCTTGAAGCAAACCCCTGGAAAGAAAGAGGCTGTTCTCTGTGCTTAGTGTGAGATAATTCAGTCAGCAACACAGGAGCAGTAAGGACAGCTGGGGCCCCTGGCTCCATCTGGAGGAGTCTGCCAGTGATGGTGCCCAGTTGTCAATCAAAGTCCCTCAGTTCAAACCCGCAAGCTGCCCTAAGAACAAAGGGCTGCTCTCCTCCACCTGGATCCATAAGTTACAAAACTCTAGGTCACAGTTCCATTCTGTACTAAAAAGTGTTGCGAAGAGCTGGACTTGAGCCCACTGCCATGTGTCTGATTTGGGGTTCTTTTTATTCAGAGAGAGTTACTCTTCCTTTTGCCCCACTCCCTTCCAGACTCTGCAGCAGCTTAACCTGAGGGGATCCTGTTCCATTTCCCAGTACAATCTTTGTTCCCACTCACAGTGTGTCTATTCTGAACCTTTGATGCCTGTGGGTTCTGTGATTTTTCCCCCTCCTTCTTGATCTCCTTTGTATTTCTAATGACTTCTCTTTGGCTCTGCCAGCTGGGTGGGTTTAAAAAATTTTTCTCACTTGTTTAACCTGCTGCCTTTTGCCGCATTCACTGGATCTAATATTTTATCTTCTCATTAGCAGCTCACAACTCCAGTATCATTATTTGCATCTGCTTTACCTACTTTCTCAAAATCTCTGTTGATAGAGGGAACAAGCACGTGGTCTGTTAGCAGGACACCATCTTACCCTCCCAAAGATTTCTAATGCAATGTATTGTCTGATTTCTTGAATGCTGCTTCCATGGGTGTAGATTGTGGATCCAAGTAAAATGAAATTTCTGACATTCAATTTTTTCTCCATTTATCCTTATGTTGCTTATTGATCTGGTAGTGAGGATTTTAATTTTCATTATGTTGAGGTGTAATCCTTACTGAAGATTGTAGTCTTTGATTGGCTTCTTTTAGGAAGAAGAAAAACTCTCTATTTGCAGATGACCAATCTGACCAGGGTAACAATAGATGATCCCAGACAGAATGGGAGAAAAATGTAGAAAAACACTCAAATTCTTTAAAACAGCCAGACTAACTGGACTGCCTGAGACCAGAAGACTCCCTGAGCCTATCGCCCTGAGCCACTCTTCAAACCTTGAACCAAAACTATCCCCTGAGACTGATTACCTTTCAGCAGTAAAGCAAAGTGACACAGGAAATAAAGAATATTATCCATTAGATTGGTGCCCCACTAAAAAACCATCTATATAAATCCAAAAGATCAACATTTAATCTAAAGCGAAAATGAGACTATAAGGGAACAGGAAAACTAGAATACAGGAAGTGGTACAACCAGAACACAATTGAAGAGAATGTTGACACATTGTGAAAAATGTAATTAATGTCATTGATCACTTTATGTGGAAATTTTCAAATGAGAATATAATTTGCTGTGTAAACTTTCACCGAAAGCACAATAAAATATTATTTAAAAGAAAAAAATTTAGACACAAACAACACTTACCCTTTGATTCTGCTTCAGTTTTTTTTTTTTTTTCCAATGCTCCATTGAAATGATTTCAACCCATGCATGGGCAATAGTCTGCAGTGTGAACATGCCTGTTCTAACTGGCCATTCACACAACAAATGATTGAGCTTCTGTGAGAAGGAAAGAGGAAGGCTGCCAAGCAGAGGCTGCTGTGATAGACTCTCAAGTGAGAAAAGGAAGGCACGAAACAGGAATGAGGGAACAGGGACAGAAGCCAGAATTCTTGGTTATCCACTGCTGCAGTACAAAATTACGACAACTATGTGGCTTTAAAGAATAAGAATTTATTGTTTCACAGTTCTAGAGGGTAGAAGTCCAAATGTAGGGTGTCAGCAGGGCCATGCTCTCTCTTTCTTTCTGTTGGCTCTAGGGGAAGATCCTTGTCTCTTTCTGTTTGGGCATTTCTTGTCATGCTTTGACTGTTTATAGATGTAGCTTCACCTGTCATCTCCCTGCTTTGTGTATCTGTGTCTATTCTGCTTTTTAAATAAGATTTAGAACCCACCCTACTCAAATTTGGCCTCATTAACATGAAAAAATAAAGGCCCTATTTCCCAACAGGTCATATTCACAGGTATAAGTGTTAGGACTTCAACATAAATTTTGAGGATCACAATTCAATCCATATTTAATCCATAGTCAGACTTCTGAGATTATACCTTGTCTTATATATTTGACTTTAGAAACATAAAAAATGTTAAATAACTATAAAATAAAATTAAGCCAAAAGGAAAATGAAAACAATCTTTAAAAGTCAAAAGCAATCAGTCTAACTGTATATTTTAAAGACTCTTCAGTACAATAATTGTGTTCTATATCCCTAATAGGAGCCCTGGTGGTGTAGGGCCTAAGGCATTTGACTGCCAACCAGGAGGCTGGTGGCTCAAACCCACAAGCCACTCCTCAGAAGGAAGACTGGGCAATCTACTTCCATAGAGATACCACCTTGGAAACACAAGGAGGGGGTCACTATGAGTTAGAATTGACTTGACAGCAGTGAGTTTTGTTTTTTTGGGTTACATCCCTAGTAAGATGTATCTTCAGGACCAAAAAAAGCCTGAAAAGATGGGGTAGTCTACTTCTGTAAAGATTTACAGCCTTGGAAACACAATGTGGGTCACTATGGGTTGCAATTCACTCAAAGGTAGTGAGTTTTGCTTCATATATATATTTTTTTTCCCAATAATCACATTGTTAATACTTACATATTATCCTGAAGTTATTCTTTTAGTTCTGAAACTGTTATTCTCAAAGACCTAGAAAAAATGACCACTGAGCCTTCACAGATAGTGGTGTCTAAACTGCACTTCTGACTAAAGGAGTCTGTTCCTTGAAGAAATGCATCATTCCTGATCAGGAACAGGACATGGAAAATGTGAGCCTTGACAAGCAACAGCACTAGCAGGGACTACTATGATTATTTGTAATTAGATGCCATCGAGTCAATCCTAACTCGTAGTGACCCTATGTACAACACTTGCCTGCTCCTGTGACATGCTCCCATTTGTTGCTAGGTTTGAGCCCATTGTTACAACCACTGTGCCAATCTATCTCATTGAGGGTCTTCCTCTTTTTTGCTGACCCTCTACCAAGCACAGTTTCCTTCTCCAGGGACTGATCCTCCTGATAACATGTCCAAAGTATATAAGACAAAGTCTCACCATCCTTGCTTCCAAGGAGCATTCGGCTGTACTTCTTCCAAGACAGATTTATTTGTTCTGCTGGAAGTCTGTAGTGTATTCAATTTTCTCCACTCCACTATGTGCCAATTCTTCTTTGGTCTTCTTTATTCCTTGTCTAGCTTTCACATACATAGGAAGCTATTGAAAATACCATGGCTTGGATCAGGTGCACCTTAGTCCTCAAAGTGATATATATTTGTTTTTTAATACTTTACTGAGGTCTTTTTCAGCAGATTTGACCAATGGAATACATGCTGCTTCCATGGATGTTGATTGTGGACCCAAGCAAAATGAAATCCTTAACAATCTCAGTATTTTCTCCGTTTATCTTCATGTTGCTTATTGGTCCAGTTGTGGGGATTTCTTTATGTTGAGGTGTAATCCATACTGTAGGCTATAGTCTTTGATCTTCATCAGTAAGTACTTCAAGTCATCTTCATTTTCAGCAAGCAAGTTTGTGTATCTGTAAAAAGGAACTCGGAAACCAACTTGAGATGCCTCTGTGGGACAGAGATGGGACAGTTTAAGCATCAAACTGAATTGAACCTGCAAGTTTCTGGAACATTTCAAATATGAAAAAGAAACAAAAGCTTGAGTTCATTATAATGCCAAAACAAAAGAAACAAAACAGAACACTAATTGGTCAATTTTAAAGAATGCTGGGGAGCCAAAGTATTATTCTGAAAAGTAGTAAACAAGTGAAAAAAATCAAGTCTTTTCTTCTCCTTTGTGTGTGAGCTGTTCTTTAGAATAACTGAATTGTTGATGAGCCAAATCACTCAGAAAAATGAGAGCACTGGAACATCACTACACTGCAGTCACTAATGAGATAACAGATACAGGCCAACATCACCCCAGAATAAAAACCACTGACCCTCTGCTAGTGGGTCAGGGTGGCAATCTCAGCATCACTACAAGTGCCACAACCTGACATTATGTGTCTGCTGGTGAAGATGAACAGAATCACCTATGAAGCACTACCAGAAACATAAATTGGAATCTGAGCCATCTTTTCTAACTACCTAGCCCTCTCAGGAAATGCAGAAGACAGAGGAACACATGAACCAACACCAGGAGTACAAACAGCACAATCCAGAATATGGAAAATTCTTCAGGAAAAACAATCCAGTTTCTTCCATAAGATATTGTAACATTAAACTTAAAGAGAGTGAGAGGGAGAAAAAGAACAGAGAATGTATAGATTTAAAGAGACTTAAGAGACATGTTCAAGTACAATGTACGGTCTTATTTGGACCCTGATTCAGACAAATCAACAGTAAACAAATAACTGTTTGCCTACAAGTGTAAACTGTAAACAATATTTAGGTGACAATTAGGGAAATATATCTACTGAGTAGATACTTGTCGATATTAAAGATTTGTCGTTTATTTTTGAGGCTAGGATAATGGAATTGTGGCTATATTAAAAGAAGAAAAAGGAGAAGAGGAAAGTCTTTATCTTTTAGAAATATATTCTTGTGGTAGATTGTGTTAATAATGGCCCCGGTGAATTACTTCTCCCTATTTCCATGCTATGAATAAGGAAGATGGAGGAAGAATTGATACATTTGAACTGTGGTGCTGGCAAAGAATATGAAAATACCAAAGAATGCTAGAAGAAGGAACAAATCTGCCTTGGAAGAAATACAGCCTGAATGCTCCTTAGAAGTGAGAATGGCCAGACTTTGTCTCACCTACTTTGGTTATGTTGTCAGAGGGACCAATCTGTGGAGAAGGATAGCATGCTTGGTAAAGTATAGGGTCATTAAAAAAGGGGAAGACCCTCAATGAGATAGATGAACACAATGGCTGCTACAATGGGCTCAAGCAAAGCAAAGATTGTGAGCATGGCACAGGACTGGGCAGTGTTTCATTCTGTTGTACGTAGGTTCACTATGAGTCAGAACCACTTGATGGCACCTAACAACAACAAAAACATTTCCATTGGTTCTGAGTTTGGGTACATAATGTGGTTTTGTCTAATGGGAAATTAGCAAACATGATGCAAGCAGAGGCTTGAAAAGTACTTGCACAGTGGGGCCTGCCTTCTCTTGCTGCTGGGAACTCTTGGAATGCTGCCATCACGTGAGCAAGCCCAAGCTAGCCTGCTAGAGAGCCATGAGGAAGAGAACCGGGATGACTTGGCCAACCGCCAGACATATAAGTGAAGCCATCATAGATGGGCCAGCCCCAAACAAATCACATGAGAAGGACTAGGTAAGACCAACAGGAGAACTGTCCGGCTGATCCCAGCCAAATCGTCCATACATAGAATCATGATCTAATAAGTTATTGCTGTTAAAAGACACTACATAAGAACAATAGAAAAATATTGTAATTCTGAAATATTTACAGATTAAATTATATGATGTCTAGGGATGTGCTTCAAAATAAACTGGGGTGGGGTGAGTCAGGGTATGGATGAAACAAGACTAGTTATATGATGATAATTGTTAAAGCTGGCAAGGAGCACATGAAGGCTTATTTTACTCTTCTTTCTACCTTTGGTACTTTTGAAATGGAAAATTTCTGTAATAAAAAATTAAAATAAAGAACGGAAAGAAGAAGGAAGGAGATAAAGAAGGAGAGAAGGAAAACTACACTTCTATTTATTAACACTGCCACGTTTGTTAGTTTTTTGTGCTGTGGTGGCTTGTATGTTCTGTTGTGCATTGCTATGTGGTACCTCAGACTGACTATGCCACTAATATTTAAAATACAACAGGGTAACCCATGGTGAACAGATGTTTGGAGAGCTTCCCTCTAAGATAGACTAGGAAGAAAGGCCTGATGAATTAATCTGAAAATTAGTCAGTGAAACTCTGTGGATCTCAAAACAATATTGTCCAATATAGTGCTGGAATTAGAGCCTCCTAGGTTGGAAGGCACTTAAAATACACAATGACCCCCAATAATGGATTCAAGTATAACAACGATAATGAAGATGGAGCAAGATAGGGCAGTGTTTCATTTTGCAGTACATGGAGTTGCAACTAACAACACAATATCTATTAACAGACAAAGCAATCAAGAACTTAAGAAAGTTAATGAGTTTTCCAATGTAACACAGCCAGGTGACAATGGATAATTGCTGAACAGAGTCTTCCTGACTCCTAAGCCAAGGTCTTTTCATCATCCAACAGTCAAATATAAGAAAGTTTTGTAGGAGAAGCAGTACAGGTAGGAATACTTTTATCTCTTGCTTGAGAGAAGCCTCATGGCAGATCTAAGACTTTAGAAGATAGTGAGATCACTGATGACAAAAGCTTTCATTTGTGGGCTGCACTGTTTATCTAGTGTTTAGGGAAGAAATATTTGTGTGACAGCATGGTAAAGAAGGCCTGTGAAGAATGTCAGGACAGTAGTATAAAAAAGTCATTTTCCAGTCCAAATGTGTTAAAATTGCCTTTTCTCATACACACAAAGTGAGCAAAACTTTCATTAATCATCAAATGGGAGAATTAAACACTGTAATTATTTGTCTATTGCCCCAGGACGTAGTGTGCATCATTTTATCAGACATTTCTATGTGGTGCCACAGACTACACCTCAGCCTTAAACAGACATTAAAGGAGAGTTATTTAATGAAAAAATCTTCCAGGTCTTATTATCTAGTGCTGGTTGCCCTGAGAACTTCTGAAGTCAGCTGGAGTTTACTGAGAGGAAGCAAGATTCTAGAAAGTGATAACTGGTCCTATGACGAAAAAGTCAGATAAAAGAAAACCAAACTAACCTGAAATCTTTCTCAAAAACTAAATGGCAGGGCACAAACTTTGTTGCTTTTTTTTTTTTTGAGAGCAGTGTTTACTTACTTAGGGTTCACAGGGCTCTTTTTGTATGTTTGTTTGTCTGAAAGAGCCTTAAAGCCAGCTGGGCAGAGCTTGCTGAGAGCCTTCTGTCATGGAGGGCAGGAATTGCCAGTCCTTGCTTTAGCAGCACTATGCAAACAGATTGCCCCACAGGTAAGCATAATAAGTGGAAGTACTCTGAGCCCTGCTCAATTCCCTGCGGGCTCTGTGTCCCTGAGAGTCACAATCAGAAATCACATAGACGTTTCCTATTTAATTGCCATTTATTTAATATGTAAATGTTTTCAAAACAAGAGGTCCCTGGACAGGGAGGTGAGGATGACAGTCTTGGGCCTGATGGCCTTAAGGTTCTTTTCACTCTAGAGCACTGTGCTTGGATGACCTGGGTGCCAACTAGCCAAGGGCCTGCCCAAGGGTGGTCTAGAGGAGATACACCTCTCCCCAGGGAGTGGTCTAAAGGGGCAAAAGAGGGGCCCTCAGTTGCAATTATCTGGGTGATTAGAAGCAAGGAGGCCAGAAGAACAGCCTCAGCCACTACATAGCCAGTCTTTTCATCCCAGCTTCCTTTTCCAACTCCACCCTCAAACCATGGGCAGCTTCCAGGTGTCCAAGTGTCTATTTGCAGGGGCACATACAGGATTCATGTACTAAGATTAGCCCTTCCACAAGCCCAGCAGTTGAACTCCATTGATCTGGTTCAGGTCCATGCAGGATGGTCACCCACAGCTCTGGCCCAGTTGACCACCATTCATGTGCTGCTGTTGTACACATGAAGACATGAATGAATGATACCATAGTTAAGGCATGGCCCCTGTGGGAAAATCTTCTTAAACCTGGAGTGGGTTACGTGAGAAGGTAGCAGTCACTGGTTCCATCTAAGCCTTCAGCATTCACAGAGGCCTGTCCTCCCAAAGCACCCAAGAGGCCAGTGCTGGTAGTAGTACCACAGGATGAAGATGGTGAGCTGAAACCAGGGGATGGGTAAGCATTCCCCTGAGAGACTTGGGAATGCTCAATATAATCATTTATAGAAACATTTATAGGGTGACCAAGGGGCAACCACCTGTCAGCTTGCCATACTGCAGTGGTTTATGTATTGCTATGATGCTGGATGCCATGTTGTTGTTGTTATGTACCATCGAGCCATCTCTGACTCATAGCAACCTGTTGTACAACAGAATGAAACACTGCTTGGTCCTG